>NC_136268.1:61387535-61897535 GCF_964187855.1 Myxine glutinosa | reverse complement strand
AAGAAGAAGAAGACGAAGTCAAAAGGTTGGAAATACGACTATTGTTTATTATTACTATTTACACAATGAAAGAAACCAAGGAAGAAGGAAGGATAATAAAATAATGTAGAAAGGGGGACGGACCAGAAGGACACAGTGCAATTTCTAACTTATACAGACTTACTTATAACCCAGGACAGAACACACAAAACAAACTCACGTACACAAGAGGATGGAATGGCAGGAATGGTTTGGAGGGATGAGCAGGTGGAATCACAGGGCACAGCGAGCAGGTCCACTCCGGGCGGGAAGCGAGGAGCCGGCAGCTCCTTGTATTCGGCTTTACACCGCACACCGGCAGGGTCACTCGCTGCCCCATCAGGGCTTCACGCGGCTGGTTGAAACGGAGCTGGTTGAAGCGGCTCTCTGCAGAAATCAGCTGGGTCACGCATCTGCCGTATCTCTGACGCAACTCTTCCAAAGGCTTCCGCGCGTGCTTATATCTCCCTCGGGCGATCAAGCCGCCAGCCTCCAGGACACGCCCATCGGTGAGGTCGCCTCGGCCCTGATTGGTCACGAGGGCTCACCGATCCCGCCCTTAGAGGAGGCGTTGGCAAGGCCACGCCTTGTTCCCGACGCTGGGCCGACTCCTCCCACCTTCGGCTCCGAGATGACCTCGTGGCTAATGGAGTCTTGCAGCGAAAACAACAACCCACAGCTGCAGCAGAATTCAGCGAACCGCTCAATGCAGTTGGCAATTGAGGAAAGGGGAATTCAATGGAGGTTCTGGGGAAATTGAAAGGGGATACTACCTTGTCTGGATTCGGTGCAATGGAGTGTCAATTAATGGAAGACACAGCCTTAATCTAATACACACAATAAGGAGATAACTACTGAACAGGGAGATCTATGATTTGGCTACGTGATTGTATATGACCTAACTAAGGGACGCCCTTTGACCTTTATACACAACTGGAGGAAGGAGGGTGATATTTTACAACACAAAAAAACACCATTCTCAAATTCATAACAATATATATATATATATATATATATATATATATATACTGAAACGCAAAAGAAACTTACCACCTTTGAAACCTTTAAATATCAACAATAACACTGCGTGTAGTAAATGTGTGAACTTATTTGTGGACAATAGTGTCCTCACTGTCAGACAAAACGGTCACGGATGGTCACTTGAACCTTCAATGGTCACTTCATAGCACAGCTGTTGAACAGCCGTTTTGACTGTCAGTGATTAGCCAAGGGGTACGGTATAATTTTAATGAGCTGCACGTGATGTCTTGATATTGGCTTTAAAAAGGCCAGTGCAAAATGGGCATTTTGACTGAAACATTTGACCATTTTGACCAACTTCAAAAAGACCGAAAACGCAAAAGAAATTTACCACCTTTGAAACCTTTAAATATCAACAATAACACTGCGTGTATTAAATGTGTGAACTTATTTGTGGACAATAGTGTCCTTACTGTCAGACAAAACGGTCACGGATGGTCACTTGAACCTTCAATGGTCACTTCATAGCACAGCTGTTGAACAGCCGTTTTGACTGTCAGTGATTAGCCAAGGGGTACGGGATGATTTTAAAGAGCTGCCCGTGATGTCTTGATATTGGCTTTAAAAAGGCCAGTGCAAAATGGGCATTTCAATCAACATGCCACGATTGTCAAGGGATCAACGGCAGCGTGCCCTGGGCATGCTGCAAGGCGGACTGAGCTACCGTGAGGTGCCACGTCGCCTTGGCTGTTCACACCAGACGATATCGGCCCTGGTGGACAGAGACACCCTCCACAACTCTGCAGATGACAGACCTCGATCAGGGAGGCCAAGAGTGTCCACTGCAAGGCAGGACAGGCAGATGGTCCAAAGTCACCTGCGGGATCGATTCCGTCCAGCATCCCGCACTGCGGCAGAAACTCCGGGGCGTGCAAACCCACGGATCTCCAATGATACTGCACGAAGACGACTGCATGACTATGGCCTGACTGCCAGAAGACCATACAGATGCCCCGTGATGACGGCTGCCCATCGCCGCAACCGACAGAGATGGTGCCAGCAGCATCAGCGGTGGACCTTGGCACAGTGGAACGAGGTCGCTTTCAGCGATGAAACAAGGTTCTGCGTGGACAGTCCTGATGGGCATGAGCGTGTCTGGAGAAGAACTGGCGAGCGATATGCCGATTGTTGCGTTGCGTCAAGCCAACAGGTGGGGTGGCCCAAGTGTGATGGTGTGGGCCGCCATATCAGGCCGGTACAGGACGCCACTGGTGGTTGTGGATGGGAATCTTAACGCCCAGCGGTATGTGGATAAGATCCTGCGACATCATCTGCTGCCATTCCTGCTAGACCACCCAGAACTGAGAACCTTTCAGCATGACAACGCTCGTCCCCATGCTGCTCGCTTTACCACTGCATTTCTCCAAGGCGAGAACATCAACACCATGCAGTGGCCTGCGCTCTCCCCTGACCTGAATCCCATAGAGCACCTGTGGGATGAGCTTGGGAGACGCGTAGTTGGCAGGGCCCAGACACGGGCAGAGCTGCTTCAGACATTGAGGACTGAGTGGGACAGAATCCAGCAGCAATTCATCCAAAGACTGGTAGGCAGTATACGCCGATGATGCACTGCCTGTATCCAAAACAATGGTGGCCACACACGCTATTGAAAGGGACTGACATTGCACCCTGTGCTGTTCTGTACTGTAGAACAAACTGATGAGATGGTGTATCTTGGTCAAAAACTTGACATGTCATCAATAAAATGCCAATGTTTCAATTAGCAATTGTTGGTTTGTTTTATTTTGAACTGTTACAATTTTATTACATTTCAAACAAGTGGTAAGTTTCTTTTGCGTTTTCGGTCTTTTTGAAGTTGGTCAAAATGGTAAAGAATTTTGGTCAAAATGCCCATTTTGCACTGGCCTTTTAAAAGCCAATATCAAGACATCACGTGCAGCTCATTAAAATCATCCCGTACCCCTTGGCTAATCACTGACAGTCAAAACGGCTGTTCAACAGCTGTGCTATGAAGTGACCATTGAAGGTTCAAGTGACCATCCGTGACCATTTTGTCTGACAGTGAGGACACTATTGTCCACAAATAAGTTCACACATTTACTACACGCAGTGTTATTGTTGATATTTAAAGGTTTCAAAGGCGGTAAGTTTCTTTTGCGTTTTCGGTCTTTTTGAAGTTGGTCAAAATGGTCAAATGTTTCGGTCAAAATGCCCATTTTGCACTGGCCTTTTTAAAGCCAATATCAAGACATCACGTGCAGCTCATTAAAATCATCCCGTACCCCTTGGCTAATCACTGACAGTCAAAATGGCTGTTCAACAGCTGTGCTATGAAGTGACCATTGAAGGTTCAAGTGACCATCCGTGACCGTTTTGTCTGACAGTGAGGCCACTATTGTCCGCAAATAAGTTCACACATTTACTACACGCAGTGTTATTGTTGATATTAAAGGTTTCAAAAGTGGTAAGTTTCTTTTGCGTTTCAGTATATATATATACATATATATATATATATATATATATATATATATATATATATATATATATATATATATATATACACATATATATATATATACGTATATATATATATATATATATATATATATATATATATATATATATATATATATATATATATATATATATATATATATATATATATTGTGAGAAACCACCGGTGAAACCACCTGTTCTCACCCAGATTTGGTGCCCCGCCCACCGCGTGACGTGGCCTCCTTGGAGCCTCACGCGATCGGGAGGCGATTCGGCACGTGATTGGTGGAGAGTCCAGAGAGCGCGGTCGCCATCTTATGCAACGGACGCGACTCTCGAAGGCTCCGAGTGGGAAATAGATAAAGGGATTTCCCTTAATCTTCACGACAGCCGCGTTGGGCTGATCGTTTACCGTTCTGTATTTTACGAGTGAATAACTCCGGAAGAGAACGAGTGATTCCCGGATCTCGTGGATTGGAACCGTGAGTCAGATATTGCCTGCGTCGTGTTGGAGCTGCTGGCCGACCGTTCCTGCAGGCCTTGTGCGGTTATTCCACTCTGTTACCCTCCGAGTCCCGGAGATCGTCGATTGGAACCGCGAGTGATCTTGCCTGCGTCCTGTTTGGAGCTTCTGGGGCCGACAGTTCCTGCAGGCTTTGTGCAGTGTATTCCATTCTGTTACCATTTATGGTTTTTGTGATCGAGCCAATAAAGCATCGTGCCTTACCCCTAGAAGGCCGATTAAAACACAATTGTGTTTATTGAGTTCTCTCTGTCCACTCCGTGGACTACTTGAAGCCCGGACATTAACGTCCGTATTCCGTGCTGGGAACCATTTCACAGCCGGGATCGCGACAAATGGGTTGCTCGTCCTAGGATCATTCAAGTAAGAGACATTCGAATTGAGACGGGAATTCTGCATCTGCATCTTCTTTGCATCTGCTCACCAGCGGACGCCGTCTTGGAGGAGCCTTCTCACCAGCGGACGCCGTCTTGGAGGAGCCTTCTCGCCAGCGGGCGCCGTCTTGGAGGAGCCTTCTCGCCGTGGGACGCTGTCTTGGGTGGTGCTTCACTGCCGAATAAGTGAATAGCTTCGGATCCCTCCAAACAACCGACAAAAAAAAAAAAAAAAAAAAAAAAAACGTGAGTATTTGTACGTGGTATTTTTCTCATTGGCAATTTGATGTGCGGTGGTGATATTGTGTAGTTCGTGTCGTATTTCCCCAACAGAGCGTTGTGTTTGAGCGTTGTGTTTTGTGCCTTGTCTTATGATAACTCGTAGCCAAGCTATGTCGACCAGAGAAGTGAGAGTTCAACCTGATCATGTTGACAGTCGCGTGGGTGGCGATGCGAGCGACGCAATCAGCCTTGACCCAGTCACTAAACCCGATATGTTAGGAAGCGATTCCATCATGACTAAATGCATGCGTTCGCCCTTCTGGACCGGGCTGACTCCGGTTCAACAACTTGACATGTATAACAGGGAGAATGACAGGGCAGAGGCAGAGCGTGCGGCAGCAGAGAGAGAGCGTGAGAGAGAGAGAGAGCGTGCGGCAGCAGCAGAGGCAGAGCGTGCTGCGGCAGCAGAGAGAGAGCATGCGGCAGCAGAGAGAGAGCGTGAGAGAGAGAGAGAGCGTGCGGCAGCAGCAGAGGCAGCAGCAGAAGCTGAACACGTCAGAGAGCATGAGTTGCGAATGTTGACTGAACGACCGCGGGCAGAGGGGTCTGCTGCAAGAGTCCCGGAAACTGTTCATGTTCGTTTGCCGGACTGGACGGGAGACACGAAGCCAGAAGCGTATCTGGAGATGGCGGAGAAGTTGTTGGCTGCCGGTGGCATTGATGAGAGCTTGTGGGTCGGCCATCTTGTGAGCCATCTATCTGAGAAGGCGAGGGAGGTATATGCGAGGATGACAACCGAGGACGCAAACAAATACAGGGCATTGAAGGCCGAGATTTTGAACGCCTATGCGGTGTCCGCATGTATTTATAGGAGAAATTTTTTCAGCTGGACTCGTGAGTCCAGTCAAACCTATGAGGAACATTCGCGGGCCTTGTTGGAACAGCTGCAGAGATGGTTCAAGGGGAGCAAGGTTGAGTTACCTCAAGCGGTTGCGGAACTCCTGGTGCGTTACCGTATCGATCAACAGCTTCCGCCTGACTTAGCATTGTTTCTTGTCGACAAAGACACTGTTTCCTTGGCAGGACTGCGTCAACCTTATTGATAAACATGTTTTGGCGTGCAAAATGCTGCAAGTCACGCAGTCGCGTCGTAAGACGGAGGAGTCTGCGATCAAGACCGCCCCCCGTCTGCCCGGCGGCTGGATCGAGGGGAGGGGTTCTCCGATGCCCTCCACTGGTGGCGGTCGCGAGCCGCAGACCAGGGCAGGGCCCTGGTGCGATTTCTGCAAACGCGTGGGGCACGGTGAAAACCGCTGCTTCTCTAATCCCGCTAGTCCGGCCTACCGAGGCAACCCTCCTGTTAAGTCGGAGGGAGATCAGTGGAGCTCATCCGCCGGGCCCTCGCACACGACGGTGGCATCGGTGACCGAGGTCACTGCCACCGAGGCTAATTCCATTCATCCACTGTACCAGGATTATTCAGGGACAGCCTTAGTGGGTGGCCCTGATTCGATGCTGAAGTTTGAGGCCCAATACCTTCGGGATACTGGGGCGACACGGTGTGTTCTCCGGGCGGGGGTAGTTCCGCCTCTCAGATGCGTTATACCGGCGAGTATACCCTCCTTCGGGGCATTGACCGGGTTCTTGGCCGGTATCCCCTTGCCCTCCTCGAGGTCCGGAGTGACATTTTTAAGGGTCCAGTGACCTGTGTGGTGGTACCCTACTACCCGATACCCGGGGTCTCCTTGCTGATTGGCAATGATGCCATGGCCAGGGAGGAGTCATTGACTCTGACCTGTGGGGGGGGTCACTAGATCCCAGAGTAAACAGGCGGAGAGAGTGGCGGAGTCAGACATATCTTCACTCTGGCCCGAGGAGCCTAGCGCCTCGACTCCAGTTCCCGACGGTGACGTTGCGTCAGCTGAAGTCCACCCGAGCCTCCCGTCAAGCCACCCTCAGGTGCCGTGCTCCTCAGGGACCGCTCCCGCCATGTCGCGATTCAGCAGGAACGCTAATGCTAAGGTATATGTGGGAAACCTGGGCAATGGAGCAGCGAAAGCCGAGCTAGGGAGGGTCTTCGAACATTATGGACCACTCCGCAACGTATGGGTTGCTCGAAACCCACCTGGATTTGCAGTTGTTGAGTTTGAAGAGCCACGAGATGCTGAAGATTCGGTCAGAGCCCTTGATGGAAGGTTAATTTGCGGATCGCGTGTGTGCGTCGAGATGTCGAATGGCATGTCGCGGCGGCCTCGTTTCAGACGCCCTTTGGTCCGCAGGCCTTTCGACCCGAACGATCGATGTTACCAGTGCGGTGAAAGGGGTCATTACGCATATGACTGTTGTTCTCGACACCGGAGGAGTACCCGCCGCTCTAGGTCTCGGCCCGTTTCCTTCCTGTCAACGCTTCCCCCAACTTGAGTTTGGCCCCCTTGCCTCTCTATTGTGCTTTGTGTGAAGTGTAACTCTTGTAGGGTAGATATTAATGTGGTGTATGGTGTTAAAATTTGTGTGTGGAAAAAAAAAACCAAACTGGTTCATTGTTAACCTGTTAATGCCTGTTAATTGCCTGTGCGTTAATAATTGCGTTATTGTTGCGCTATTGCGTTGCGTTGTATTGTTGCGTTGTTGCGTTATTGTTGTTAATAAGTGTTAATAATTGTTAATTGCGTTAATTGCCTGTTAGCGATTACCGCCATCATCTTGCCATGTGATTTGCACCTACTACAAATACTGGTTTTAAAAACGCCGTCTATTCGACGGGGGTTTTTACTTAGGGGGGGAGGACTGTGAGAAACCACCGGTGAAACCACCTGTTCTCACCCAGATTTGGTGCCCCGCCCACCGCGTGACGTGGCCTCCTTGGAGCCTCACGCGATCGGGAGGCGATTCGGCACGTGATTGGTGGAGAGTCCAGAGAGCGCGGTCGCCATCTTATGCAACGGACGCGACTCTCGAAGGCTCCGAGTGGGAAATAGATAAAGGGATTTCCCTTAATCTTCACGACAGCCGCGTTGGGCTGATCGTTTACCGTTCTGTATTTTACGAGTGAGTAACTCCGAAGAGAACGAGTGATTCCCGGATCTCGTGGATTGGAACCGTGAGTCAGATATTGCCTGCGTCGTGTTGGAGCTGCTGGCCGACCGTTCCTGCAGGCCTTGTGCGGTGTATTCCACTCTGTTACCCTCCGAGTCCCGGAGATCGTCGATTGGAACCGCGAGTGATCTTGCCTGCGTCCTGTTTGGAGCTTCTGGGGCCGACAGTTCCTGCAGGCTTTGTGCAGTGTATTCCATTATGTTACCATTTATGGTTTTTGTGATCGAGCCAATAAAGCATCGTGCCTTACCCCTAGAAGGCCGATTAAAACACAATTGTGTTTATTGAGTTCTCTCTGTCCACTCCGTGGACTACTTGAAGCCCGGACATTAACGTCCGTATTCCGTGCTGGGAACCATTTCACAGCCGGGATCGCCACAATATATATATATATATATATATATATATATATATATATATATATATATATATATATATATATATATATATATATATATATATATATATATATATATATATATATGTATGTGTGTATATATGTATGTGTGTATATATGTATGTGTGTATACTCATCCCAACTCTCTCTTCCTCATATGTGGTGCTTTCAATTGTCACCATGCCAGTTGGCTGGGTGTGGGTACCTCTCTCACCAGCCATGGCTCTTCAGCAAAGGACTTCTGCGACTCACTGGGACTGACACAATCTGTCAATTTCCCGACCCGGATCTCAGTCAACGGAACATCTTCTCTTCTGGACTTGGTTATGACTAACTTCCCCGAAAATGTCTGCTGCTCTTCTTCTGCTCCGATCGGATCATCTGATCATGTCCTTGTTAAAGTGGACATCTCTCTGACCATCCTCAGGGAGCCTGCTCAGCGTCGACGAGTCTGGCATTTCACTCAGGCCAACTGGCACGGTCTTCAAGCAGCCATCAATCATCTGGACTGGTCTCCCATCTCTACCACCTCTGACATCAACTCATCCTGGGAATTCTTCCAAAGTAAATTGCTCTCTCTCATGCACAGATTTATCCCATCTCGTCTTCAGTTGTCATACCCTTCCTCCCGTCCATGGTACACGGAATCTTGTGGTGAGGCTGTTGCCCAGAAACAACTTGCCTTCGTCTCCTGGAAAGCAAATCCAACGGAAGGAAATCTCATTTCCTTTCACAAAGCCCGAAACAAGTGTGTGTCCACCCTCAGGAGAGCCAGGAAACAATATCTCTCCGTTCTCAAGACCGAACTCTCTTATCTGTCTCCCTCTTCCAAATCCTGGTGGCATCTGGTCAAATCCGTTCTGGTGTTTGTTCCCCCTCCATCCCCTCCCTTACCTCAAACGGCTACACAGCTGACTCCGCACGTGAAAAAGCTGAATGCCTCAACTCTGTGTTTGCCTCTAAATCTTGTGTCCCAAACCCATCCCTCTCTGTACCCACCATACCCAGTCGTACCCTGCTGCTCCTGGACTCCGTGTCCTTTCCTCCTGACAAGGTGGAAAAGTTTCTGTCAACCCTCGACTCTGATTCTGCAACTGGACCCGACGGCATCAGCCCACGGGTCCTAAAATCCTGCTCTGCTGCTCTATCTCACCCTCTCTCTGTTCTCTTCACCCTCTCTTTTGCTCAAGGTCAACTGCCATCTGCTTGGAAATCAGCCAACATCACCGCTTTGCACAAAAAAGGTGCAAAAACAGCAACTACATACCAATCAGCCTTCTCCCAATTATCAGCAAAGTCATGGAATCCATCATTGCTTCGGATATGAAATCTTTCCTCTTCTCCAATGGCTTGATCTCTGATCATCAATTTGGTTTCAGACCAGGTCACTCTACTCTGGACATGCTGCTTCTGCTGTCTCAACAATGGATGGAGGTCCTCAATGCCAAACAGGAAATTAGAGCTGTCTCCCTCAACATATCACGTGCCTTCGACACGGTCTGGCACCCCGCTCTGCTCACCAAACTCTCCTTCTTTGGTATCCATGAAATCTCCACGCATGGCTGGCGGACTTCCTTTCTAGTCGTCGTCAACGTGTGGCCCTGAATGGGTTTCTCTCATCTCCTCTTCCTGTTCAGGCTGGAGTTCCCAAGGCAGTGTTCTGGGCCCCGTGCTTTTTCTGGTCTTCATCAATGATCTCTCTGACTCTCTCGAAAATCCTCTCTATCTCTTTGCTGATGACTCCACTCTCTGCCGCTCCATGCCTCTTCCCTCAGATCGGCAGTCTGCTGCCTCCTCACTCTCTGAAGACCTGGACAAAATCACAGACTGGTCAAACAAGTGGAACATGTCTTTCAATCCTGACAAATCTCACACTCTTACTATGTCTCTCCGAAAAGATCGACTGGACAACCCTCCCATCTACTTTCTCAACAATCCTCTCCAAGAAGTTCTGTCGCTCAAGATTTTGGGTCTCACTATCTGCCATGATCTTTCTTGGGAAAACCACATTTCCAAGCTGGCCTCCAAAGCCAGTCGCCGACTGGGCATCCTCCGTCGTGCGAAGTCCTTCCTCGGCACACCTGAGCTCCTCACCACATACAAGGCTTTCATCCGCAGCTCAATGGAATACTGTTCTCCCCTATGGGCCGGTGCTCTTGCCTCACACCTAGCTCGGCTTCACGCTGTTGAAACCAAAGCTTTCAGAATTATTGGAATCTCCCGCGATGAAGCTATCTCTGAGGGCCTTTCACTCACTCACCGCAGGCAGGTAGGTGGTCTTTCTGTCTTCTACCGACTCCTCTCCGGCCTTGCACCCCAGCTCTCTCTGTGCTCTGTCCCCCAAATATTCCTACAGGTCGCACAAGATCTGCCAGCAACCCTCTGATGGTTAAACTGCCGAAATCTCGGCTCTCTGCTCACCTTCACTCTTTCATTCCTCTTTTCTCCCGCCTCTGGAACAAACTCCCTCACTCCCTTCAATCCCACTCCTCCCTCCAGGTCTTTAAAACAGCTGTTCACCACCATCTCTTATCTTCCCCCATCCAAAACCTTGATCTTTTCTACCCCCGCTAATTCACCCCAGATCCACCTTGTTTGAAATTCCAACTTCTTTCCTGGAAGTCCTGGCAGTGTCCATATGTTTTATACCTCTCCCACCGCCCCCTTCCCATGCCCCCCCCCCCCCCCCCAAAGCCCTCGCCCTCTCTCAGATCTCTCGATGTCTCCATGTCTCTCGGTCCCTGCTCTCAAATGTTGTGTTTGTGTCCTTCCCCCTCTCTCCCCATCTTGTCTACCGCTCCCGATGTTATATGTTTTATGTGTCGGTTTGTCTTTCTGTGTGATTAATGTTCGCTCTTTCACGAGCCTCGATCTTGTATACAAAAAAAAAATATATATATATATATATATATATATATATATATATATATATATTATATCTGTGTTGTCTTGTCTTGTCTTGTCACTGAACTACTTTCTCAAACTTTTGTGAAATCGTACCAAACTTCTGGTATGCACATAAACTCGGCCCGAGTATCAGAATGTATCAGAATGAAAATAACAGGTAGGAGGAGATGGGGGAGGGCAGAGGTGGGGCTGAGAGAGACAGGGTAGTGAGACAAAATAGATGGAGGAATAAAGGGTGCGGAGTAGAATTAGTACTAAGGGATGATTCAAGGGGCGAACAAGATGGATACAGCCACAAACTCTCAATCACAGAAGTGGAAGGCAAAACTGGAAACTCAGAAAGAGTTGAGCTTGAGGAGGCTTAATGGGGATATAAAATATCATGGTTGTGGATGGTGGATGACCTGAGATGGTGTTGAACAGCTGACTTTAAGCCCTGAAGGGAAGAATGAGATCGAAGAAACTGAGGAAATTCGTTCCACATATGGGAAGAAAGAGGAACAACTTAGTGGAAGCAAGCAGTCAAGATTGGGTATGCCCTGCAGATACCTGGGGAGGGGGGGGGGGAGGAGGGGAGGGGGTTTCACATCATGGTAAGGGCAGAGGGTGCAAAACCAGAAAGGAGATGGTAGAAGATAGAGAGACAATCCACCTGTCTGCGATTTGAAATTGATAAAATGCTCAGCAACTCATCCTTGGAGATACCGATGCTTTTGAAGGCCTCCACGACTTCAAACTGTGCAAGATGTGAGGCAGGGGTGCCCGCCAAGAGTGGACAGCAGTATTCCATCAAGCTGTGGATGAAGACCTTGTAAATAAGTAAAAGTTCAGATGGGTCAAGGAAAGGCTTTCCACAACAGAGCATGCCGAGGTTGGCTTACTCTCCTTGCACTGCCCTCTCTCCACCCCACCCCCAGGATTACCTCTGGCTACGGCTTCCTCTCCACTCCCACCTTTTCTTCATATGTGTTTTGTACCGTCTTCCAAACAGTGATGACTCCATTTACATTTCGCTGTCTGACAACATGGACCAACTTCCATCCACTCATCCCCAACTCTCTCTTCCTCATATGTGGCGACTTCAACTGTCATCATGCCAGCTGCTGCGTTCCTTTCTCACCAGCCATGGCATCTCAGCAAAGGACTTCTGCGACTCGTTGGGACTGACACAATCTGTCAATTTCCCGACCCGGATCTCACTTAATGGAGTATCTTCTCTTCTAGACTTGGTGATGACTAACTTCCCTGCAAATGTCTGCTACTCTTCTTCTGCTCCAATCGGTTCTTCTGTGATCATGTGCTTGTTGAAGTGGATATCTCTCTGACCATTCTCAGAGAGCCTCCTCAGCATCGACGAGTCTGGCATTTCACTCAAGCCGACTGGCACGGGCTGCAAGTAGCCATCAATCATCTGGACTGGTCTCCCATCTCTACTGCCTCTGACATCAACTCTTCTTGGGAATTCTTCCAAAGCAAACTGCTCTCTCTCATGCACAGATTTATCCCATCACATCTTCAGTTGTCATACCCTTCCTCCCGTCCATGGTAGACTGAATCTTGTAGTGAGGCAGTTGCCCTGAAACAACTTGCCTTCGCCTCCTGGAAAGCAAATCCAACTGAAGGCAATCTCAGTTCCTTCCACCAAGCTCGGAACAAGTGTGTGTCTGGCAATCTCAGTTCCTTCCACCAAGCTCGGAAAAAGTGTGTGTCTACCCTCAGGAGAGCCAGGAAACACTATCTCTCTACTCTCAAGACTGAACTCTCAAACCTGTCTCCCTCTTCCAAATCCTGGTGACGTCTGGTCAAATCTGTTTCTGGTGTTTGTTCCCCCTCCATCCCCTCCCTGATCTCAAATGGCTACACAGTTGACACCGCACGTGACAAAGCCGAATGCCTCAACTCTGCGTTTGCCTCAAAATCTTGTGTCCCAAACCCATCTCTCTCTGTTCCCACCTTACCCAGTCAAACCCAGCTGCTCCTGGACTCTGTGTCCTTCTCTCCTGAAAAGGTGGAGAAGTTTCTGTCAAACCTCGACTCTGATTCTGCAACTGGACCAGACGGCATCAGCCCACGTGTCCTAAAATCCTGCTCTGCTGCTCTTTCACACCCTCTCTCTGTTCTCTTCACCCTCTCTTTTGCTCAAGGTCATCTGCCATCAGTTTGGAAATCAGCCAACATTAACGCTTTTCACAAAAAGGTACAAAAACAGATCCTTGCAACTACAGACCAATCAGCCTTCTCCCAATTATCAGCAAAGTCATGGAATCCATCATTGCTTCGGATATCAAATCTTTCCTCTTCTCCAATGGCTTGATCTCTGATCACCAATTTGGTTTCAGACCAGGTCACTCTACTCTGGACATGTTGCTTCTGCTGTCTCAACAATGGATGGAGGTCCACAATGCCAAACAGGAAATCAGAGCTGTCTCCCTTGACATATCGCGTGCCTTCGATACCGTCTGGCACCCCGCTCTGCTCACCAAACCCTCCTCCTATGGTATCCATGGAAACCTCCACGCATGGCTTGTGGACTTCCTCTCTGGTTGTGGTCAACGAGTGGCCCTGAATGGATTTCTCTCATCTCCCCTTCCTGTTCAGGTTGGAGTTCCCCAAGGCAGTGTTCTGGGCCCTGTGCTTTTTCTGGTCTTCATCAATGATCTCTCCGACTCTGGAAAATCCTCTCTATCTCTTTGCTGATGACTCCACTCTCTGCCGCTCCATTCCTCATCCCTCAGATTGGCAGTCTGCAGCCTCCTCACTCTCTGCAGACCTGGACAAAATCACAGACTGGTCAAACAAGTGGAACATGTCTTTCAATCCTGACAATCCGCCTCTATCAATCTCCGACTTCTTTCCGGAAATTCCTCATAGTGAAATTCCTAGAAGTGTTAATTTGCTTTATACTGTACCAGCAACGTGCTTTATACTGTGTACCCCTGCCTCCTCCCCCAGCCCTCCCCCTTCCACAGATATACCGACTTCCCTGTTCTCTGCTGTTATTGTGCTTGTATGCTTCCCTCTCTCTCCTCTTGTCTCCCGCTCCCTTCATTGTATGTTTTATGTGTTTGTGCATGTTTTCATGTTCAATGTGTTAGCTTTTACACGATCCTCGATTCTGTATACAAAAAAAAGAAAAAAAAAAAAAAAGAGGCCAGCTTTGAAATGTAGTTTGCCAAAGATAGATCATAGCTGATAGTGGGATTCAAAAATTTGAGCTACTGAACTTACTCCACAGGATTGTTAAGGAAGTAGATGGGAGTATTTGCCATACTTTCTTCCCAGAGATATGGATTGGGTGTGTGAGATTTGTCACGATTGAAAGACGTATACCAAGTGTTTGACCAGATTGTGATTCAATTGAGGTCTGCATAGAGGGAAGAGGTTGTTACCTGCCTATCTGAAGGATGAGATGTTGCAGCAGAGGGTGGAGTCCTCAGCAAAGAGATGAATACGATTTTGCAAAGCATCAGAAAAATTATCATCTGGAAATATTCGGTGTCGGACTGGGCCCAAAGGACAACCTTGGGGTACCTCAGCCTTAGTATTTGTGGTCCTCCAGTAATATTTAATAGACAGTGCATGTGGTTAAACTAATGTGTGCTCATCTTTATGAACCCTCCTAAGATTTTTAAAATTACTATTTTCATATAACCACCGACATTTCCATTGACTGTTAAAGCTATGGGAGGCGTATACATTTGGGGTAAGTTGGTGTTGTGAGTATCGAAAGCACTTGATGCAGAAAGCCTGTTGGAGTTTCGAAAATTATTTCAACCACCTTTTGATGCTAAGTTTTAATTATCATCTGGAAAGTAAGAAAGAGATGGGGCTTTTCATATACACACAGATACTAAAGGAAATAAATTTTGAGGTTTGTATTTTCTTTCTGGTACTGTACCGGCAACACACACATTTGTATTCTGGTTGGAGACCATTGTACGCACCATAAACAAACATGATATCAGTAGAAGCCAAAGGTACGGTTTTTATGCAAAAAAAATATGGCCGTAGAAATGACCTTTCAAATTGGTAACCATGCTCGTCTACAAATGATCTCCAGCAAGTTTACATTGACAGAAATCACTTCAATAACGTGTCACCACCATTGACCCCAATACAAGCGTGCAGATATTTTGTCATTGACCAAATCAGATGATCTAGCTCTCGCTTTGGGATGATGCGTCATTCTTGATCAAGGAGCACTTCCAGTTGTGGCTGGACTTAGTGAAACAAACAAATACAAAAACACCTCTCCAGGATGTCCCAAGTATGTTCTATCAGATCCAAGTCCAGTGATGTTGTTGTCCTGAAGTACAGCGTTGACAACATATGCACTGTGTGCATGGGCATTGTCATCCACGAGGATGAAGCAGGGGCCTCGCTGTTCCGTCAGAGGCAGGACTGCAGGCATAATGATCTCATCCATGTATCTGACACCAGTCATAGCACCATTACGGATGACGACAGACAGGTGTTTGGCATCCTTGAATGCGAGCCCAAAGCAAACCCATAATGCTGCCTTAATAGCACTATCAACAAATCACGATGAATTCATAGTTTATTTCACAATTTTAACATTCTTGATTAATTTTTTGTGAGGGAAATTTTGAAATGCTGAAATGGCAGCTTGTAACTTTCCCTGTCAAATTCGGTCTCTGCTGTATAACTTTACAGGTTATTCGATGAAGGAAATTTGACTTTACAGGGATAGGAGTGTGAGGCCTCTTACTTTCCATCGTAGTTTTTTGTTGTTGACGGAACACGTTTTTATGGTGTATGAGATGCACGGAATGAGCTATTCCATCCATTGTGATCATTGGATTGTTTAAGTATGGCTCTTTAAATCATGTAGAGGTATTAAAAAAAAACACATGGACACTGCTAGGACTTCCAGGAAAGAAGTCCGTATTTCAAAAAAGTAGATCTGGGGTGAATTAATGGGGGTAGAAAAGATCACGGTTTTGGATGGGGGAAGATAAGAGATGGTGGTGAACAGCTGTTTTAAAGACCTGGAGGGAGGAGTGGGATTGAAGGGAGTGAGTGAGTTTGTTCCAGAGGCGGGAGAAAAGAGGAATGAAAGAGTGAAGGTGAGCAGAGAGTCTTGACTTTGGCAGTTTCACCATAAGAGGGTTACAGGCAGATCTTGTGCGACCTGTAGGAATATTTGGGGGACAGAGCACAGACAGAGCTGGGGGAGCAAAGCCAGAGAGGAGTCGGTAGAAGACGGAAAGACCACCAACCTGCCTGCGGTGAGTGAGTGAAAGGCCCTTGGAGTTAGCTTCATCGCGGGAGATTCCAATGATTCTGAAAGCTTTGGTTTCAACAATGTGAAGCCGAGCTCGGTGATATTTTACAATTTACAAAAAATTACTTTTACAATTTTACAATTTTACAATTTACAAAAAATTAAATTTTACAAAAAGCTAGGACATTTGTTCAGGATGCGAGTGATAACTCGCCTACTCTTTGCAAAAGACACCATGTCCAAGGCCGCCAGCTGAACTGCACGATCCTTATTGGCCACCGGATAGGACGTCCAGCTTAATGTTCATCTGAGGCACTGTGCAATTTGTGATGCAACACCCTGCCTGAAATGTACCAAAACCGAGGATTTAATCCAGACTAGACGGCTCAACGGTAAGTGTTGCAAGGTAAGTGTAAGGTAAGTACCTTACACCATAAGCTTTTCCGTGGTTATGGGAAAATATTTAAAGAAAGCTGCAATTTTTGTATCACAAAATATAGCAAATGCATTCAAATTATCCTTATTATTATTATTATTTTATTACTATTATTATTGCTTATTTATTTTGCTTTTTGCACCTGCCTTCATTTTGTTGTGTAAAGACTTTCATAATTGAGGCGGAGCAGACATTGGACTCGGGCCGAGTTTATATTGGTCTCGGTCACTGACAAACGTGAGAAGACTGGCGACCTGGTGACAGGCCCTGGCATGCCCCACTGCCCGATGTTCGTTTAGATTTCCCACGCGCTCCGGGTGTGCACTTATTAACTCGCACGTTGCAAAAAGTCGCGTGCTGCGATCCAACACCGCCACTCCATCCCAGGCTCACTTCCCAATAAAGAAAACCATTAGGGCCACAGATTAGGAATGTTGATGATTAACCCATTAGAAATTGGTTGTTTTATCTCCTCATAGAAAAATAACATTGATGAGGATTTGTTCTGTCATGACATCAAACAGACCTGAGTGGTGACGTGAATGGATGGTTCTTATTCGTTTCCAACAGACATTTTTTTCCAGTCTAATAACTAACATGCCCTTTTAATAAGTGATGCTTTACAATAGTCCTTACATCTTTTCGTGCCAGTTGCCCGTGAGCTCCATTTATTAAATTACCTTTTCTCAGCACGTTGTTGCACCGAGCAATGTTTCGGTCAGACGACAGCAATTCTTGATGCATGCACTCATACATCTGTTGTGGCACGAGCAGTGAGTGGACTCGTGTACAAATCCGAAAATCTAAGTTGTCTCAAAGAACTTGCGTCGTTAAGCAGGAATAGTGCATGAAAGATCAGGTAGTGTGGGTTTAATGCTCGCAAGAACTGAAGGTTCTGTCACTCGAGCTTTTGGGTCTCACTATCTGCCATGATGTTTCCTGGGAAAACCGAATTTCCAAGCTGGCCTCCAAAGCCAGTCGCCATCTGGGCATCATCCGTCGTGCAAAGTCCTTTCTGGGCACTTCTGAGCTCCTCACCACATACAAGGCTTTCATCCGCAGCTCAATGGAATACTGCTCTCCCTTCTGGGCTGGTGCACCTGCCTCACACCTAGCTCGGCTTCACGTTGTAGAAACCAAAGCTTTTAGAATCATTGGTATCACCCGCAATGAAGCTGACTGTGAGGGCCTTTCACTCTCTCACCGCAGGCAGGTGGGTGGTCTTTCTGTCTTCTACCAACGACTCTCCGGCCTATCTCCCTCTGCTCTGTTTGTGCTCTGTCCCCCAAATATATATCTGCCAGCAACCCTCTTCTGGTGAAACTACCAAAATCAAGACTCTCTATTCACCTTCACTCTTTCATTCCTCTTTTTCCCCGCATCTGGAACAATCTCCCCCACTCCCTTCAATCCCACTCCTCCCTCCAGGTCTTTAAAACAGCTGTTCACCACCATCTCTTATCTTCCCCCATCCAAAACCTTGATCTTTTCTACCCCCATGAATTTACCCCAAATCTACCTCCTTACAATTTCGTTTTTTCTTTCGTGAAAGTCCTTGTAGTGTCCAACCCTCTCCCTACAACAGATCTCCCGATGTGCCCGTTCACTACTGTTGTTGTGTTTCCCTCTCTCCCCCCCTTTTGTCTCCCGCACCCTTTATTGTATGGTATATGTGTTAGCTCTTGCACGAGCCTCAACTGAGTATCCAAAAAAAAATGTTTAAATAATAATAAAAAAGCTGTTGGAGATTTTGTGAGACAATTAAAGCATAATTTCATTTCTGAACACATGGTTTGGACATTTTCATGTAATGATCGAGACGAAACGATTGAATATGTTCGTAATTTATGAATGGAAAACTCGTCTTTATAAGCGCTGCGTCGTCTGCGTCGGAGGAAAAATAAGGAGGATTTTTCTCAACGCAATGTTGACAGAGTCATCCTGAACTGTGTGAGAATAGTAGTGAAGGGTTCTTTAATGCTTCGATGAAGGGCTCGTCCTCGAAACGTCGCTTTAGCTCTTTTCCCACGGAGTTTAGCATACCTCTGTCAACATTTGGTTGAGAAAAAAATATTGTCCCGAATTCATGAATTAATTAATAGTTGGGATTAATTGTGACAGCACCGTTTTCAAACCGAAAGTTGTTTTGCAAACAGATCGTTCGTTGTACGATGGTGATGTTGACAGTTAGAAATGACAGTTTTTCTCAAACAAAGATTCTGGTGTCGGCTCTTCGCATGACAGTTTGTGAAATTTGAACCAACATTGTTGACAGAGGAAGAAAAGCAGAACTGGCAAGTAGTTTGCCAAGATGTTGCGCCAAAGCGGCAGTGGATGAAACATTCGGTCAATCATTAAGGTGATGATTTATTTATTTTATTTTTTTGCACAACCTTACACCAAATTCCAATGTGTTTCGTGGAAAGTCCCGAATTGGCCAAACTTCACAAGAAAGCTTGTCTTTTTGAGTAGCCTAACAGATCTCAATGTTTTTTTTTAAAGGAAACTTAGGGTTGTGACATAAAAGTGCGGTCAAAGGTCAGACGGTTATGCAGCATCAGTCACAAAGAAACTGGCTTTTTGTGAATTGTATTGCTCATTCACACACACTCGTGTCATTGAAGGTTTTCCATTCTTTTTTTTCATTCAATAGCACTTGAGATATTCGAAGTTCTATGACAAACAAGCTGTTTGTCGTAGAACTTCAGATTAGTCCGATTGGGACTTTGCAGTGCTGTTTCTGAAAACCCAAATGAATTTGGCATTTTGTGTTTCTTCCTCAGGTGTCCACATAAAGGAAAAGCAATAATTATTCTGTGAGGAAGCAAAATGACTCTTCCTATGCATGTGCATGTGTTGGTGATTTGGTCAGGGGGTTCTTGGCAATCATGCATTGCTACGACAGAGTTCCACTCCATTTTACCAGAATATCACCATCTCCTATTTTGGTGTAAAGTCTGAATGAATGAAGCCCCATAATATGTCCCATCTGCTGACATTCGTTGGTGGACGCTAGAGATCCCGTAGTGCCCTTCACAAAGAGTAGGTGACCTATCTCCGGCACCCTGAAAAATTTACAAATTCCTGAATCGACTTCCTGAGCTGGAGTGGTGACTTTCGTCATGTTATTCAGTTGTGGAATGTCCAATGTCCATCCTTAGGATCGTCATTCACTCTTTGTATTCCCTCTTTCAATTCATGATCCCCCTTCGGCCTGTTGTATCAGGAGCACATCCGCGGCCAAAATATTAAGCACAGCAGTATGGACTTCGTCCGACATCGTGCCTTTTTTCGTCTGACTTTTTAAATTTTGTACAATTCTGATATTAGGCCTGATTACTTTATTTTAAAAATATTGTAAATGTTGGATTAAAATCTGTCAGTTTGAAAATTGCATGTAGAAAGTATTATAGTTAATCACACAATATAATTATTTTTACATTAGTTATTTCCTTTTTGTCAGCTCTTGGAATTTGCATACAATTTGCTTGTTATCGTTAAAACAACCGAAAAAGCTGTCTGTCTTGGTCAAGTGGTTAAATACCTTTCTCTAATGCCTGGTGTGTGTTCATTTCCTTTGGTTACTCATTCCTGCAAAGCCACACTTGACAAACACGCCGAGTATGTCAAACACCCCCTGCACATGAGCTGGGGAAGGCCTTCGTCCTGTGGTTGACTGAAGTGGGTTAGTTTTGTGACTGACATTTTGTGCACTATATTTGTGCAGTAATTTTACACTCTGAGGATCAAAGGTCTTGCCGAGTGAACATTTTGGAGTGGGTCGATGGTCTGGAGCAGGCGGGTTGGTGGGAGTGGTGCGATGGCGGTGCATGAATGTGCATACTCTCCATGGCAGACCCTTGTATAGGAAAGCACGTGGAAAGTTATTTGAAAGAATTGGCTTCTTTTTCCTGTAGTCGTCCACCTTGTTTCCCCACCCCGGGTGTTTGTTTTAGTTCGGTCTTAGCTGCTGATCTGAGTGTGACCGCCCTCGTCCATCAAACCTTTGTGACAACCCAAACAAAGAACTTAAGAGGGGATGCAGGTGGTGGGAGATCGGGGAGGAGGTTAGACCGACAGGAGAGATGCTGAGTCGGAATGCTGCCGTTTTAAATTAGCTTCATGTGCCAATTATTTGATTATCAGATTTTTCCACCCGAGTCTAATGTCAGGGTGGCTGACAAGAGAATTCGAACACACAACAGTCTGGTCAATCACATTTTGCTTTGGCCTCGTTATATCTACGTTTTTCATGCTTTTCACAGATGCTATGGGAGGACTTGCCGCAAACTCCAAATTTATCTATCCAAATAGAAGTGGAACTTAGCAGTCAAGGGAGGATTTTAAGAGAAAAGAAACAGATCTGATAAAAAGGACAGAATGGTGCTTCGTAAGAGATGGGATCAAATGTTCATTGTCATTTTGCTTGTCATTGGAGAACAAGAGCAGTTCACCTTTTCTTTGTTTTAATGCACCTTTTGTTACCAGGTGGCTATATTTCTTCATTGGTGAGATTCTCCGCGAAGTCTCAGGTTTTTCTTCGATGCAGGAAGGGACTTTTGCACTTGTGTGAATTCAAGTCTTCAAGGCTCAACTAAAACTGTACTAGTGTGATGATAATATGCCTGGAGCTGATAATATCACCAAAAGGTTATTATGGACAGTCTATTTAATGCAAGAGGGGCTTGGGGAAAGTTGTGTGTGGGGTAGGTGGTATCGTGGTTAAATGGCAAAAAGGAATGGGGTATGATTTTTAAATAAAGAAAGGAAATTAGATTAAAGAAAAGGGAGTAAATAGCAAGTGGAAGGAGAATTTACGTAGGGTATTGAAAAAAAATAAAAATTATCAACGATGGCTGAAATATATGTGGGAGTCATTAATCAAATAAGTAAAGAATAAATGCACGGGCCACCAAGAATTGTACAATGCACGACCGCACCGATTTTGTAACAAACAGGAGAGAGTCGACCACTCTAGCAGTTTTATCCACAACCCACGTACCTCCTCAGGCCTTGTGCCCTGGCGTCTCTGCGTGCTTTGGGAAAATTGTTATTTTTTATGAACTGTCAAAACAGAGAAATAAATCTCCTTTTTTGTACTTTTTCCATGAAAAGAAGAATACATACACGGACACAAAAATACATTGTTGTTCTTTCACAATTACGTGCTCATTTCCGCTGAGCCTTGTCATCTGATTTACAACTGTCACTCAAACTGTCACATTTGGAAGATTATTTGATAGTGACTTGCTCCCTATTGGCATCCTGATGTCTGACTTGACATGATAGCTGCTGCGGACCGATCAACGATTTTTAAACGATTTGAGATTAATGCATTGAAACTGCCAGTTGATACGCCAGTAAGCCAGCACTTGTTGCATGCGTACATCCATTGCTTGTGCGCACGCACACTTAATGCTTGCATGCAAGTACATGCGAACACACATGCATGTATACACATGCACGTGCTTGCTAAGGCACATCATCTCTTTATAAACTTCCTGGATGAGGAAAATCTTGCTCGGGTGGGCAGAGGTTATGTTTTCACCCTTGTCTGTCTGTCTGTCTGTCTGTCTGTGAACAGGATATCTCAGAAAGTTGTGGACGGATTTGGACAAAATTTTGTGGAGAGATTGTGTATGTGGCAAGGACGAAATGATTAGATGTTGGTGAAGATCTGGATCTGGATCCGATAATTTTTTTAAGTGATTCTTCACCATTGAGTGATAGGGCTAAAACCGATATACTGTATAGCACAATATCTCGAAAAGTTGTGAATAGATTCAGACGAAACTTGGTCGACAGGTTGGGTTGGTGACAAGGACGAATCAATTCAATTTTGCTGAAGATGCGAATACGGATCCGGATACCAGAATATTTTGAATTTTTAAGTGATTCTTCACCATTGAGTGATAGGGCCAAAAACAATATGCACTTGTAGCATGATATTTTAAAATGTTGTGGATGAGTTATGACAAATATAAGTGCATTCGTGGGTTAAGTGACAAAGACAAGCCGATTCGATTTTGGTTCAGGTCTGGATTCAGATCCGGCCTATCAGTGGGATACAACACGTAAACTGTTCAGCCTGGTGGAGTTATACACTCCACCGAGTGCCCTTCTAGTTTTATACATGTATTACTCGTAATTTGGCACTGTTTATGGTTCTTGCGCTGTCCGTTGTTGCTGTGATGAAATGGCCTCAATATAATGTGCAGGTACGTTATTTCTGTCCATGTAAGCACGTACGCTGAAATGGGTGAGCGATTTATCAAAGGGAATGCAGGTTGTCTGCAGATGAAGTGCACTGGTTCCCTCATCTGACAGCAATCTGGAATTGCAATTTTTAGCAAAATGCTTCTTCAGTCATTCTCTTTGCTTTCTGCAAAAGACAATTTATTTAAAATAAAAAGGCACACACCTGGACAAGTGTTTTTCTTAGTTCGAATTGAGCATTTCTTTACGTCCTCTTTTGTAGTCAAAATGAATTGTACATGAAAACATTCACCTCATTGGCATAGTCTTTTTTTAACTACAAAGGAGGCAATGAGCGTGAATAGCTTTGTGAAGCGGTGACATTGGAACTCCTTGACTGGCACGTGGACACAGTGTTTGACCTCCCAATAGCCTGCTGGCCTCATGTTTACTTCAAAAAGTGCTCAGCAATGCCTGGAAGTGCCCAAAGCATTGCCTTGAGCAGCACAAACAAGCAAGAAGAGCAGCTGTGCCTGCCCGCAGTGCCGATAGGAGGAAAAGGGCGGCTCCATCGCTCTGTCCTCGGAAGCTCTGAGGGCAAATTGACCGTTGAAGATGATATCTTGAGTGCACGAGTGGAAGTGCAGAAGGTCAGGCGATTCGAGCTGTGAATACGAGTGAGTGGGGGATGCTTGAGAAGATGCGTTCACATGCCTCCATTGAGTCAATTAATTGGTGGACATTTCGCATTGTAATGCTTGTTCTGCATTCTCCTTTGGTCGTCTTTATGCTTGTGTTTCGAGTCACGAGTTTCTTGAGATTTGTGTCGCCAGTTGTACGGATCCCATTTTACTGGGACCTTCCGCTCTAGGGGTTTTAACGAGGAAAATGGAGTTTGCAAAGCTGCTGTATAGCAACATGCTTGCTTTTCCATTTTTTTTGAATAATTTCTGTTTGCAAATGGAAACACTCAAGCAGAGTCTCACCTGCAGATATACAATGACTTCTACTTAAAGCCTCAATTTCTTTCACACCTGCGCTATTGAAAATAAATGAAGAGGCGAAGTTTTTATTTTATTTTATTATTTTCTACATATTACCTGCTTCTCAATGACCCATTTTTCTCCGCACAACATGGAACTATCAAGCTCCTCATTGCTTGCTGTACATGTTTCACTATCATTTTGGAGCTTGGTGTACTTTCTCTGCGAAACAGCATGTTCTGTTTTGTGTTTACATATCATATTCCATAATCTTGCCCTTAAACTGCCTAAGACTATTGATGGGAGCCATTTTAAATTATAATATCAGAATCGAGTCGATTACAGAAACATCCGTAACACGACATGTATGTTTCAGTTGCATTACCTGCTGGATCTCATCACTTACGTTGTGAATGTGGATCAAAATCCAGGACTTTGATTTCTTCCGTTGCCGTCGACTCGTGGATACGAAAGGTGAAAAGACCGTTTCAATCGGAAGAAAAGAGAGAAGAGTGCTATTACTGCCGCACGCCAATTGGGGGTGTTCTGGCACCATTGATGCCAAGCACGGTCCCCAAGAAGACAAAGTGGTCGATCTATGGACAAGTCCAAATAAAATCAGTCATGAAATACAAAAACAGGGGAACATTTTTGACCGTTATGTTTGCATCAACGTTACTACCTGTTGCTAAGCATACATGTAGATAACTAGGCGGACAAGGAAATTTGGATGGAGTGTGGCAATGTCAGACCGTGGAATACAGCACCGTTTCATCGATGGAGCATTTTCAAACACTTTGTTGTTCACTCCTTTATGTCGTGCTCAATATTATTATTTCACTCTGTGCTCCACTGACAGAGTATATATATATATATATATATATATATATATATATATATATATATATTGTAACGAATTTGAGAAGTGTAACGAATTTGAGAAGTGTAACGAATTTGAGAAAGTGTAACGAATGTGAGAATTATGGTTTTGTTGTGTGTAACTGACCCTCATAATGTAAAGAAAGGTTGAAGCTCGTCCTCTTAGTTAATTCCATAAACCTACACACAGGACACCATATATCCTTTTAAATAGTTAGTCCCTTATTCTATGTAGGCTAAGGATGTGTTTCCCAATAGGTTGACTCTTCATTGCACCGAATTAAATAAGAGTAGGCCCCTCCGACGCCCCATGGCAGCTTCCAAGTGCCAGGTTTGCCAGGTTTGCTGCAATTGACTCTTTAGGCACTTTGCTGCATTTTCATCTGCCGTCCACTTTGCTGCATTTGACTCCATTACGCACGAGGTAACGACGAAGAAGAAAGGCGGGTCTCCACCTCGTCATAGAGGGGAGGAGTAAGTCGGCCCCGCTCATCCAACCCAGAACGAGGGGTTTGGCTTGAGAGGGCGGAGAGAGAACGCTTGGGGGAGGTTCGCAAAGGGTGAAGGGCGGGGCCTATATAACCCGCCGCGGGACGCTCCCAAAGGAGATGAGCTGAGAGGAGGGATGAGTTCTGAGTCCAGGAGATGTGCTGGAGATGAGCAGGTGTGACCAAGCCGCCGTGAGACGTGCCGCGCTGCAGGAAAAACGGACCGAGGCAACGCAAGGAGCGCGCGAGGCAGCAGTACGGAGAAAGGAACTTCGCCCGCGCAGTTTGGGACCAACGACCGCGGCTCAGCTTCTTGACGGCGGTGCCTTCTGGCCCAACCGTGCCCAGTACCCGCTGAACCTTCCTTGCCTCTCAAAGCCACCCATCTCCAAGCCATTCATTCCTGCCTGCATTTCCCCGTGTAAGTGTGATCGTCCGTCTGTCTTTAACGTTGTCCTGGGGTTTATTAATTAAGCTTGTATAGGTAAGCTAATGATTTCACTGTGTTTCCTGCTCCTTCCATTTTCTGTATATAACCTTGACTGCTCTCTTTGCTTTGGCTTGTGTAAATAATTAATAAATCCTGTTATTCCTCCGTACTTCTTCTTCTTCTTCATTCTCGTTCGGTCGCTTTAGTGGTTTCAATATTGAGTGTACGTGGCGCAATTCGGCCAACGTTCAGGATCGGGTTTAGTGAAGGCTAATGACTCGAACTTCGGGTTGCTAAAAACCGCTCGGCAACTAACTAGACCATCCAAACCGGGGTTCGAGCGGTACTTGTCTCCCTAGTCTGCGGAGGGACGGATAAAGGTATTCGGGATAGACCCTGGGCCCATAACCCTGATCCGTTCCATCCCGTGGGATAGCGTTACAAGTACCAGGACCGGGGAGACGGCCAGCTTAACAGGACAAGGGGCTAATCCCCCCTTGCTAATGGGAGAGCCGTCCCCCGTATCCGTAACAATATTATTATATATATATATACTCTGTGCTCCACTGACCACTTCAAGACCATAGTTTATTTGTCAGCTGTAATCATCGCAGAGTGAGTTGAACATGTTCCATATACTCATTCCCTTACCAAGTTTGTTTTATTTGATTCCGATAAAGTAGTTTGGGGTGAGGATTGTGAGAAAACTCACCCTCTTTGACGTTTACACGGTGGAGAATAGGAGATGTTCACTGGCGCCGATTTAGCAGTTAATTGGGTGGACCTGCATTTGGGCCCATCTGGATATTACACCTGCAAAAAGGGGCAGAATGTTTTTGGATGAAGGCCTATGTCAAGAAAGAATGAGTTTAATAATTGTTGTCATTCTCAAAACTTGCAATCTTCTTCATCCTTCAGGTTGGTTGGCTCTGTCAGGTTAGAAAAAAAAATATTCTCATGCAATAAGGTCCATCAAATTGAAAATAAGAAAACTGCAGTTGGGCAGTTGGGGGGAAATACAGACAAGACAAGGACAAGGCGTTGTCATCATAACATCAAACAACGTTATCGTTTTGTTTTTCATCATCAGTTATCTTTTTTCTCTGCCACCAAAGGTGGATGGAGGTTATGTTTTCA
Organism: Myxine glutinosa; assembly: GCF_964187855.1. Lineage (NCBI taxonomy): Eukaryota > Metazoa > Chordata > Myxini > Myxiniformes > Myxinidae > Myxine > Myxine glutinosa. Next base: position 61,870,707 of record NC_136268.1, on the reverse strand, counting down.
CCCCTGCTGTTTGTTTGTCTGTGTGTTTGTGAACAGGATATCTCAAAATAAATTGTGGACGAAATTTGGTGGAGAGGTTGGATATGTGACGAGGACTAAATGATTAGATGTTGTTGAAGATCCAGATCTGCATCTGAGAATTTTTAAAGTGATTGTTCACCATTGGGAGATAGACAGTACAAAAAACGATATGAATGAATGAATGAATGATCATTTTAGGGCCTTTTTCCCCCGCTAGGGTGGGGGTTAGCCTTGTGGGCCCCATGACAATCATGGTTCCTTGTTTGAGGCAATGTTCTTATGGCTGGATGCCCTTCCTGACGCCAACCCTTAGTCGCCTCTTACGATGCACAGAGATACGGTGTACCTATTCTAAATCGAGGTACACACCGGGATCATTCGCTGGTACTCAATTTGCCGACCTCGGAAGGACGACAGGCTGAGTCAACCACCCTGATGTTAATTCAGCGATCGACTGGGATTCTAACTCAGGATCCTAGGATCCCAAGCCTGCACCCTAACCGCTAAGCCAACACCAGGCTCAGTACAACAACAACAAAAAAAAACCGATATATAGCAGGATATCTCAAAAAGTTGTGGACGGATTAGGACGAAACCTGGTGGACAGGTTGGGTATGTGACAAGAACGAATCGATTCAATTTTGGTGTTGATTCAATTTAGCTCAGTTTCCTACAGGCAGAACATGGCAAAAAGGGAGTCGCCAATTCTCGGGTTTTACTCTCGGCATGATGAGGTCGGGAAAACCCAGCAAGCTGCCCGGCCAGGCTGCATCCCAGACGATCAATGCGACTGTGGGCACCACATGCGCAGCCTTCTGCCTCACCAAAGCTGTCGTGCACTTAAAAACCGCCGCATCTGGCACGATCTTCAATTTCATCTCAGACTCCCACATCTTAAACGGATGGAGCCCTGCTGGAGGTGGTCACGTGCATGGCCTGGCTCACCAAAGCTGCCATGCACTTAGAAGCCACCGCATTTGGTGCGATCCTCAATTCCACCTCGGTCTCCCACATCCTTTACAGACGGAGCCATACAAGAGGAGGTCATGTGCGTGGCCCTCTGCATCACCAAGGATGCCGTGGACGTTCAATACAAGAGGAGGTTACGTGCACGGCCCTGTGCATCACCAAGGCTGTCGTGGACTTCCCATGCAAGCGGAAGTCACGTGCGCGGCCCTCTGCATCACCAAGGGTGCCGTGGACTTCCCATACAAAGCCGCCACATCTGGCGCGCTTGTGTGTGTGTGTTTGTGTTTGTGTTTGTGTGTGTGTCACAACCACCCAAAAGGCAGAGGACCTAGACTATTAGCTCCTTGTTTTTTTTTAATGCCACAGGTGCTGGGGCATGATGTTTTTGTCCCCCGTCGCACTGCGGAGCGAAAGGGGGACTATGGTTTTCCCGTCTGTACGTGCGTGTGTGCGTACGTGCGTGCGTAAGCGTAGGACCGAATTCTAATTTCGTGTGTGGGTGCAACCCGCGTCAAAATCCAAGATGGCCGCCGCCATGTATGTCTGAACCTTGTGAGCGGAATATCTTGAAAAATAAGCAAAGTACCAACTTCTAATCTGGTGTGTGGGTGTATCTAGGCATAAGGAAGGACGCTATTGAAAATTGGGTCGCCACGTCAAAATCCAAGATGGCCGCCGCCATGTATGTCTGTACCCTGTGAGCGGAATATCTTGAAAAATAAGCGAAGTACCAACTTCTAATCTGGTGTGTGGGTGTATCTACGCATAAGGAAGAACGCTATTGAAAATTGGGTCGCCACGTCAAAATCCAAGATGGCCGCCTCCATGTATGTCTGAACCTTGTGAGCGAAATATCTTGAAAAATAAGCGAAGTACCAACTTCTAATCTGGTGTGTGGGTGTATCTAGGCATAAGGAAGAACGCTATTGAAAATTGGGTCGCCACGTCAAAATCCAAGATGGCCGCCGCCATGTATGTCTGAACCCTGTGAGCGGAATATCTTGAAAAATAAGCGAAGTACCAACTTCTAATCTGGTGTGTGGGTGTATCTACGCATAAGGAAGAACGCTATTGAAAATTGGGTCGCCACGTCAAAATCCAAGATGGCCGCCACCATATATATGTCCGAACCTTGTGAGCGAAATATCTTGAAAAATAAACGAACTACTAACTTCTAATCTGGTGTGTGGGTGTATCTACACATAAGGAAGAATGCTATTGAAAATTGGGTCACCACGTCAAAATCCAAGATGGCCGCCGCCATGTATGTCTGAACCTTGTGAGCGAAATATCTTGAAAAATAAACGAACTACTAACTTCTAATCTGGTGCGTGGGTGTATCGACGCATAAGGGAGAACGCTATTGAAAATTGGGTCGCCACGTTAAAATCCAAGATGGCCGCCTTGCGTCTTCCACTTTGTCAACTCGCATCACTTCACTGACAGGGGACCTCGGCGTAACGCTTGTTGGGTTGACTGTCTGTGCATCCATCATCAATTTTTGTTACCACAATTAATTATGAATCACTGAAGATATTTTTTTTAACAAACTTTGATATTAACGTGTATTATGATGCTAAGATGAACTGATTCGATTTTGTGTTCAAAGGGTCAAAGGTCATGTGACCTTTAGCTGAAAGTAGCATATTTTGGTTGTCATGATAACTTGTGAACTGCAGAAGGGTTTTTGACCAAACTGGGCACAACTATGGTCTGTAATACAACTATGGTTGATATCGTTAAATTTTGGGTTCAAAAGGTCAACAGCATAAGCTGGAGTGCCCATTAATTGAAAATCTATCTTACTGCAATAACGTATGAACCACTCAAGTGATTTCAACCATATTTGACAGTTGACACAGTTGATTTCAACCACACTTGACACTTATTGATCGTAATCCAAAGATGAACTGATGAAATTTTAGATTGAACAGGTCAAAGATCATGTGCCCCCTGAAAATCATTTTGCAGACCATAACTCGAGTTATAAGTATCTGATCTCTCTTCCACTCATGTCTTTTCTCTATTTCTCTTTCGCGCGCTCTCTCTCTCTCTCTCTCTCTCTCTCTCTCTCTCTCTCTCTCTCTCTCTCTCTCTCTCTCTCTCTCTCTCTCTCCCTCTCTCCCCTCTCTCCCCTCTCTCCCTCTCTCCCCTCTCTCCCCTCTCTCCCCTCTCTCCCCTCTCTCCCCTCTCTCCCTCGCACTCTCTCAAGATAACTTTAGTTTTTTTATGTGACCTTTAATTGAGATCAAACATAACAGTGAGTTTATATATACCATGGATGGACATATAACATCAAATTCTACTTTCTGGTTACCGCCGCCACCAAAGGTGGGCAGAGTTTATGATTTCACCCCTGTCTATGTCTGTCTGTCTGTTTGTGAACAGGATATCTAAAAAAGTTGTGGACGAATTTGGATGAAATTTGATGGAGAGTTTGGGTATGTGATGAGGACGAAATGATTCGATTGTGTGAGGATCCAGATCTGGATACAAGAATTTTTAAGTGATTCTTCACCACTGAGTGTTCGGGCCAAAAACAACATATAGCAGGATATCTCAAAAAGTTGTGGACGGATTCGGGGGAAACTTGGTTGGACAGGTTGGGTGTGTGACAAGCAAGAATCAATTTGATTTTGGTGAAGATCGGAATACGGATCCAGATACGACAATTTTTTTAAAAGAAATTCTTCACCATTTATTGATCGAGTCAAAAACCATATTAAGCATGATATTTCAAAAAGTTACATGATATTTCAAAATGCATGACATACAGTGCATTCAGAAAATATTCAGACCCCTTCACTTTTTTCACATTTTGTGATGTTGCAGCCTTATGTTGAAATCGTTTAAATTCATTTTTTCCCTCATCAATCTCCACTCTACTCCATAATGACAAAGAGAAAACAGGATTTTAGAAAGTTTTGCAAATTTATTAAAAAGAAAAAACTGAAATATCACATTGACATATGTAAGTATTCAGACCCTTAACCCAGTACTTAGTTGAAGCACCTTTGGCAGCGATTACAGCCTCGAGTCTTCTTGGGTATGACGTGACAAGCTTTGCAAACCTGCATTTGGGGATTTTCTGCCATTCTTCTCTGCAGATCCTCTCAAGCTCTGTCAGGTTGGATGGGGACCATCGGTGGACAGCCATTTTCAGGACTCTCCAGAGATGTTCGATTGGGTTCAATTCAGTGCTCTGGCTGGGCCACTCAAGGACCTTCACAGAGTTGTCCCTAAGCCACTCCTGCGTTGTCTTGGTTGTGTGCTTAGGGTCATTGTCCTGTTGGAAGGTGAACCTTCGGCCCAGTCTGAGGTCCTGAGTGCTCGGTTTCAGGTTTTCATTAAAGATATCTCTGTACTTTGCTCCGTTCATTGTTTCCTCAACCCTGACCAATCCCCCAGTCCCTGCTGCTGAAAAACACCCCCACAACATGATGCTTAAAATTGAGGCCAACAGTTCAATCTTGGTTTCATCAGACCACAGAATCTTGCTTCTCACAGTCTGAGAGTCCTTTAGGTGCTTGTTTGCAAACTCCAAGCGGGCTTTCATGTGTCTTTCACTGAGGAGAGGCTTCCGTCTGGCCACTCTGCCAAAAAGCCCAGATCGGTGGAGTGTTGCAGTGATGGTTGTCCTTCTGGAAATTTCTCCCATCTCCACACAGGATCTCTGGAGCTCGGTCAGAGCTTGAAGCTAAATTTCAAGTGTCATAGCAAAGGGTCTGAATACTTATGTCAATGTGATATTTCAGTTTTTTCTTTTTAATAAATTTGCAAAACTTTCTAAAATCCTGTTTTCTCTTTGTCATTGTGGGGTATTGAGTGTAGATTGATGAGGGAAAAAATGAATTTAAACGATTTCAGCATCAGGCTGCAAGATAACAAAATGTGAAAAAAGTGAAGGGGTCTGAATACTTTCTGAATGCACTGTACATCCACACACATACATACATACATACATACACACACACACACACATACACACACACACACACACACACACACATACACATACACACACGCATACACACACACATACACATAAATACGCATGCTATACATACACATACATACACATACATACACACGTACACATACATACACTTACATAAACATACATGCACACATACACACACATGCACGCACATACACATACACGCACATACACATACACATACACACACATACACGCACATACACATACAAACATACATACACTACCGGTCAAAAGTTTTAGAACACCTCAATTTTTCCAGTTTTTATTGAAATTTACGCAGTTTAATGTCCAGTGAATAACCTGAAATGGTACAAAGGTAAGCAGTAAACTGCTCGAGGTTCAAAAAAAAGTTTAGGTTAGCAAAAACGGGAAAATAATGTAAATTGCACAGTTATATTGTAAAAAAAAGGCCTTTTTCAGGGAACAAGTAATAGGTTATCAACTTACAGCTGTTCTGCAGCAATGTAAGTAAATTAAGCCATGAGAGTTGATGCAAACAATTCCTACAGGTGTCCCAACCTCTGCCGATTGCTTGATTACAAACCCCCTGTCTGTGTGAAAGCAGTATTGGAACAGACTGTTATTACACCCTCTGAAGCAGTATTTGGACAATATTGCACTGCAGGAAGTAGTATATTGGAAACTGGAGGAAACTCTGACAGGAAGAGGTCTGGCAGACCCAAAGCCACAACAGAATCAGAAGACAAGTTTCTGAGAGTCAACAGCTTGCGTGATAGGTGGCTCACAGGACAACAGCTTCAAGCACAGCTTAACACTGGTTGAAGTAAGCAAGTCTCAGTTTCAACTGTGAAGAGAAGACTTCAAGCTGCAGGTTTGACAGATGGAGTGGCAGTAAGAAAGCCATTGCGAAGATGGCAAAATAAGAAAAAGAGGCTTGCCTAGGCCATGAAGCACCGCCAGTGGACTACTGAAGACTGGAAGAAGGTCTTATGGACCGATTAAACAAAATTTGAAATCTTTGGTTCATCACGCAGGGTTTTTGTATGCCGTCGAGTAGGCGAAAGGATGGTTCCTCAGTGTGTGACACCAACTGTCAAACATGGAGGAGGAAGCGTGATGGTCTGGGGCTCTTTTGCTGGATCCAGAGTCGGCGACTTGCACAGAGTGACTGGCACCCTGAACCAAAAGGGCTACCACAGCATTTTTCAGCGCCATGCAATACCCTCTGGTATACGCCTCGTTGGTCAGGGGTTCATCCTACAGCAAGATAATGACCCGAAACACACCTCCAGGCGATGTCAAAACTACCTTTGAGGAAAAGAACAAGACGGTAGGCTTCAAATCATGGAATGGCCAGCACAGTCTCCAGACTTAAACCCCATCGAGCTGGTTTGGGATGAACTGGACAGAAGGGTGAAAGCAAAGCAACCTACAAGTGCAACACATTTGTGGGAACTTCTGCAACAGTGTTGGGAAGAACTTCCCGAACAATATTTGATTTCCATTGTCGAAAGAATGCCACGAGTGTGTTCAACGGTTACATCTGCAAAAGGTGGCTACTTTGCTGAGTCAAAAAATTTACATTAAATTTTGTTAAACAAAATGATTCCATGATTTCTTTTTATCTCCAATTGTTTATTTGTTCTGTGCTTAATTTCAGAGTACATTGAGATATTAAACTGCGTAAATTTCAATAATAACTGGAAAAATTGAGGTGTTCTAAAACGTTTGACCTGTAGTGTACACATATATACATACATACATACATACATACATACATATGTACACATACATACATACATACATACATACATACATACATACATACATACATAATATACAAACATACATACATACATACATGTACACGTACACATACATACATACATACATACATGCATACATACATACATACATACATAATATACATAATATACATAAATACATACATACATTCTATACATACATACATACATACATACATACATACATACACATACATACATACATACACATACATACATACACATACACATACATATACATACACATACAAACATACATACATGCACATACATACATATACATACATACATACATACATACATACATACATACTATACATACACACATACTATACATACACACATACTATACATACATCCATACATACATACATACATGCATGCATACATACATACATACATACATGCATACACATACATACATAATATACATAATATACATAAATACATACATACATGCATACATACATACATACATACATACATACACATACATACATACATACATACACATACATACACATACATACACATACATACACATACATACACATACAAACATACACATACATTCATACATACATACATACATACACACATACATACATACATACATACATACATACATACATACATGCATACATGCTATACATACATACATACATACACATACATACATACATACATACATTCACATACATACATACATACACATACATACATACAAACATACGTACATACATACATACATACATACATACACATATACATACATGCATACTATGCATGCACAGTTGCACACATACTATACATACATACATACATACACATACATACATACATACTATACATACATGCATACATACATACATACACACACATATACATACAGTCACGTGAAAAAGTAAGTACACCCCATGTAAGGTTTTGACTTTTTCAACATATTTCAACATACAGCTATTTGATCTTCATTTCAACAATATTGATAGATAAAGGTGATATAATGTAACAAATATCATGAAACATTCACATTTTGTAGTCCATTGTATAATTTAAATAAACATAAATGCAAATTTCGCATGTGGAAAACACCCCTACATTTATCACTACTTCAAATACCTAAAATTAGAATCAGGTGCACCAGCTCAGGTGCAAATGATTAGAACATCGTTAGAGAGGATCTTGGAGGAACCTGTCTTATTTAAACCTCAGACATTTAGTTTGGTTTGCTCTTTGTTGTTGAAGTGCACGGCGTCACCATGCCTAGATCAAAAGAGCTCTCTGAGGCCTTCAGAAAGAAGGTTATATATGCCTACGAGTCTGGGAAGAGATTTTAAAAGATCTCCAAACAATTTGAAATCAATCATTCGACTGTCCGGAAGATCATCTACAAGTGGAGAAGATTCCAAACAACTGCCAACTTGTTCAGGCCAAGCCACCCCAGCAAGTTCAGCCTGAGAGCAGACCGCAAGATGCTGAAAGAAGTCTCTAAGAACCCCCAGAATGTCATCACGGACCTACAGGTGGCTCTTGCCACTGATGATGTCAAAGTGCACGAGTCTACCATTAGAAAGAGGCTGCACAAATTTGATCTACATGGGAGGTGTGCCAGGAGGAAACCGTTGCTGTCCAGAAAGAATATCAGGGCAAGACTAAAGATTGCCAATGAACACCGAGGCAAAGACCAGCACTTCTGGAACAATGTGCTCTGGACAGATGAGTCAACGGTAGAGCTATTTGGCCACAGTACCAGAAGACATGTTTGGCAAAAACCAAAGACAGCACTTGACCACAAGAACCTGATACCAACTGTAAAGCATGGTGGTGGAAATATTATGGTTTGGGGCAGCTTTGCTGCATCAGGGCCTGGAAAGCTCACCATCATAGAATCCACTATGAATTCTTCATTGTACCAGAGGGTGCTTGAGGATAATGTGAGGCCATCTGTCGGAAAGTTGAAGCTCAACCGAAGGTGGACCTTGCAACATGACAATGACCCTAAACATACCAGTAAATCCACCAAGGAATGGCTGAAAAGAAAGAAATGGAGGGTTCTGGAATGGCCAAGTCAAAGCCCGGATCTAACTCCCATCAAGATGTTGTGGGGGGATTTGAAACGAGCTGTGCATGCAAGAAACCCCTCAAGCATCGCATAGCTGAAAGAATTCTGCATGGAGGAGTGGGCAAAAATTTCTGCCAGTCAATGTCAGAGACTGGTAGACAGTTTTAAGAAACGCCTACTTGAGGTTGTTTCTGCCAAAGGGGGCAATACCACCTATTAGAGCGAAGGGTGTACTTACTTTTTCCACATGCGAAATTTGCATTTATGTTTATTTAAATTATACAATGGACTACAAAATGTAAATGTTTCATGATATTTGTTATATTATATCATCTTTATCTATCAATATTGTTGAAATGAAGATCAAATAGCTGTATGTTGAAATATGTTGAAAAAGTCCAAATTTTACATGGGGTGTACTTACTTTTTCACGTGACTGTACATTTATTGCCTGGCATTACATCACTTGGAACAATGTGGAAACTTTAAACGACTTGAAAAATTTGTTGTATGTGATTGAATTTGAAAGTTATAATAAATGGCATGGCCTTTTAAATACCTTTGGTATTCGATCAAAACGATTGCATAAACAGTTCTATGCCGTTGTTTAAATTCCCTGGTCAGTTATCCATCCAGTTCTCGGAATGTGTAGTTTGTTGTTTCAATACAGGTGTCATCCCAGTATTCACCAGGCGGTATGTTTTCTATGGTATCCAGTACAGTTATGTTGATGCAGGCAGAATTTTAAAAAAAAATTAAAAAAATTCTCAGTTTACCTCCACACCCACCTAATTTCCTCCTGCTGTTGCACCAACCCCGTCACTTATCTCATAGAAATCCAAACACATATTTTGGCTTCAAAGGGGGCTAAGAAAAAAGCCCCCCTCGATTGTTGCTCTTTCGCCGACTTTCATTCCAACATGGCCTTCCTTGACCTGTGCACTATCTGCTGACAAATCCCATTTCCCTCCCATGTTGCTGCTGCTGCTGCTGCGCTGTAGCGCATCGGGAAGGCAAAACTAAGGCTATGGAATATGCTAAGCTGTTGGTATGGCACGAGTTATCTGGCTCAAAAACCTGACCCCTGTGAATTAAATAGGGAATGAAGCTGCAATTTGCTGGTGGAAGGTGGTGCATGTGCCATGATGGGATGGTGGGGGAAGCAAAGGTTGGGAAGATTGATGAAAAAGGAAAGTGAGTGGAGGAAGTGGGGGTGCCAGGGGGAGTGGATTTTCCTCCTCTTTGTGTTTGATTTAATATGGCTTTTGCTGAATAGGCCACGCAGATGCTGATGATGCCGAGCTGTGTGCAGCTCTGGTATCCATGGTCTTTCAGCCAGTGCTAGGCCACGTCTTATCACCTGGTAGCCAGGCGTCCATCCGCATTGCCTTTTTTGTGCGACATCACAAGCCGAGAAGGCAAAACCAGGCCTTTTTTATTCAGGCGTTTAGCTGTGTTAGTTGAATTTTGCATAACTTCTGATGTTCATTCCTTATTTAATCAAGTGTGTTATATTGGATTCAAAAGGAAAGCTTTGGCCCTTAATTGTTTCCCTTTGTGCTTGCTTTGGTTCAAACATCTGGGACTTGAAATGGAGTGGTGCTATTGCCCCTGCCATTAAAAATCAAGTCATTCATTATCAATAACGCATTTCTATGCCACTGTCAGGGTTTAGCATCATGAAAAGAGAACATGATTCCACACTTTGGGTTCACATCCTTTGGAATACGTTTCATGAGGCGTTTTTCTTGTTTTATGAAACCCTTAAGCCGCTGTAGCGCTGAACTGGAGGAGACACTTGTAGACATGTTTGAAGTATGAAAACCAAAGAATAAACCTTGCAAGCATAAAGTATTGGTTTTACCTGATCTGGTTCAATACATATAGAGATAAGACAAATAACGGGATAACATACCAGCAAGTATCCCTGGAAGATAATTATTGTGGAAAAATAGGAATATGGTATTTTTCATTTGGACTGCAAGGATGGTTCAGAGGTCATGTCTTTCAACTTTCCATCTGCATTTGATTCCCAACTATCAACTGACTATAAACTGTCGCCCTGGTGCTTCTCATGCAGGGCGGTGCATCATTGGGTGTGCTGGTCCTCTGGTAGCGTGTTAAGCTGGACATCCATCTGGTAAGATTTTTGTGGTGGACGTGTACGGTGCCAGTGTCTTTTGCAAGAGTAGGCCATTGTGTGCCAGCGTCCTGATCAGATTCCTACTGTAATTTGGCACCTGCAACGTTTGTCGGTGCGAAGATAATGACTTTATACGAGTTGGCACCACATGTTATTTATTTGTTTTCTTTGTTCATATGTTGAGTGAACATCAAACTCGACATCCCATTTGCTATATTTCTGGCACTTATATCAATATAAAACAGAGTTGATAACTTACAAGTAAGCAATGCCACCATTCATAGGTGTGGCACTATTTCCTTCACCGTGCATGTCACAGCAGTGAATAAAGAAAAATGTATCTGAGATATCATTGCACACCTGTTGTGTGTGTGTGTGTTTGTGTGTGTGTGTGTGTGTGTGTGTGTGTGTGTGTGTGTGTGTGTGTGTGTGTGTGTGTGTGTGTGTGTGTGTGCGCGCGCGCGCATTTTTGTGTTTGACATCAGATTAAAGCAGGTGAGATTATCCATTGTTCATTAGAATAAACACAGCCAAACATTAATTTGTACCAAGCCCTGCTCCACCAATTTGAAACTAAGAAAGAGCACACTTAGCCTCAGGCAATGCTTTATTATTGGTCCACTTGAAATAAGTTTGTGAACCACTAATTCAATGTTTAGTTGATGCTGAGATTGAGTTGATTAGTTGCCTGATGCTGAGACTGCTCTTACTTTTTCCACCTGCCCAACCTCACAGAGGTCCTCTGCTGTAGTGTCGTGATTAGTTGAAGAGGTACCAACTCCCACTCAATATGCAACTTTCGAAATGATGTAATCCGCCAATAATGCCTGGTGTGCACACACAGAAACACCTGGATGCGGTTGTGTTTGGAGCACCTTAAAGTATATTGTGTGTGAGATGAGGATTGTTACCTAAAATGGCTCATAAAGCTTCTAAAACGAGCCGAAAATACTTGGAAATGTACCTGAGAGAAAGGGCTGTGTCTCTGCACAATGAAAGACTCGGAAAACTTTCTCGGCTCGCTGAATGAGTAGCTGCCAACTATGTAGGCCAATGAAAGGCCTGAGTGGATGGGCAGTGATACACAAACCCCTGACGGATCACTAAAAGTGAATGGACTTCGAACCTTGTGGCAGTGCCTCCTGTGAACATGGCAAGCTTAGTAATTTATTTAATGGACGTCTACAATTGGCAAGACAATGCTGTGAGTCATTACCAAGTAAAGGTAACCAACTCTTCGGCAAAGGACATCTTCGTGACGTGAATATATACACAAAGCTTGTGCCAGCTGTATTTATGTGTGTGTGTGTGTGCACGTGCGTGTGTATGTGTATGTATGTGTGTGTGTATGTGTGCACATGTGTGTGCATGTGCGTGTGTGTATGCATGCACAGGCGCAGGGGATGCTTGCATGTGTGTGTGCGTGCCTGCATTTGTCGTTGGTTGTTATCTCCATATGCAGGTTTCAGATGGTGGAACGGAGCCCTCTCAGGACTCAAAGTTTCCATCTTCGTGTGTGTGTGTGTGTATATATACACTACCGGCCAAAAGTTTTAGAACACCTCAATTTTTCCAGTTTTTATTGAAATTTAAGCAATTCAAGTCCAGTGAATAACCTGAAATGGTACAAAGGTAAGCATTAAACTGCTCGAGGTTAAAAAAAAAAGTTTAGGTTTGCAAAAACGGGAAAATAATGTAAATTGCACAGTTACAGTAAATTGTAAAATAAGGCCTTCTTCAGGGAACAAGTAATGGGTTAACAACTTACAGCTGTTCTGCAGCAATGTAAGTAATAGCCTTGAAAGTTGATGCAAACAATTCCTATAGGTGTCCCAACCTCTGCTGATTACTTGATTACAAACCCCCTGTCTGTTTTAAAGCAGTATTGGAACAGACTGTTATTACACCCTCTGAAGAATTATTTGGACAATATTGCACTGCAGGAAGTAGTATATTGAAACTGGAGGAAACTCTGACAGGAAGAGGTCTGGCAGACGCAAAGCCACAACAGAATCAGAAAACAAGTTTCTGAGACTCAAAGCTTGCGTGATAGGCGGCTCACAGGACAACAGCTTCAAGCACAGCTTAACACTGGTCGAAGTAAGCAAGTCTCAGTTTCAACTGTGAAGAGAAGACTTCAAGCTGCAGGTTTGACAGGTCGAGTGGCAGTAAGAAAGCCATTGCTAAGATGGCAAAATAAGAAAAAGAGGCTTGCCTGGGCCATGCAGCACCGCCAGTGGACTACTGAAGACTGGATGAAGGTCTTATGGACCGGTGAATCAAAATTTTAAATCTTTGGTTCATCACGCAGGGTTTTTATGCGCCGCAGAGTAGGCGAAAGGATGGTTCCTCAGTGTGTGACACCAACTGTCAAACATGGAGGAAGACGCGTGATGGTCTGGGGCTCTTTTGCTGGATCTAGAGTCGGCGACTTGCACAGAGTGACTGGCACCTTGAACCAAAAGGACTACCACAGCATATTGCAGCACCATGCAATTACTCTCTGGTATACGCCTAGTTGGTCAGGGGTTCATCCTACAGCAAGATAATGACCCTAAACACACCTCCAGGCTATGTCAAAACTACCTTCGAGGAAAAGAACAAGACGGTAGGCTTCAAATCATGGAATGGCCAGCACAGTTTCCAGACTTAAACCCCATCGAGCTGGTTTGGGATGACCTGGACAGAAGGGTGAAAGCAAAGCAACCTACAAGTTCAACACATTTGTGGGAACTTCTGCAACAGTGTTGGGAAGAACTTCCAGAACAATATTTGATTTCCATTGTAGAAAGAATGCCACGAGTGTGTTCAGCGGTTGTATCTGCAAAAGGTGGCTATTTTGATGAGTCAAAAATTTACATTAAATTTTGCTAAACAAAATTATTCGATGATTTCTTTTACATGTGGTTTACATGTTTACATGTGGTTTACCAATTATGAGGAGATCCTCAGGTTTCCATTGATGCCTTTCATGCATCATTGCTGTCACACATGACCGAGTACATGTTCATTGAAAATGACAAGTTCAAATCGCATTTTTGCAAGTGTGGCTAATCGATGCAAGTCAGGATAATTGGTGCACAATGAACGTCAGATGTGAACTTTTCTCAGGAATTATTGGCCTTTATGCACCCACACCTTCAACATGTCCACCTCCCCTTTCAACACAAAGCTCACAGCGGCGGAGCATGCCCTGAACTGCTCGTCTCACCATAGCCGGGTCATTGCGCAAAGCATCCACTTCATGTCGAATACGGCCCTGCAATTCGTCAAGATCATGGGGAGGAGTTACGAACACCTTGTTCTTTAAATGTCCCCAAAGGAAATAATCACATGGTGTGAGATCAGGTTATCTTGGTGGCCATTCCTCTGCATGGTTGAGGGCTATGGCTCGGTCTCCAAAGAGTTCCCTCAGTCGATCTCGGACAGTGATAAGACGATGTGCTGGGGCGACACCACGAACCTGTCGCTCAAAGTTCTCCTCCAGCTGCGGTAAAACTTCATCATTGATCATCTGCAGATAGCTGTTACCATTGACATTCCTTTGAAAGAAAAATGGTCCAATCACCTGACCACTTCCACAAAGTCCCAACCAAACAGTCCACTTTTGTCAATTCATGTTGGTGTCAAAATTGAATTCCGGGGGTTGTCCTGTCGGTGCATATTCAAGAACATTATGGGTATTGACCTTGCCGTCCATGGCGAAAGCAGCTTCGTCGCCGATAACGAGATACCGCAGGAAATTGACATCTGCTTCGCAACGTGCTGTCAACCATCTGGCAAGCACGAGCCTCCTGGCAAAATCCCCTGGCGTAAGTTGATGCCGGATGTGAATCCGATATGGATGTTGGTGGAGGTCCAGTCTTGTGATTCGGTTCAATGTTGCCTAAGGCAATCCCGTCCCATTTCGTTTTGCACTAGTATCCCGAGGATGCTCCAAAACTTGCTGCCTTACTGCTGCAATGTTCATTTCCGATCGCCCAGTGCGCCTCCTACCAGAATTCTCCTTGTTGCCGTTGAGGCTAGTGCCATGCTCTTGGTATTTTCTAACATTCGCCCAGATAGGTTTTGGCTGCTGGAGTTCCCTGAACGCATCACGAGTTCGCTGCAAACATCCAGTTTGGTGAAAGGTTGTAACCACGAAGGTCTGCTTTTCAGTCGTAAGTTGAACCATCTTTTCAATGACTCAGACTGTCTCTAAACCCATACACTGTAGGCCCATCTTAAATACCCATCTTAAACAAAGGATGACGCAACCGACGATTACCAGACCAGCTTAACAATTTTACATAATCAACTTGGCAGTTGACAAGTAATGCGTCCATTTAAAACTGTCTTGCACCGATTAGCCAAACTTGTAAAAATGCGATTTGAACTTGTCATTTTCAATGAACATGTACTCGGTCATGTGTGACAGCAATGATGCATGAAAGGCATCAATGGAAACCTGAGGATCTCCTCATAATTGGTAAGCCACATGTAAATTGTCAAACTAAATAACCTTTGCATATTAACCCCTTGAATTCGGATTACCTTTTTTTTGATATGCACTGTATACGCCCCCATATATATATGAATGTGTGCTCATGTGTGTTGTTATTGTTGTTGTTGATACCCACTGTGACCGATTGCTAGTATTATTAACAAGAAATGATGGGAAATCATTTTTTGTATTTCTTGTATTTCTGTATTTCCATGAGTCCGATTTGCATCCAGGATCATTTAACAACTTATGGTTGACCATTTCGAAATTGCCACTCTTTCATTTAAATGCTGAAAATTGTTTAAAAGACGACTTCACTTGCAGATTTTGTGCCTGCAACTGCAGGTTAAACGTGCCTGGACGGGCAGAAACGGATATCTAAAAACACGCACACAGCGCATGTGCAAAAGGCCTCATTAGCATTCATATGTCATTTCAAAAGTCCCATATTGGCATGATGACAAATGAAATCACTGCATATGAGAAAAAGTGTTGGGATGGGTGGTTTTCTCATTGATCCATGTTGGTAGAGAAAGAGAGATAGATATGAACGGAGTCGTCACTGTTATAGGAGGATGGTGCAGCACGCAACCAAGAGGTGGTAGTGGAGAGGAAAGTCGCAGCTAACACCAACTACTCCTGTGGTTTGAAGGGGTGAGAGCAGTAAATGGCAAACGATGAGACATGGAGTTATTGATGTAAACTGCAACTCCACGACTGGGACAGGGATCAGGCCTGTTGAAATGGAGGAGACTATAGTCGGGGAGAGATGGAGGAATCAGGGAGGAAGTACTGTATTCTGATTAAAAGCAGATATCTTTGATGAGACATTTGATTAATAAAAGGCAAAAATATCATTGCAAATAATAGCATTTGGAAATTGGTGAGTTGCTGCAAGGCCAGTAGAGGGAGGAAGTTGGATTTCTTGAAGATTGTAACCATGTGATGAGACCTGGTTCTATTTCATACCAGAGTGGAAGAGAGCCAGTATGGAATGGAGACATTATTTGGCTCCACTCCACTAAAGTTCAGCAACTTGGCAGATTTTTTTATCGGCCATAATGGTTTATTTTATGTTGAATTACTTGAATGTGGGAAAACTATCTATGTATATTACTACATTTATGCAATGAAGTGAAACGAACAATTCACCAAGAGGTCCACGCGTGCTGTGTCAAGGTGTACCTTTTCCGTACAATAATGCTCCCCCTCACATGGAGCGAATAGCCACAACCACTTATAGCCGAGGTAGATTGAGAAGTTCGTAATCATCCCCCATACAGTCATGGCTCGATACCCTGTGATTATCATATCCTTGCATGACTCGTTTTCAAATTTTGTGGCATTAAGTTTTCGAATGACGATGTCATGCCATGTGTCCTGAAATGGCTGCGTACTCGTCTGACAGATTCCTCCCACTGTCCTCGGTTTCAAAACTTGCATGCAGGAGTCGAGAAAGGCTCATGACTTGTCGTGTTTCCACAGTCAAATCCCAAATGCACTGCGATTGACAGACTTCCGAGGCAACAGATAAGAAGCAGCTATTTCAAGTTAATTAAGATACTTCATGTGCTTGTACACAAATGCCTTGTAGTTTTGTAAGCTGTAAATAACAAATAACATTGCTTAGTTACTGACTTCCTCTACTCTTCAAGCCAACGTGTGGCTCTCAACGGGATTCGCTCAGCTCCTCTCCCTGTTACAGCTGGAGTCCTCCAAGGCAGTGTTCTGGGCCCACTCCTGTTCTTAATCGTCATCAACAATCTCTCTGACTCTGGAAAACCCTCTTTATCTCTTTGCTGATGAATCCACCCTCTGCCGTAACATCCCTCGTCCCAGAGGCAGGCTGCAGACATTGATAGTCATGAGATAGTAAAACACTTGGAATATTTCTTTCAAGCCAGACAAAATCCACACTCTCACTGTCTCTCTCCAAAAGGATCGTCTGGTGAATCGTCCGATTTACTTTCCAAATAATCCTCTTTAAAAAGTTCAGTCATTCGAACTCCTGGGCCTCACTATCAGCCATGATCTTTCTTGGGCAAATGGCACTTCTAAGTTGGCCTCCAAAGCCAGTCTTGTCATCCTCCGTCATGCAAAATCCTTCCTTGTGACACCTGAACTCTTATCCACCTCCAAGGCTTTTATCTGCAACTTGATGGAGTGCTGTTCTTCCCTCTGGACTAGTGCCCCTGCCTCCCACCTTGCTCAGCTTGATGCCATGGGAACCAAGGTCTTCAAAATCAATGGGATCTCCTGCGCTAAAGCTGAGTCAATGGGTCAATCGCTTTCACATCGCAGACAGGTCAGTGGTCTCTATTCTAACACTTTCTTTCTGGTCTTGCACCCTCTGCTCTTTCTGTGCTTTGTCCTCCTCACCACCCGTCACCCTTGTCCTCCGGGTTTCTGCAATGCGCACAAGGTCTGCCATCAACCCCCTTCTGGTGAAACTTCATAAATCCAGGATCACTGCACACCTCCACTTATTTATTCCCCTTTTTCCCACCTGTGGAACCACCTTCCATATGCTCTTCAATCTCATTCTTCCCTCTGTCTTCAAGACGGCTGTTCACCACAATCTCATGTCATCCCCAATCCAAAATCATGATCTTTTCTACACCTGTTAAACCATCCCATCCACATCCCTCCCAAAAGTTTTGTTTATGTATCCATATTGTACACCATTTGCTTTCTCCCTTACCCCTCATCGTTACCCGCATCTCTTATCCACCTTCATTGAGCAATGTCCATTGAGTGATAGAGCAAACAACGTTAAATAGCATGATATTTCAAAAAGTTATGGACAGATTCAGACAAAATTTGGTGGAGAGGTAGGTATGTGACAAGGATGAAATTATTAGATTTTGGTGAAGATCCGGATCTGGATCCAGATCTGAGAATTTTTTCAGTGATTCTTCACCATTGAGTGATTGGGCAAAACTGATATATAGCATGATATCTCAAAAAGTTCTGAACAGATTATGACAAAACAAGGTGGATGAGTTTGGGTAAGTGACAAGAACAAGCAGATTAGATTGTGATTCAGGTTCAAATCCAGATCTGGCTCATCAGTTGGTTACAAAACAAACTGTCCAGCCTGGCAGAGGTATGCTCTCTAACGGCAAGCTACACATGCAGGTGTACCGTAAACATACTAACACAGACAAAGTATTGGATTAATGTAGTGGCCATCCCACCTGCCACAAAATAAGTTGTGTTCGCAGCTTAGTAGATCGTGCAAAAACACACTGCAGTGATCATGAGCAACGCCAGATGGAAATGCTGCACGTCACTCAACTACTGCGAGAAAACCACTACCCAAATGCATTCATCAAATCTTGTCGCCGGAAATCCAACTACAACAACAACCATCCAACCACACCTCCACACACGGTGGCACTTCCATACAAACAACACACTTCCGAAACCACAAGCCGCATTCTACGTGAGTACAACATCAACATCACCCACAAACAACAAACATCCTTACGAGCACAGCTGTCAAAGCCAAAATACCAGGTGAACAAATTTGACAGAAAGAATGTCATCTACAACATACAATGTAAAGATTGTGAAGCCAATTATGTGGGCCAAACATCCAAACGTTTATCCACAAGGCTAACTGAACACCACCGTGTTGTAAGACGACAAGACAGCTTGTGATTGGTTGTGACACACATACACACACACCAACACACATTCTCATGGAATCAGACCACGATCCTTGGTACAGGATCTTGAGAGTGAACCGCGAGATTGTCGAGGCCTGGTACTCTGATAAAAACTC
This sequence comes from Myxine glutinosa, assembly GCF_964187855.1. Taxonomy (NCBI): domain Eukaryota; kingdom Metazoa; phylum Chordata; class Myxini; order Myxiniformes; family Myxinidae; genus Myxine; species Myxine glutinosa. The sequence goes on along the minus strand of NC_136268.1, from coordinate 61,851,476 downwards.
CATCAACCGACACATCGACTTACACCCCACATACATAGCACTACGCAATCAATGCAATAAATTACATCGTCAAAAACGGCAGAGTCATTTGAATGCAGGAAAGCTCTGTGATTGGCAAGGACTTGGACCAATCCATCACGTGAACCGTCCCCAACGGAACTTAACGGTTAAGACCACACTCAACACCTCTGAGGAAGAGAACTAGTTTGTTCTTGAAACGTCAGGTTATTAATAAATAATATTTAATTATTTTACTGCTCAGTGTGTGATAATATATATATATATATATATATATATATATATATATATATATATACACAGTATACACACACACATATACAGTTCCTTCAGAAAGTTTTCAAAGCCTCAAATGTTTTCACATTTTGTTGTATTACAGCCTGAATTAAAAATGGATTAAATCGAGATTTTTTTTGTCAGTGATCTCCACATAATACTCCATAATGTCAAAGTGGAATTTATTTTTTGAAATTTTTACCAAATCAATGAAAAATGAAAAGCTGAAATGTCTCGAGTTCGTAAGTATTCAACCCCCTTGCTATGCCACTCCAAATTGAGCTCTGGTGCATCCAAATCCCTTTGATCATCCTTGAGATGTCTCTACAACTTGATTGGAGTCCATCTGTGGCCAATTCAATTGATTGGACATGATTTAGAAAGAAACACACCTTTGTAGCGGTTACCGCTGGATGCACACAATCGCCTTGCACCGGCCAGAACACGGCCAGACGCGCCTCTCCCGGGCATGCCCGGACTCACTGTTCCCGGGCATGCCCAAACCTCCCGGGCACGCCCGGTCTCGTCTTTCCCGGGCATGCCTGCTCTCGCCTTTCCAGGGCTCACCCAGAGCGTCCGGGCATGCCCGCTATCGCCTTTCCAGGGCTCGCCCAGAGCGTCCGGGCATGCCCGCTATCGCCTTTCCAGGGCTCGCCCAGAGCGTCCGGGCATGCCCGCTCTCGCCTTTCTAGTGCTCGTCCAGAGCGCCCGGGCACGCCCAGCCTCGACTTGCCAGGCCGCAGCCAAACACGCCCGGGCAGGTCCAGACTCGCCTTTCCAAGGCTCGCCCTTGACACCCGGGCATGCCCGGTATAGCTTTTGCCGGGCAAACTTCCCGACATAAATGTGTATATATATTGCTGCCCGATAAACGGGCTTTTGTAAGAATACCTGAGCTGTTTTGTTTCAATAAATCAACTCGGACGAATTCCGTCTTTGGTCGCGTCACTTCTTTCGACTCGCGTTGGAGCGCAGCTCCTTCACTGGTGACCTACCGACATGGACACGGCAGTGACTCTTAAACTGCCTACCTTCTGGGAGGCTCACGCGGCTGTTTGGTTCACCCAGGCGGACTCCCAGTTCGCCCTGCGAGGCATCACCGCGGACGACACCCGCTTCCACCACGTCGTGGCAGCGCTCGGTTCCGCCACCACGGCCCGCGCCCTGAGCCTCCTCGAGCACCCGCCGGCTGCCGACAAGTATGACGCGCTGAAGACGCTCCTCCTCGACGCTTTCGCCCTCTCACCGGCGGCACGCGCACGGCGCCTGCTCGACCTGCCCGAACTCGGCGACACGCGCCCATCTGAGCGCATGGACTATATGCTCTCGTTGCTCGGTGAGCACTCTCCGGATTTTCTGTTCCGCGAGTTGTTCCTTCGCCAGCTGCCTCACCCGGTACGCCTCGCCCTGGCTGGCACGTCGATCACCGATCCCCGCGCCCTCGCCAGGGAAGCCGATAAGATCTCCTCGGCGGGCCAACACATCGGCCCGGCTACCTGGAGCCTGCCGCCGTCCGAGGCGACGCCCGAGCACCCTGCGCGGTTGGAGGCCGAACTGCCGGTGAAACTGGCGGCCGCCACGCCGCACCGAACGCTTCCGACATGACGGCCGGGACCTCCACCTGACCAGGCGTGGTGTTATTACCACGCCAGGTTCGGACACAAGGCTCGGACGTGCCGACCCCCATGCACTTTCGGCAAGTCGGAAAACGGCCGGGCCGGCGTTCATTCCCAGCCATGAGCGCCGGCCACTTGGGCAACTTGCTTTTTATTCGGGACAAAGCGTCCGGGCGGCGTTTCCTTTGTGACACCGGCGCCCAACTGAGCATCATACCCGCCTCCGAGCAGGACAGGCGGGACGCCGTTTGCGGCCCCTCTTTGGTCACTGCTAATGGCTCGGCCATACGCACTTTCGGCCCGCGCAACGTCACCCTCTGCTTCGGCAGCCAGCGCTTTCAGTGGACCTTTGTGACCGCCTGCGTCCCCATGGCTTTGCTGGGCGCCGACTTCCTCTGCGCGCACGGGCTGCTGGTCAACGTCAAACGTCGTCGCCTTGTCAACGCCGAGACCTTCAGCTCCCTGGCGTGCACGATGAGCAGCTCCGCGCCGACCGAACTGGCGTGCGCCCTCCCGACGGCGAACGAGTTCGCTCGCCTGCTCGCGGAATTCCCGGCCCTCACACGGCCGACGTTTTCGGCCGTCGCAGTGCGGCATGGGATCGAGCACCACATACCCACTACGGGCCCGCCGGTCTACGCCAGGGCCCGCCGCCTCGACCCGGCCAAGCTCGCCGTGGCAAAGGCCGAGTTCGACGCGTTGGAGCACCTCGGCATCGTGCGGCGCTCCAATAGCGCGTGGGCCTCACCACTGCACATCGTGCCAAAGCCGGGGGGCGGATGGCGCCCGTGTGGCGACTACCGCCGCCTCAACGACGCTACCACCCCCGACAGGTACCCGATCCCGCACATCCAGGACTTTTCCGCCCGTTTGGCGGGACGGGTCATATTTTCCAAAATTGACCTGATACGGGGATACCACCAGGTACCTGTCCGGGCGGCCGACGTCCCGAAGACGGCCGTCATCACGCCGTTCGGCCTGTTCGAATTTTTGAGGATGCCGTTTGGCCTCAAGAACGCGGCCCAGGTGTTCCAGCGCTTAATGGACGGCGTGCTGCGCGACCTGCCATTTCTTTTCGTCTATCTGGACGACATCCTCGTCGCCAGCACGTCCCATGCCAAGCACCTCCTCCACCTCCGAACACTGTTCGGTCGCCTCAGCGAGCACGACTTAATTGTCAACCCGGCCAAATGCCACTTCGGCACGACGAGCGTTGACTTTTTGGGCCACCGCATCACCAAGACCGGGGCCGTGCCGCTGCCGACCAAGGTCGAGGCCATCACCACGTTCCCGCGTCCCCGTTCCATCAAGGCCCTACAAGAGTTCCTCGGCATGGTGAATTTTTATCACCGATTCGTGCCCCGCGCTGCTCAGCTCATGCGGCCCCTTTACGAGGCCCTCCGGGGCAAGCCGGCCAAGCATGACATCGTTTGGTCCGCGGCCATGGACGCGGCCTTCGCGAACGCAAAACGGGCCCTCGCCGACGCAACGCTGCTGGCTCACCCGGTGCTCAACGCGCCCATCGCCCTCACTACGGACGCCTCCAACTACGCGGTGGGCGCCGTCCATGAACAATGGGTGGACGGGGTTTGGCAGCCACTCGCTTTTTTCAGCCGGCAGCTCCGGCCGAACGAGTTAAAATACAGCACGTTCGACCGCGAGCTGCTCGGTCTATTCCTGGCCGTTCGCCATTTCCGACACCTCCTGGAGGGCCGCCCGTTCACGGCTTTCGTCGACCACAAGCCGTTGGTCTACGCAATGGCCAAAGTCACGGAGCCCTGGTCGGCCCGCCAGCAGCGCCACCTCTCCGCCGTGTCGGAATTCACCACGGACATCCGGCACGTCGCCGGCAAAGACAACGCTGTGGCCGACTGTCTTTCTCGGGCCAGCGCGAACGCGCTCCACCTCGGCGTGGACTTCGCGCTCATGGCGGCCGACCAGACCACCGACACCTCGGTGCAGGCCCTCCGGGCGGCGGACACGGGCCTCCGCCTGGCCGACATCCCCTTCGCGGGCACCGTCCTGCTCTGCGACGTCTCCCAGGGCCAGCCTCGCCCCATCGTGCCCGTTTTCCTGGCAGCGCCGCATCTTCGCCTCCATCCACGGCCTTTCTCACCCGGGCCGGAAAGCTTCTCAGAAGCTGGTGTCGGCGCGTTTCGTCTGGCACGGCCTTCGACGGAACGTCCGCGACTGGGCCAACGCCTGCACGACCTGCCAGCGGGCCAAGGTCCACCGCCACACCCAGGCCCCGCTAGCACCTCTCACCGTGCCTGCACGGCGTTTCGACCACGTCCACGTGGACCTGGTGGGTCCCCTGTCCCCATCGCGGGGGTTCACCCACCTGCTCACCATGGTGGACAGGACCACCAGGTGGCCAGAGGCCGTGCCCCTCACCTCCACCACCACTGCCGACGTGGCGCAGGCATTCATCGCCACCTGGGTCGCGCGCTTCGGCGCACCGGCGGACATCTCGTCCGACCGCGGCCCACAGTTCACGTCCGAACTTTGGGGCGCGGTCGCCCGCTCGTTGGGGGTCACGCTGCACCGCACCACGGCCTACCACCCCCAAGCCAACGGGTTGTGCGAGCGGTTTCACCGCTCCATGAAGGCCGCACTCATGGCCGGCCTTCAGGACGACGGTTGGACCGACCGGCTGCCGTGGGTCCTTTTGGGCCTCCGCACGGCCCCCAAGGAGGACCTCCGGGCGTCCGCCGCCGAGCTCGTCTACGGCCAGCCGCTCCGCGTCCCGGGCGAGTTCGTGCCCGACGCTACCAGTCCCTGGTCCGCCGCACACCAGCGCTCGGACCTCCAGGAGGCCTCCCGCCGATTTGCCCCCGTGCCAACGTCCCGCCACGGTGGCCCCCAGTCCTACGTCCCCCCGGCGCTTCGCACAGCGGAGTACGTCTTTGTGCGTCATGACGCGCACCGGGGGCCACTCCGGCCGCCGTACGACGGGCCCTTCCGGGTCCTGCGACGGGGCGACAAGTCCTTTGTCGTTGACGTTGGCGGCCGGTCGGACCGGATCTCTGTGGACCGCCTCAAACCGGCGCACATGGACGTCGACCGACCACCACGGTTGGCCCTTCCTCCGCGGCGAGGCCGCCCCCCGTCCACAGTTCCCCCCGCTCGACCACCCACCACCACGTCGGACCCCTCCCCACGACCCTCCAGGGGTCGCTTCGGCCGGGTCATCCGGACCCCCCTTAAATTGACCCTGCCGGTGCAGGTCGATTCTGGAGGGGCGTGTGTAGCGGTTACCGCTGGATGCACACAATCGCCTTGCACCGGCCAGAACACGGCCAGACGCGCCTCTCCCGGGCATGCCCGGACTCACTGTTCCCAGGCACGCCCGAACCTCCCGGGCACGCCCGGTCTCATCTTTCCCGGGCATGCCCGCTCTCGCCTTTCCAGGGCTCGCCCAGAGCGTCCGGGCATGCCCGCTATCGCCTTTCCAGGGCTCGCCCAGAGCGTCCTGGCGTGCCCGCTATCGCCTTTCCAGGGCTCGCCCAGAGCGTCCGGGCATGCCCGCTATCGCCTTTCCAGGGCTCGCCCAGAGCGTCCGGGCATGCCCGCTCTCGCCTTTCCAGTGCTCGTCCAGAGCGCCCGGGCACGCCCAGCCTCGACTTGCCAGGCCGCAGCCAAACACGCCCGGGCAGGTCCAGACTCGCCTTTCTAAGGCTCGCCCTTGACACCCGGGCATGCCCGGTATAGCTTTTGCCGGGCAAACTTCCCGACATAAATGTGTATATATATTGCTGCCCGATAAACGGGCTTTTGTCAGAATACCTGAGCTGTTTTGTTTCGATAAAGCAACTCGGACGAATTCCGTCTTTGGTCGTGTCACTTCTTTCGACTCGCGTTGGAGCGCAGCTCCTTCACCTTTCTATATAAGGTCCCACAGTTGACAGTGCATGTCAGAACAGAAACTCTGCCATGAAGTCCAAAGAAGATCTACTAGAAAAGAAGATCTACATGAAGTTCTACAGTTGTCTGTAGAACTCTAAGATAGAATTGTGAGGAGGAATAGATCTGGGGAAGGGTATAAAACAAATTGTAGTGTTGAAAGTTCCCAAGAGCATAGTGAGCTCCATCATTAGGAAATGGAAAGAATATGAAACTACCCAGACTCTTCCTAAAGCTGGCCGTCCGACCAAACTGAGAAACCGGGCAAGAAGGACCTTGGTCAGGGAGGTGACCAAGAACCCAATGACCACTCTGGCAGAACTCCAGAGTTCCTTGGCTGAGATGGGAGAACCTGCTGGAAGAAAAACAGTCTCTCCACTTCACAAATCTAGGCTTTATGGGAGAGTAGCCAGACGGAAGCCACTCCTGAGAAAAAGGCACATTACAGCACACCTGGAGGTTGCAAAAAGGAACATGAAAGATAATGAGAGCACGAGGCAAAATATTGTGATCTTATAAGACGAAAATGTAACTATTTGGCTTGAATGCAAAGTACTTCATCTGGTGGAAACCTAGCACAGCTCCTCACCCATCCAACACCATCCCCACCGTGAAGCATGGTGATGGTAGCATTATATACTATGGTAGTGCTTATGTAAATTAGATATTTTTGTATTCATTTTTAATTATTCTGCAAAATTTCAAAAAAAAAAAGAATTCCGCTTTGACATTATGGGGTATTATGTATGGATCAGTGACAAAAAAAACAATCTCAATTTAATCCATTTTAAATTAAGGCTATAACACAATCAAATGTGAAAAAAGTCAAGGGGTGTGAATACTTTCTGAAGGCACTGTATACACGTACATCTTTGGCTACAGCGGTGATGCATCAACCCAATCTTTCAGTTCATTACTACTTGAGGGAAATATGAGTTCAAATAGGAGCTCATCACAACGTGAATACGGAGATTCGTGAGGCAAAAATGTCATCGTCATACTTCCTTTCACTGCTTCCATTGAATTGCAAGAAGCATTACGAATTGCACGTTCACTTTCCACTGGTATCGCCCTAGTCTATATGCCAGATCCACTCCGCACATCTCGTGTATGCAATGGAGGATTACTCGATCTTGTCAAGGATAGTGTCCATCTGCATCGTTGAATAATTCGGATGGGCTTTATCAACTCAAATTTGACCGAGTGAAAAAAATTATCAACTGAAATGCCACACAAATGAAAAGGGCGTGCTAATCACCAAGCAAACAAAAGCTGCCTTTTCTAGGCATCAGCATTTAGACATGCTCCGATGAAAGACCAACGTCTGAAACGTCAGCCTTAGCTTACTTTGTTTCCTGTGACGGTTATCAACTAAAACTTGACAAAGGCATGATAACCTATCATGTATGTAAACGTAATGCGGATGCCTTCATACCGAGGGGCCACTCATCTTGTACAAATTCACAGGAGACTTCCAATGCATGTCTGTTTTGAACCATGGCTCCAAAACACTTATGGATGGTTGTCCAGTCGATGTCATCCATATTGGGCCATTACCTCCACCACCGAAGGTGGATGGAGGTTGTGTTTTCACTCCTGTCTGTCTGTCTGTCTGTTTATGAACAGGATATCTCAAAATGTTGTGGACAGATTCATGTGGAATTTGGTGGAGAGGTAGCGTATGTGACAAGGACGAAATGATTTGATTTTGGTGAAGATCCGGAAACGAATCTGGATCCGAGAATTTAAGTGATTCCTCACCATTGAGTGAGAGGGCCAAAAACCATATATAGCACGATATCTCAAAAGGTTGTGCACGGATTCGGACGAAACTTGGTGGACAGGTTGGGTGTGTGACGAGGACAAATTAATTCGATTTTGTTGAAGATCCGAATACAGATCCGGATACAATAAAAAAATTTATTTCTGAAGGATTCTTCACCATTGAGTGATAGGACCAAAGACGATATATGGCAAAATGTTTTAAAAAGTTGTGGCCAACTTATGCCAAAACAAGGTGAATGAGTTTGTTAGGCATGAAGAACTCGTGATTATATTTTGGTTCAGGTCCGGATCTAGATATGGCCTATCGGTGGGATACAAAACGTAAACTGTTCAGCCTGACGGATGTATGCTCTCTATCAGAGGTAAACAAGAATGACGGCTCTGTAGTCACAACCTGCAACAAAATCTGGTAACAGGCAAGTTGGAAAGCATGTATCTTAAAAAATGAACAGCACGTTGTGAACAGATGTTTTGAAGACCTGGAGGGAAGAGTGGGGAATGAAGAGAGTGTGGGAGTTTGTTCCAGAGATGGGGGAAAAAGAGGAATGAAGGTGAGCAGAGACTCTATATTTTGGAAGTTTCACCAGAAGAGGGCTGCTAGCAGGCCTTGTGCTCCCTGCAGAAATATGGGGGTGGGGTAGAGTGGCAGAGCACAGACAACAAGGGGTGCAATGCTGGAGAGGAGGCAGTGGAAGACAGAAAGACCACAAAATCAGCTTCTTCATGGTAGGTACTAGAGTCCCTGTATACAGGGACTCTAGTAGGTACCAATGATTCTAAAAGCCTTGGTTTCTACAGTGTGAAGCAGAGCTACAGTAGGTGTGAGGCAGGAGCACCAGCCCAGAGGGGAGAGCAGGCTTGGTATGTAGTTGCAGATGCAGATCAAGCTGCAGATGAAAGCTTTGAATGTAGTTAGGAACTCAGTTGTGCCAAGGAAGGACATCGCACGACGGAGGATGCCCAGTCGGAGACTGCCTTTGGAGGCCAGCTTGGAAATTGGTTTTCCCAGGAAAGATCATGTCAGATAGTGAGACCTAAAAGCTTGAGTTACAGAACTTGTTCGAGAGGATTGTTGAGAAAGTAGATGGGAGGGTTTTCCAGATGATCTTTTCAGAGAGACATCGTGAGAGTGTGAGATTTGCCAGGATTGAAAGACATGTTCCACTTGTTTGACCAGTTTGTGATTTTTTTCCAGGTCTGCAGAGAGTGAAAGAGTGAAGAGGCTGCTACCTGCCGATCTGAAGGTTGAGATATGGAGTGGCAGAGGGTGGAGTCATCAGCAAAGAGATAGAGAGGATTTTCCAGAGTCGGATAGATCATTGATGAAGATTAGAAAAAGTACAGGGCCCAGAACACTGCCTTGAGGAACTCCAGCCTGGACAGGAAGAGGAGATGGAAGAATTCCATTGAGAGCCACACGTTGACTACGACAGGAGAGAAAGTCCGCAAGCCATGAGTGGAGAGTTTGGTAAGCAGAGCGGGGTGCCAGACCATATTGAAGGCACGAGATATGTCAAGGGAGACGGCTCTGATTTCCTGTTTGGCATTGAGGCCCTCCATCCATTGTTGAGACAGCAGAAGCAGCATGTTCAGAGTAGAATGGCCTGGTCTGAATCCAAATTGATGATCAGAGATCAAGCCATTGGAAAAGAGGAAGGATTTAATATCAGAAGCGGTGATGGATTCCATGATCTTGCTGATGATTGGGAGCAGGCTGATTCATCTATATTGGCAAGGAAATGTTTTTGCACATTTTTATGTAAAGCCTTAATGTTGTCTGATTTCCAAGCAGATGGCAGATGACCTTGAGCAAAACAGAGAGGGTGAATAGAATAGCGAGAGGATGTGATAGAGCAGCAGAGCAGGTTTTTCGGGCACGTTGCCTGATGACGTCTGGTCCGGTTGCAGAATCAGAGTCAAGCTTTGACAGCCACTTCTCTACCTTGTCGGGAGAGAAGGACACAGAGTCCAAGAGCAGCTAGGTGTGACTGGGTGAGGTGCGTACAGAGAGAGATGGGTTTGGGACACAAGATTTCGAAGCAAACACAGAATTCAGGCATTCAGCAAACAGAGTTTAATGCCCTATGAAAAGAATAACTCGACAACTCTCACCCATGACAGCTTCCACCTTAGTTATATCAGAACAAGTTGATTTGTCTTCCCAATAAATGAGCCTTAATAATAAAACATTTTAGGGAGTCTTACTAATAATTTTAATTTGACATTGATTCATTTTTTCGGGATACCTCATCGTGAGTAACACTCGATCGAAATAAAGGCAATGGAAATCTGACGCACCAAACCCGGGCAGTATCGAATCAGCAGAAGCCTACAGGCTTGATGTCTTAAGTCCACCAGAAAACCAAGATAGTGGCCATATTATTTAGTCTGGGTGCCATGGCCATGGTGGGTGGAGTCAAGTAACAAATGTGGGTGGGCTCCGACAGCTGTCCAACCAATGGGTGCACATTTCAATAATCGACCCCAACAAGAACCATAACAACGACAACAACCGTGCAGAGCTCTTGTAGACCTGTGACAAGTTACATGTAAAAAACATTAGCTCATATTTGGGGAGCATATACACATACTCACATTCTGTGCGGACAGACAACAAACGGAACCAAATGCAATAACCTCTCCTCTTGGCAAGGATAATGATAATAGCATAATATTTATGTTATTACAAAACAATATTAATACTTATAATATTCCCCCGACCCATTACATGGAGTTTTTACTCCTTTGACAAACGCTGTGTTGTTAATGTGTATAAATAGCCTATCATGGCATTTCGTGGGGCACCCCTAGCAGAAGTAAAACAATATTATAAACCACAAACACATATGATTACATTTTTAAACAGTCGCTACTACCATTTAACACTAAACTAAAAGGGAGGAAACTCGACGTTATTGAGGCCCGAGCCTCGATGTACTGTAATCTATATACCCCAGACATGATAATAACATGACCCTTCCTGGCACTCCCATAGGGAGTGCATGTACCAGTATACCAAATATAAAGGATGAGACATGTGACTCTTCCTCCAAAATTGTGTTGACCTGCACGCTTCTGTGTTCTGATTGGTTAAATGTGAAACCGCCAAGCTGCCTGAGCTTTCCCACCTTCAATTCTCTCCTTAATCGGTCCCTGCATTATTGCATTACCGCATTACATGTTTCGATAGGGAGACCAAAAAGTTGTATTGTCAGAAATAGTTCACACTTGTGTGTGTGGAGACCCCTGTCATCAGGACTGAGCTCTGGAGGTCTCCCTGGCCCTGACTGTCCCAATCCTTCAGTTTGTCTTCCAAGCCGAAGTCCTCACAAATGCCAGGATTCTCATTGGTCACTTTGCATTTCTACCACTGTTGTAGTTCATTAAGTAATGCAGCAGGATTGTAAACAAATTCATGGCGCTTGATGTTTACAACGTAACAAATATTATTTGCCACGGTTGACAACTACAATGACTATTATGACATCACTTTGTCATGTGACCTTTTCTCTCATTATCTCTGAATAAGTAGTTGGTGATGTGATTGTGTCATAAATGTTAGTATTTCAATATTTCAAGTAAATTATATACTGTACTGTACTCCTGTTTGAAATTCAAGAAGTTTATATTTTCAGAAGGAAGCTATAACATACATAAAAATTAATTTATTGGTTGCTGGAAGAATTTCTTGAATAAAATTTCTGGAGTTGTTTTGAGTTGAATGAGTCAAATGTAATGGTATTATGGCTTAACCAAAGATGATGGCTTAACCTTTGGGTGGGAATACCCCTCTTAGCCCACCATTCTGGCTCCTACCAAAGCACGCATCTGCTCCATTATAAATAGATATTGGTTACCTTACAGGGAACGCAGGAGGAGACCATTTGCCCCCATCCAGCCTGTGTAATGCTTGCCAACGTATAGTTGTTTTGTCCGTGCTCTACACTTTCAAAATGCTGAGCCTCAAGCAAGGAAGCAGCAAATACCATTCTTAAAGTCTTTGGTGTGACTCGACCGGTTGTGGTTTGACTGGGTTTGGGTGAGAAGTACCATTTTGTCAAATTCTACCGATAATGCATTCTGCTTAGTGTCATTATCATTGTGAGATCAATAGAGAATGCACTGTAACCAGCATTTACTTGTGGAGAAATTACAACCACAGATTGCAAATCATCTGATTTTGAAAAAAAAAGTTTATTCTCCATAGTCAAGGCCACTTGGCGATCAAAGGCCACTTGGCGATCAAAGGCCACTTGGCGATCAAAGGCCACTTGGCAGCTCGAAAATATTAGTTGGACAAAAGTCTATTCTCCACATGTATCTCAACCCATAAAATACTTCTGTGGGCCGTAAAATAAAATAATCGATTGAAAAGCCCTCTCCCAATATTCGCCATTAGCGGGGGCTAATGAGCATGTTCATTTCGTATTTGGACTATCCGCTGTCGTTCTCGTATACATATGGACCTCTGGTCTGCTGCGGAGGTTTGTCCATTCGAAAGCAGCAGGGTTATCGGCTTTTCGCCGGAATAATTTTGGCTGGCTCTTGGCCTGAGACCTTGCCATTAGAATTACAAATTTGAAGTATTAGCATGAAAATGAGCATGCCGTGTTGATGTCCGCTGCAGCCTGTATCAGTTTATTTACAGACCATCTGTGGCCCTTCATGCACTCTGCTCCTGTGGCCTCTGCCGCAATCAATGGAAAAGTTCTCAGCAGGACTTGCTCAGCAGAGTTCATGTTTTCTTAACTGCATAACAATTGGGATTATTTTGTACAGGTGAGCAGCCAAATGGTAAAATCACATTTCTGTAAAAATGTGCCTTGTCATATCTCAACTCAGCAGGTAGCGTTTGAGTTCAGTAGTTTTAAATTCAGACTTGTATTTATACACCATACTTTGTCATGTAATGAAATTCCGTTTGAATTCAAAGTTAGATGCTCATCCTACCATGCCACAGATACACAAAGCTTTCGAGTTTGAATCTCATTTAGTGTTTCCTCCCATACTAAACTATGACAGTGTTACTGACTACCTGGTGAATTGTGACATTTTTGTCACCGACCGAGTTTTCAAAACGGTGATTGTTTTACAAATTCTGAACCCAACATTTCACGCCATACATTTCCTTCTTTTGGCACGAAGCAATTATTAGTTACCTCCGCCACCGAAGGTGAATGGAGGTTATGTTTTCACCCCTGTCTTTCTGTCTGTCCGTTTGTTAATTGTGAAAATCAAAGATTTTTCAAGCATATTGGTTGGTCTTGTTTGTTACTTGCAAAATCGAAAATTTTTCAAGTATATTGGTCGGTTGCGTTTGTGGTTCCGTCTGTTTGTCTGTCTGTTTGCTTGGCACCAGCCTACAAGTCACAATTCTAAACCGATCGACACAAAACTTCACCACGTTGTATAAGTCGTCCCAATTGAGAAGCCTATTGATTTTGAGGTCAAAGGTCATCTGGAGGTCAAATTTCTAAAATCGCCAATTTAAATCCGATTGACTTAAAAATTGAATAGCATTTGTGAAGGTCAACAAAGGTCAACTCAATATCAACCTTCCAAAATCATCATTTTTCATCTGAAAAATCGTCACTTTTCTTCCTATTGACCCGAGCTTTGATCAAGATTGTCAATTTTAATCTTGATGAAATGGACAATTTGCTGTGTCAATGGAATTTTTTTTCTTGGGGAGAGGGGGGGGGCGATTTTGCAAGTATCGTGCTCTGCATGACGTCTTCTTGTTTGTCTGTCACTGGCCTACAGATCACAATTCGAAACTGATCGTCACGAAACTTCACCAAGTTTGGTCGACCCAATTGAGAAGCCTTTTGATTTTGAGGTCAAACGTCATCGAGGTCAAATTGCTAAAACCGCCATTTTAAATCCGATTGACTTGAAAATTGAATAACATTTGTATATTGAGTCAATAAATTGGAAAATGAACTTTTTGAGGTCAAAAGGTCAACTCAAGATCAAACTTCCAAAATCATCACTTTTCATCTGAAAACCCGTCAATTTTCATCCGATTGACTTGAAAATTAAACAGCATTTGCATATTGCCTCACTGAATTAGGAAACCAACTATATTTGAGGTCAAAAGGTCAACTGAAGGTCAAACTTCCAAAATCATCAATTTTCATCTGAAAACCCATCAGTTTTCATCCGATTGACTTGAAAATAGAACAGCATTTGTGCATTGTGTTACGGATCCCGGATTTAGGTGAATTGTTATTCATGTCATTGCTCATTAATGTTTATTCTATTAAAGGTTGTTGTGGTTAAATGGTTAAAGAGGCTCCGGATAACAGGAGACCAGAAACGGGATAGTGAACCGGAAGAAGAAAAACAAGACACGAGGTCCTGGAGAAGCGGCTATCTTCTTCTTCATCGCCCAGCTCCGACGCGAGCGGTGTCGATATTGAGCAGCGTGGGGGACGCTGCGTTTGAAAGCCCGTCTGGCGAAAGGAGTTACCTGCGCGGGGTAATTACCGATTACACGTCAAGTTGCCGTGGGTTCGTGCACGGAACCAAGCGTCCGGCACAGTTCGCCTCAACGTCTACAAGGACGCGTACGGGTCGCACCTTGGGCCTCGCGCGCTTTGCGAGCCGCGCTTTGCTTTGCCCGCTTTGCTTTGCAAGGAGGTGTGCGCTGCAGCAGCTGTTCCCGGTACGCGACGTGCACGTTTGGAACACGTCAGCCAGGGGTTCGTTCAACCGCCCGTGTGCGGAGAAGTCAACCTTCACCTTGGTCTGGAGGGGCCCAGAGACATTGTGAGGGACAGTGACCATTGAGGGGTCGTGAGTGGGGAAAGGGGGGAAATATATGAGATGGCCATCTTAGTAATATTGGTGATTGATTGTTGATGGTTGTTGATTGATTGGGGAATATATTATTGAGTAATCCGGATCCTTGGTGTGGGGTTTCTTATTGACTTGAATTATTGTGTCTTTCATATTGATTGCGCTACGAAAGCGTATAAATCAGATATCTTTCTGGCGGGGTCCTCCCACGGTCCGGGGGTCACCAAGACCAGGTAGTTACCGGGAGGACCACGTAACAGAATTGGGGGCTCGTCCAATTGAATTCCGGGATCTAAAATTGTATAACATAATAAAATAATAATTTTTAGAAATTAAAATTAATTAATTAATTATTAATTGGTAAATTTTTGAGAAATTGTGGTAAAGTCTTGGGTGAAGGTTAACAGGTGTTAACGATAGTCACCATGGCATTTGTTGCACAGAACTTTGCGGTAACACCTAGTGAGGCACAGTTCCGAGCGTTACCAAAAGCGGCCCTCTTGAAATTGGCCAAACATTTTAACTTGGAGGTCCGAACTAATTTGAGGAAGGCAGAGTTGCAGACCACGGTGATACAATCTATGGTGGGATTAGGAACATGGGACGAGTTAGCCTGGCAGTGGCTACCCAAAGAACCAGAAGACGTTGAGCTCCGGAAACTGGAGTTGCAATTACGGAGCCAGGAACGGATCAAAGAAGAGGAAAGGAAAGCAGAAGAGAGGAGAGAAGAGAAACAAGCAGAGGAAAGGAGAGTGGAACGAGAACTCCAGGAAAGGTTAAAAGAAGAAGAAAGGAAAGCAGAAAAGGAAAGAGCAGAAGAGGAAAGGAAAGCAGAAGAGAGGAGAGAAGAGAAACAAGCAGAGGAAAGGAGAGTGGAACGAGAACTCCAGGAAAGGTTAGAAAGGATGAAAACAGAGGAAAGGAAAGCAGAGGAGAGAAGAGAAACAAGCAGAGAAAAGGAGAGTGGAACGAGAACTCCAGGAAAGGTTAGCAGAAGAAGAAAGGAAAGCAGAAAAGGAAAGAGCAGAAGAAGAAAGGAAAGCAGAAGAGAGGAGAGAAGAGAAACAAGCAGAGGAAAGGAGAGTGGAACGAGAACTCCAGGAAAGGTTAGAAGGGAGAAAAGCAGAGGAGAGGAGAGCTGCCAGGGAACTCGAAGCAGAGGAGAGAAAAGCCGAAAGGGAGTTGAAGGAACGTGATCTGGCGCTTCAGCAAGAGATTAAATTCAAGGAGCTGGATTTAATGAGAGAATGGGGAGAGGTACCACCCTTGCTGATGGGGTCGACACCTAGCCAGAACACCTGGGAGGTGGGCAGACATGTGAGGCTGGTTCCACCCTTCAGTGAAAAGGAAGTCACTCAATTTTTTCCACACTTTGAGAAAGTGACTCGACAGTTAAACTGGCTGGAGGAGGCCTGGACCATACTAGTGCAAAGTGTGCTGGTGGGTAAAGCTCAAGAGATTTATTCGGCGCTACCAATGGACCAATGTGCAGATTATGAGGTATTGAAGAAGCACATCCTCAAAGCCTATGAGTTGGTTCCTGAAGCTTACCGGCAAAAATTCAGGAATGTCAGGAAGAGGGAGAGTGAGACCCATGTGGAATTTGCCAGAGTGAAAGAAAACATGTTTGATCGGTGGTGTGAGTCAAAAGGAGTCGGGAACGACTTCGAAGCATTGCGTGACTTGATCCTGGTGGAGGAATTTCAACAGTGTGTCCACGAGGACATCAAAGTGTACCTGCAGGAAAAGAAAGTACCGAAGTTGTGGGACGCAGCCACCATGGCAGATGATTATGCCTTAACACACCGGATAGGGGTCCACGAACCTAACTCCTCGCCTAGATTTCCGCAGGGGAGTTGTGGAACAGCAGGTGCGGAGAACGACAATACATGGCGGCGGCCTCGAGATGATTACGGGGACAACGCTGATACCCGAACTGTTCAAAATCAGAGGGCGACGGGCCCAGGACAAACTTATTTTTCGGGGGGCCTGAGGCAGACCACGAGTTTTTCCTCCGGACCTACTTGCGCTTTTTGCAAGAAACCTGGACACTTGATGTCCAGTTGTTACCTCATGAAAAGGGAAAACCCAGGGCGGAGTCCGACTATTACAACTCCGAATGCGATGGCAAGCGTAAGAAATTGCCCACAGAAGAGTTACCAACCATTTA
This sequence comes from Myxine glutinosa, assembly GCF_964187855.1. Taxonomy (NCBI): domain Eukaryota; kingdom Metazoa; phylum Chordata; class Myxini; order Myxiniformes; family Myxinidae; genus Myxine; species Myxine glutinosa. The sequence goes on along the minus strand of NC_136268.1, from coordinate 61,834,907 downwards.
TTTATGAGGGGTTGGTCTCACTCGAGGGAGACTTGACTAACCCAAGACCTGTTAGGGTATTGAGGGACACAGGAGCCCATCAATCCTTAATGCTTGAAGGCATTTTGCCATTGTCAAAGAGTACCGCAACTGGTGATAGGGTTCGGTTACAAGGGATCGGTGGCTGTGTTAGTGCCCCACTTCATGTTATCCATTTGGAATCCGATTTGGTGTCAGGACCGGTCACCGTCGGTTTACAAGCCACGCTTCCTGTAGAGGGAGTATCTGTGATTATCGGGAATGATTTGGCCGGGGGGCAAATTTATGGTAACCCGAGGGTGGGTAAAGAGCACCGCAGGGGAAATAACACCACCCCAGCTCAGGATGGCGACAAAAGTGCCAAGTTATTTGTAGGGGGACTGAACTTCAACACAGAGGAAGAAGTTCTGACCTCTGTCTTCAACAGATATGGGCCGCTGGTGGAAGTGCGGGTGGTAAAAGACAGGGAAACGCAACGGTCAAGAGGGTTCGGCTTTGTCACGTTTGCAAGCACAAAAGACGCCAGGGAGGCAGAGAAGAATTGGAATGGTAAGGATTTGGAGGGTCGGACCATAACAGTAGGGAAGGCATTTCGTAGGCGTCGAGAGGTCTACAGAAGAGGACCACTTGGCGGTAGTTTTGGTGTTGGCAGCAGCCGATATTACTATGGAGGCTCCCAGAGTTACGGCATCTCCCGAAAGAATGATTGGCAGAGGACTGGCCGAGAAGGAGACTGCCAGTCAGGTGACTGCGGGGACAAGGGGTCCCACCGTAACTGTTAGGAGTCCGGAGAAGTTGAAGCACTCTATATACGGCGGAGCCGCCGAGCCTGGGCTCCTACACGGGCTAACCGTGAACGCCACGTTCTTAAAAGGCGTCCCGGTAGGGAACGTTCCTGCACGGACTAACCGTGAACCCCACATTCCTTAAGGCGTCCCTGTAGTGAGTACTCAGCTGGGCCTCCATCCAAGAGCAACTAGAAGTTGTTGACGCTTGGTCTAGAGGGAATTACCTTGGAATCTCTGGGGGGTTTTGGTGAAAGTTTGTTGCTTTATTTTTGAGATGCGATAATTGTGCCCGGGGGGAACTGATGATTTGGGGTATCGGGTTTGTTTATCAAAGTTGGCCGGCCCAGAAAGTTTTCGCGGGGTTCAAACTTTCTTTCTTGAAGGGGGGGGGGGGGGAGTGTTACGGATCCCGGATTTAGGTGAATTATTATTCACTAGGACGTGCCCGTACGTGGGTGCCCGTACGTGCGTGCAAAAAAACATGCGTGCAAACAACAACAACAAAAAAGAACTTTGAAACCACGTGGCAGTAACGACCACAGAACCCCCCCCTCTATTTACATGAAATGGTTTGGTCCATTCGCAACGACCACAGAACCCCCCCCCCCCCCCCCTCTATTTACATGAAATGGTTTGGTCCATTCGCAAAGCCAAAGCGAACGGCGAACGGCTAAATCGCCATAGCTCGGTAACTACTTGTCCGATTAATATGAAACCTTGAAAAGGCACATCCTAGGGTCCCCAGCAATATACCTGGCAAGTTTCAAGTATATCGGACCCGTGGTTGTCGAGAAACAGCGGTCACAGACATACACACAGACATACAGAGATTACTGGAATTATAGATAGACTAGGGCATGCCCGTACTATATATAAGCTAGGACGTGCCCGTACGTGGGTGCCCGTTCCTTGCCAAAAAAAAAAAAAAAAAAAAATTTGTGTAGGGGTGTGTGTGTGTAAACATCCTAGGGCGTGCCCGTACGTGGGTGCAAAAAAACATGCGTGCAAACAACAACAACAAAAAAAAACTTTGAAACCACGTGGCAGTAACGACCACAGAACCCCCCCCCCCCCTCTATTTACATGAATGGTTTGGTCCATTCGCAACGACCACAGAACCCCCCCCTCTATTTACATGCAATGGTTTGGTCCAAAGCGAACGGCTTGCAGTGTTTGGTAAAGAAATCGCCATAGCTCGGTAAGTACTTCTCCGATTAATATGAAACCTTGAAAAGGCACATCCTCGGGTCCCCAGCAATATACCTGGCAAGTTTAAAGTATATCGGACCGGTAGTTGTCGAGAAACAGCGGTCACAGACAAACATACACACATACACACATACACACATACAAACACACATACACACATACACACAGAGATTAATGGAATTATAGATAGATGTCATTGCTTATTAATGTTTATTCTATTAAAGGTTGTTGTGGTTAAATGGTTAAAGAGGCTCCGGATAACAGGAGACCGGAAACGGGATAGTGAACCGGAAGAAGAAAAACAAGACACGAGGTCCTGGAGAAGCGGCTATCTTCTTCTTCATCGCCCAGCTCCGACGCGAGCGGTGTCGATATTGAGCAGCGTGGGGGACGCTGCGTTTGAAAGCCCGTCTGGCGAAAGGAGTTACCTGCGCGGGGTAATTACCGATTACACGTCAAGTTGCCGTGGGTTCGTGCACGGAACCAAGCGTCCGGCACAGTTCGCCTCAAGGTCTACAAGGACGCGTACGGGTCGCACCTTGGGCCTCGCGCGCTTTGCGAGCCGCGCTTTGCTTTGCCCGCTTTGCTCTGCAAGGAGGTGTGCGCTGCAGCAGCTGTTCCCGGTACGCGACGTGCACGTTTGGAACACGTCAGCCAGGGGTTCGTTCAACCGCCCGTGTGCGGAGAAGTCGACCTTCACCTTGGTCTGGAGGGGCCCAGAGACATTGTGAGGGACAGTGACCATTGAGGGGTCGTGAGTGGGGAAAGGGGGGAAATATATGAGATGGCCATCTTAGTAATATTGGTGATTGATTGTTGATGGTTGTTGATTGATTGGGGAATATATTATTGAGTAATCCGGATCCTTGGTGTGGGGTTTCTTATTGACTTGAATTATTGTGTCTTTCATATTGATTGCGCTACGAAAGCGTATAAATCAGATATCTTTCTGGCGGGGTCCTCCCACGGTCCGGGGGTCACCAAGACCAGGTAGTTACCGGGAGGACCACGTAACAATTGCCTCACTGAATTGGGAAACCAACTATTTATGAGGTCAAAAGGTCAAAGGTCAACTCAAGGTGAAACATCTAAAATCATCATTTTTCATCTGAAAAATCATCACTTTTCATCCTGTTGACCTGAGCTTTGATCAAGATTATAAATTTTAATCTTCATGAAATGGACAATTTTCTGTATCAATGGAAAACTTTGGGGGGGGGGGGGGTATTTTGCAAGTATCGTGCTATACATGACGTCTTCTTGTTACTTGCAAAATCGAAGATTTTTCAAGTACAGTATATTGGTCGGTTGCGTTTGTGGTTCTGTCTGTCTGTTTGTTTGTCACCGGCCTACAGGTCACAATTCTAAACCGATAGTCACGAAACTTCACCAAGCTGTATAGGTCGTTCCAATTGAGAAGCCCATTGTTTTTGGGGTCAAAAGGTCAACATAGGCCAAAGGTCACCAACTTTGCCAAATTTCTAAAATCCTCAATTTTCATCCGATTGACTTGAAATTTGAAGAGGACTTGCATATCTGGTCACTGAATTCAACCACCAGGTATATTTGAGGTCAACGTAGGCCAAATTTCTAAAATCCTCAATTTTCATCTGATTGATTTGAAATTTGGAGTGGACTTGCATATCTGGTCACTGAATTCAACCACCAAGTATTTTTGAAGTCAACATAGGCCAAAAGGTCAACATAGGCCAAAAGTTCAACATAGGCCAAAAGGTCAACATAGGCCAAAAGGTCAACATAGGCCAAAAGGTCAACATGGGCCAAATTTCTAAAATCCTCAATTTTCATCCGATTGACTTGAAATTTGAAGAGGACTTGCATATCTGGTCACTGAATTCAACCACCAAGTATTTTTGAAGTCAACATAGGCCAAAAGGTTAACATAGGCCAAATTTCTAAAATCCTCAATTTTCATCCAATTGACTTGAAATTTGAAGACGACTTGCATATCTGGTCACTGAATTCAACCACAAATTATATTTTCGGTAAACATAGGCCAAAAGGTCAACATAGGCCGAATTTCTAAAATCACCAATTTTCATTTGAATGACTTGAAATTCTAAGAGGATTTACAAATATGGTCACTGAATTCAACCACCAAGTATATTTGAGGTCAACATAGACAAAAAGGTCAACATCGGCCAAAAGGTCAACATAGGCCAAATTTCTAAAATCCTCAATTTTCATCCGATTGACTTGAAATTTGAAGAGGACTTGCATATCTGGTCCCTGAATTCAACCACCAAGTATTTTTGAGGTCATCATAGGCCAAAAGGTCAACATAGGCCAAATTTCTAAAATCCTCAATTTTCATCCGATTGACATGAAATTTGAAGAGGACGTCATGCCCATGACGTCATGCTCGCTGACTTTTTTGTTCGTCATGGGTATGCGATTCTGCCTGCAAAGTTTGGCCTCGATCTGTTCAGTCGTTTTGGAGAAAATTGGATTTTAGTGGTTTTTTTAAGGCTTCTCACTCAAAACAATATGGCGGTCGAACCACGTGACCTACGACGCCATTATAATTTTATTTCTGCATCAATTTATACCGAGAAGATGCTCAATAAATTTCATCCTGATCGGATAAAGTTATTTACTTGTCGAATTATGACGTCATAACGGCGGCACTTATGACGTCATCATTCACATATGTTATTCCGCATGGAGAGTTCTTTGCAATGAGACCTGTCTCAATTATTTCTGTGCAGCGGTTTTTGAGATATAGAGGTGCAAAGTTTTTTGGTTTTTCCAAGATGGCGCCTGTACCACGTGACCTGTGACGTCGTAATATTCACTAAAATATTCTACAGGAGGAGGCCCTCCTATGGTGAAAATTTGATGTCAATCGGACCAACGGTTGCCGAGAAAATGAATTTTTAAAATGCTGACACGGCACACACTTTACTTTACTGAAATGCAGACACGCACACACGTACGTACGTACCCGAATGCTTAACCCTGCCCTTCGCTTTGCGAGCGCAGGGTAATGATTATGTCGTGCGTGCCTCCATTATGACGTCAGAATTAGACAAGTACAAAACTTCATCCGATCAAGATAAAATTTGTTGAGCATCATCTTGGGATAAATTGGTGGAGAATAAAAAATATGATGTCATCGGTCACGTGGTTCGGGCGCCATATTTGTTTTAATATGACCCTTATAGTCCCCTTAAGCCTTAAACAAAAGCTTTAAACACCACTGAAAATACGTCTTGGTGAGGGTCTGCAATCTCTGATTGCTCTTTTGGTTCACGAGTTATCAAGTGACCACTATATTCGTCATGTGTGTGCGTCTGTCTCTGTGTGTGTCTGTCTGTCCGCAGCATAACTACCCGATGATATCATCCGATCTTGATGAAACTTGGGTGGGAGGTTGATATCATGATCTAGTTGTGTCCTGCCTAGAGTGGGCGTAGCCACGCCCGAAAAAGATGTCTTTTTAGGGGGTAATCGAGTTCAAGCTACATCTTCTCCGAAGGGTTTGGTGGAATCTGACAGGGGTTTCGGTATTTGGTTAGGCCAATGTCATGTGTCTATCCCCACGGAGCTCGATTTTTCATTTTCGCCCCAAGGTCAAGGTCACAAGGTCACAAAATTTAGAAAAGTCAATTTTTGATGGTTTTATTACATTGTTCGCTTCCTGATATGGTGAAATGTCGTACATGTTTTTATATTATCACATACATCATGAAATACAAGTTTTCCTACAAATTTCAGAATCTTCGACCTTTGACCTTTGAAGGTCACAAAGGGCAAATTTTCAAAGTTGTCGGAATCGAACCGAATTTTCGGTATTGTGTAGCTAACTAACCTCATAACTGTTTATACAATATTTTCTATCATTTCAAGGTCAGTAACCTTTGTTTTGACATTTCCGGGCCTGGCCTGTCCGGGCCTGTTTCGGTTATAGTCCGTCCTTTGTCATTGAATACCGCTCGCTCATGAACCATCGTCGTCTCCTGACTCGTCTAGTTAATAATTAAAATTCTGTGGGTAGTAAGCGACAATTATGATATCCTTGTCTCAAACCAAAGTTGAACTTCAAAATAATGGTTTTGTAAATTTGTATGACTTAGATAATTAAAAGCTGCAATCACTCATGGATTACGATCCATACGAAGTGCGATGCATTTCTATACCACTACGGAGGTTCAGAATAACCAAACGAGAATATATGGTTAAAACAGTATAATGAAAATGGAGAACAGGGGAACACGCAGATATGAGACATATGCAGGAAGACAAGGTTGTCATTTTCCACGATGACGTGAGGGAAGGAGTAGAAATGATTCAACAGCGGAAAGCATTTTTGTGGCACCGAAGGCGAATGAAGGCCTGAAGGTGACACCCACAGTGTACACATCCGATGGTATCTGAGGCAGGGTTGGCTAAGACCTCATGGTGCATTTGGCTTCTAGCTTGCTGTTTCTGCCTGGGGGTTTCCTCAGCATGCCCTCCACATCTGACCAGGTTGCGTCACTGCTGTGCATGGTCCAGTGCTGCTTCGTCCAACTGTTGCAGGGAGACGAGGCTCCATTGTCATATGTATGGCTAAAGGATGGCACACATCACCCATCATGAAGTAATAAGGTTAGAGTAAAATTGTCAGGATGTACTTATCGTACACGATTTTTACACCACACATGGAACACAAGAGGTTATTGACCTCCTTGAAATGATGTGGATTTCAAACATGAAAAAATCGTTATGTATAGGAAACTTTCACTCTTAATCGATTGTAGTATTTCACTCGGAATTATCATTTACCAATCTTGTAAATTGTCACATTTCCAAGGCAAGATCATTTTTGGACATGACCCTGTCTCATTAAATAGCAGACGGTATCGAGGATGTCGCATGTTATTGTATGAATTGGTTATTGAGGGTTTTGGAATGTACAGAAAGCACTTTTGAATTGGCACAGAAAGCCTCAAGGAAGGGGTGAGTTCAAATGTGATGTTGATGCTGTATAACCCCTGACATATATCCAAAGAGCAAGCACAAAAGGTCTCGAAGTAATGAGAATAGCGAGGGATTGGCATGGGGATAGAAGATTCTGGTAGTAACCCTCTGTTTTGGCAAATGTTTGATGAGAATATCGATGGTCAGAGTTTGTCCATGCTGTTCAAATCGGAATTTGATTCTAAATACAGTATTAAAACTAGAAAGGCCCTCGGGAGAGTGCATACCTCCGCCAGGCTGGACAGTTTATGTTTTTTATCACACTGATAGGTCTGAGCTGGATTTGGACCTGAACCAAAATCGAATCGGCTTGTTCTTGTCACCGAACCAAGTTTACTCATAACTTGTCCACAACTTTTTAAAATATCATGTTATATAATTATCGCTTTTCGCCCGATCTCTCAATAGTGAAGAATCACTTAAAAAATTAAATAACTCTCGTATCCGAATTCATATTCAGATCTTCACCAAAATCGTATCGATTCGGTCACGTTACACACTCAACCTGTCCACCAAGTTTCGTCCAAATCCGTCCATAGCTTTTTGAGATATCCTGCTATGTGTCGTTTTTGGACCTTTCTCCCAATGGTGAAGAATTACTTTTTCAAATTATACTAGCCGGATCCAGATCTTCACCAAAATTGAATCAATTCGTCATTGTCACACACACAACCTGTCCAAAAAGTTTAGTCCAAATCCGTCCACAACTTTTTGCGATATACTGCTATGTATCGTTTTTGGCCCTATCTCCCAATGGTGAAGAATCACTTTAAAATTCGACGAGACGGATCCGAATCCGGATTTCACCAAAATCTAATCATTTCGTCCTTGTCACATACACTACCTCTCTGCCAAATTTCGTCCAAATCTGTCCACAACTTTTTGAGATATCCTGTTCACAGACAGGGGCGAAACCATATGATTAGGAAAGTGGAACATGTTTGCGACTTTTGCAGGCTGACTTCATTTATATTGCACCTCGCCTTTCTTTACTTGCGGAGTTTTAAGAAACATATTATGGCCAGCTTCCATATTTTTGGCCTATGTTGTTGCGTCCAGTTATCTACATTCGAGAGACTTAAAACAACAACAATGACTGACGCTTGAAACACAATTCAAAATGATATCTGGCTGCAGGGTAATTGGCTGTTGGTGACCTGGAGGAATTTTCACTGAGGTGGGTACCACATTAATTTCCTGTTGTACTAGCCGGGGAATCAAACCTGATAAGAGGCCGGTGTAGGAGGATAGAATCACTCCCCAGGATGAAATCACTCTAGAGTGGTTTTATCCTAGGATGAAATCACTCCCCCTAGGATTTTAACACTCCCCCTTGCAGGATCAAATGACTCCCCAGGATTATAACACTCCCCCTATATATTTTGTGATTTAAACAATATTTATTGCATGGTAATGACATACAACCATGACAAAGTTAATGAATATGAACATAAAATGATAAATGAATTGATAAACAGGGCAGAATGATGTCCTTTGTAAACGCCTCTCCCGAAAAATAAAAATACAATGTTTTTCGCATCCCTGTATTAAACTGGGTAAATCAAATAAAGAAAAGTATAAATTTAACATTAATATCAAAATATATAGTTATTTGAGAGCATTTAGTCAGGTTCACCATGTCAATAAATTATATTTCGTTCAAAATCATGGTAGATTAGCAAACCTATACATTTTTGGAAAGGTTATAGCATAAGGAAACTAAAAATCAATGTTTACATTTGGAGAGATACCTGTATGGCGGCCATTTTGGATTTTCAAAATGGCCACTGTAAAATACATATTTTGTTATATTTCTGCCTCTAATTACCCTAAAAACTTTTAAAAATATACTAAACCTATATTTTCAGGGACAAGGAATCCAATGAAAGTATCAAATTAGTGCTATGGGGAATGGTAAGACACGAATCAAAGGTTTTGAATTGCAAAATACTGTCTTTATATTCGCGATAAGTTGCATAATCAAATACATGTTATCATTTTGTACAGGCAGTTAATAACATCAAAATGTGTCACAATAATTCATATCACCAAACATACACAGGCAATCAGCAAAATCATATATACACATGCAGTCAGTATAACTTCACATCTACGCAGGCAGTCAATGACAAAATATACACAGGCAGTCAATGGCATCAAACATACACGATTTAATTACAGAATATGCCATTTAGAGTTCGTCATCACTGTCCTGTGTGTCGTATCCGACAATATAGTCCGCATCGTTTTCACAGTCCGTTCCACACAAGCAAAGGTCGGTCAAATTGATTGGCAAATCGAATTGGTCGAATGGTCGATCGAATCGAATTCGATGAATCGAATCGAATCGATCGAATTGGTCGAATGGTCGAATGGTCGATCGAAACGATTGGTCGAATGGTCGAATTGGTTGAATGGAATTGGTCGAATTGGTCGAATCGAATTGGTCGGAATTGGCAAATGTAAACATTGATTTTCAGATTTTCCATGTAATAACGTTTCCAAAAATGTATAGGTTTGCTAATCTACCATGATTTTGAACGAAAAAACATAGTGAACCTGACTAATTCACAGTAATCATTACGATACATTTACGATGTTTTATACTAAAAGGATATTTTCATTTCAACATATAATATGTAATTTTAAGTTACGTTCTATAACTTTACTGCACTTTTAAGAAATATTAAATACGGGTTTTAAAATGTTACTCAAATGTTTGTATATTGGCAAAGGTGTGTTCACGTACCGATAACAAGGAAACAAGCGCTTCTGAGCAGTTCCGAGAACTGGATATAGGCGCTATATAAATGTATAGTATAATAATATTCACATATTTCACAAAATAAAGTCTAATCTAATAGATTTAAGCTATGTTAAATGACTATGTCTTAACTCAACACTTTCAATATTTATTGCATTTCCGTACTGTAAACGTCCCAATGTTTTAGTGCTCATTCCATTCATATGTATTTCATCATGTTTGCACTGTCTGTACATTTGTGGAAATAAATATTGTTTAAATCATTTCGATAAGAATCCAAGAATCGAACTAAGTATATTGTCAAGAGCATTTATGGTGTTCCCATGGGTGTACAAAAGAAATCATATGTAGATCCGAAGATATGTAAATATTACCCACATCACACTGACTACACTCAGAAGAGTGTACAAAGGTATACATATAGATATGAAATGAAGTACACTGCATGATATTTTTAAAACCATAACAAAGTATAATAACTCTCATGTGAATATAAATGAACGGGAGTGTTGATTAAATATACGGGGAAAACGGGACTCATGTCTTCTTTTGTTGTATTGAAATAATGATGGGCTCAAATATAGTACATGTATTCAACAATTGAATATTAAGATCCGACATTATGATGCACATACGCACACGGTATAAACTAAAATACATAGTAAAAGCTCTGTTGATCATTGCAACGATATCTAACATCCTGTGAGTTATCTATCTATAATTCCAGTAATCTCTGTGTGTATGTTTGTATGTTTGTATGTTTGTATGTTTGTATGTTTGTATGTCTGTGACCGCTGTTTCTCGACAACCACGGGTCCGATATACTTTAAACTTGCCAGGTATATTGCTGGGGACCCGAGGATGTGCCTTTTCAAGGTTTCATATTAATCGGAGAAGTAGTTACCGAGCTATGTCCAAAAAACGATTCAACCAATCAGAGAGCAGCGAGCTATCACGTGTGCCGAACGTGGCGAACAGACTCTGCCTCGGACGGCACATTTGAGAGCGTATTCATTTATTTCACGTTGGAAAACTATGTTGCCGTTAAACTATGTTTTAAAACTAATTAAAACTAATTTGCGATTCATCGTAACTGCGATTTGCGACCTTATTATTATAATAACTGCGATTCGTAACTGCCGTTCGCTTTGGCTTTGCGAATGGACCAAACCATTTCATGTAAATAGAGGGGGGGGATTGTCACCGTACTCACAAGCCGTTCGCTTTGGACCAAACCATTTCATGTAAATAGAGGGGGGGGATATAATTTTAGATATAGATATAGTACGGGCATGCCCTAGTATTTCCAAAGTAACTAAATACATCTTTCCATTCTTTCTGGGGGATTGACTTTATCCTAAAGGGGAGTGCTTTGATCCTGGATGGAGTGTGTTGATCCTGACAGGGGGAGTGATTCTGTCCTAGGATAATTACACTCTAGAGTGATTTTATCCTTGGACAGAATCACTCTAGAGTGAGATTTTAGGGGTTAGTGAGAGAATCCTGCTACACCGGTACACCAGCCCATGTCTTGCCTTTGAGTATCTTCTGTCTTTGTATCAGGTGAAATGTGTACCACCTTTAAATAATCGAATGTTTTAATACCTTTACAGATACGAGTAGGTAGCACAATTATTGTGACATATTGCTTGTGCCTATAAACGTGCACTTTGCTTGGCCCGAGAAGGCTTTCGATTACTTAAATTGATTTTCACTTCTCAAAGCTAGAAGAAAAAAAGTGTTTGTGTTCATATTACCAGGGGTTGAGATGGCCTACAGTGCATACTTAAGGTGAAGTCATGCTTGCTAAGACAGTACAGCGAAACTTCATCCCCTAGGTGGGCACCAAACCTCAATAACTGAGTTGATTGGATGGTTCAGATGGCTGAAATGGGAAGCCAAACGGACACATGGAAATCAAGTCACAGTACAACACTCTTCCAACAAAAATAGATCTCTGTATTACAAGTGTAAATTCCCAGATCAAAATGCAAATGATGCAACATTAGAACCAGCCTACGAAGCCCTAACCGTAACCTTCCTTATATTAACGTTATCTAAACACGATACTTAACCACACAAATCTATGGGCAGGTTTAGAGATGGCAGCAAGCAAATAAGTGCCATTTGTGGTATGGTATCTCGTGTACTGCAACGTGTGGTGGTCTTTGATGATGGCATTGAGAATGTGAAGAGGAGGAAGAAGTAACTCCTTGATGGCCAGGGTGGTGTAATGAGCTACAGTGACTCCTGGCTTGCACTGTTGAAGAACAAAGAAGATGTGAATGATGAAGGATGAGAGATATGGTTTTGCATCTGCTACTCCTGGTTCAACACCTTGCTCCGTTGGTCACATATCCATCAACGCTCCTTGTCGGAAGGAGGTTGGGCTTCGTGGGTTAAAAGGAAATGATCAATGGTGTCGCTTTCAATGTGCATGTGACTCGAGGGTTGGAGTTGCCACATGTTGCCGAAGCTCACCTCCAAACTACGGAGCCTTCCACTCTTGTCTGTGAGGAATTTGTTCATAATCTCAAATGCTGCAATGCGATCTTCTGGAGCTCTTTCCACTTGTGATATCACTCATGGTTTGGCTTGAGTTGTTCCTCTGGAGGCATTCGGTTCCAAAGCTTTTCAAATCCTTGGCATTTTCTGACACAAGGCTGAGTCACAGGGTCACCTGCTTCTCACCCACTGCGGGAATATTAATTGCTCTCAATTTAACATTGTCTCACATCTGATGTTGCTGCACTCTCTAGCGCGGGTGCCTCTCTTTCCTGGATTCTACTGGGCAGCACTCACACCAGGTCACATACATTCTTCCAGAAACCCACACCCATTCCCCCCACTCCCAAGTCTAGACTGAATGCTCACCTCCAATCTGTTCATATCTCTCCTATAATCTGTTATATTGGTGTCTGTCATCTCAGGCTGTTCCATCTTCATCTTTCTTCCTTACCCACTTTCAATTTCTCCTACTGATGACCCACACCACACATTTATTTATTCCTAATCCATTGTATCAACACTAATTATTTGCATTATGTCAGTGTGTTTTTTTGTGCTTTTTACCCTCTATTAATCTGTTATCACTTCTGGCCATAGCTTTATCTCCTCCCTGAGCTAGACCTCTATATTGTTACGGCCTGGGTTTAGGGATGTACTCGGTGGGGGAGCTTCTGTTCCTCCCGGACTACCGGACCTGAGGCCACCGAGTGTGGATAACTCCGCGACCCGGTGGGTTGCTAATCAACCGCGAACGCCAATTAGTCTACCAGATCCCCCAGGTTCCTCCATCTAATTACTGTTTGTCTGGGGGGCTTTCCTGATTGCTGAGTCCGCTGCCTGCACGGAACCTTCACTCGCTCGTGCTCCTTCGCCAACCCTCCTTCTGCGCTGCTGTCACCAGCTTGTACTCACAGGTTCAAATGTTCATTCTGTGTCAATTCCAAAACATGTCAACTCCATTCTGGGCTTCAGTCCAGGTTTTTATTGCCACAATTTGCCATCCAGCGTGGCCGGATACTGTATGATCCAACTGCTTTCTTGCGCATTGGAGCACCGTCTCTCCCAGCAACGCCCATTGGCTCCTCTAAGCTTGGCAGTGAGATGTGACTGTGCCGGCCCGCGGAGCATCCGCTCTGAGCGGTCATTCTTGTTCCCCCATCACACAACCTACCTTTTTCCCTATCAACAAGTAGTAGATCTACAAGTAGTAGATGTAGTAAATACATTCACTTACTGTAGCTGAGTCATTCATAGACTAGACAGGTTTTAACGTGGTTTTTCCCGTGGTGTCCTGCGGGGTGTCACTCGGTCCTTCCGCTCGGTGCCTGCTCAGGTTTTGACGTGTTTTTTCCCATGGTGTCCCGCGGGGCGTCACTCGGTCCTTCCGCTCGGCTGTGTCTGCCAGGGCTTTGATGTGTTTTTTCCCTTGTAGAGAGGTTTGATTTGTGAGGTTGTGTGGTGAAAACCGTGTTGTAAAGTGTAAACATGTTGTACAGTGTGGGTGTAGATGTATTGTAGAAGGTAGAGAGAGAGAGAGAGAGAGAGAGAGACACACACAGACACAGAGACAGACACAGACACAGAGACAGACACAAAGACAGAGACAGACACAGAGAGACACACAGAGGAAATAGAAGAGATGGAGATAAATAAATAAACAAGAAGACGTCATGCGGAGCACGATACTTGCAAAATCCGCCCCCCACCCCCAAGAAAAAAATTCCATTGGTACAGCAAATTGTCCATTTCATCAAGATTAAAATTGACAATCTTGATCAAAGCTCGGGTCAACAGGAGGAAAAGTGACGATTTTTCAGATGAAAAATGATGATTTTGTAAGGTTGACCTTGAGTTCACCTTTGACCTTTTGACCTCAAAAATAGTTAGTTTCCCTATTTAGTGACTCAATGTGCAAATGCTGTTCAATTTTCAAGTCAATCGGATGAAAAACTTGTCCTATGTTGACCTTTTGCCTATGTTGACCTCAAATATAGTTGGTGGTTGAATTCAGTGACCAGATATGTAAATCCTCTTCGAATTTCAAGTCAATCAAATGAAAATTGGTGATTTTATAAATTCGGCCTATGTTGACCTTTTGGCCTATGTTCACCTAAAATATAATTTGTGGTTGAATTCAGTGACCAGATATGCAAGTCATCTTCAAATTTCAAGTCAATCGGATAAAAATTGAGGATTTTAGAAATTTGGCCTTTGTTGACCTTTTGGCCTATGTTGACCTCAAATATACTTAGTGGTTGAATTCATTGACCAGATATGCAAGTCCTCTTCAAATTTCAAGTCAATCAGATGAAAATTGAGGATTTTAGAAATTTGGCAAAGTTGTGACCTTTGGCCTATGTTGACCTTTTGACCTTTTGACCCCAAAAACAATAGGCTTCTCAATTGGGACGCCCTATACAACTTGGTGAAGTTTCGTGACGATCGTTTTGGAATTGTGACCTGTCGGCCGGTGACAAACAAACCGACAAACAGACAGACAGAACCACAAACGCAACCGACCAATATACTTGAAAAATCTTCGATTTTGCAAGTAATAAATAGAGAAGGAAAGCGTCACAATGATGTTCGATACTGCAACAACCAAAACGCATATTGACACGGAGGGAGGGGGGGGGGTTGGGAGGAGGGAGGGTGGGAAGGGGGTGAGTGAGGAGAAGAGGCAGACCCAATTTGTCTACACAGTATACTATGGCGATGACTACACAAGGGTTTATTTATGTGGCTTCGTATGTACCTCCCTGAGGTATTTGAAAAGCATCACAATATGCTTGTTTTTCAATTTTCAAATACCATGTTTCGGCAAACTATTAACATACTGAATCATGGATGGACAGACTTGTACCATGAAACCTAAGTGTTAATCAACAACCCATATAAACAGGCTAAGGAATTGCCAGGAGCTTTAAAGGTGATATTTTGACTGCAATATGTGCACCATTGTGTCTGCTCCATTGGTGGCATTTTTTTTGGATATTTTTGATGAATGCATCGGCAATCCTTTCGTGCACATCATGTGCAATTCTTGAGGTTAACGTGATGGGCCAACAGTCATTCCATCAGGCAGCATTAGGTTTTGTTGCTGTTAGTTTGTGCAGGATAATTTGAGCCCAAGTGAAGCAGGGCCTTTGTACTGTGACTGAAGTGCACAAGAAGGAACAAGCATTTTAATGCACATGCACTTCAAGTGGTTTTGTGCATGTTATGTGCTTAATTCGCCCTCCTCTACGCATAACGCCTCTAAAAGGCCTGCTAAACACGAGCTATTTGCTGCTTGAACCTTTTATGGGTTCAGGTGCTCCTAGCTATTGCAGACAGATTTTGGTAAGTCACACAAACTTCACGTGCATAATTTCCGGAAGGCTCTTGCGGATTCCGACGATGCAGTTGGGGTTTTTTTTGTTTGTTTTTGTATACAAGATCGAGGCTCGTTTAAGAGCTAACATTAATCACAAAAAGACAAACGGACACATAAAACATAATATAAAGGGAGCGGGATGGGAGAGGTGTAAAACACATGGACACTGCTAGGACTTCCAGGAAAGAAGTCGGAATTTCAGAAAAAGTGTATCTGGGGGTGAAATTAGCTGGGGTAGAAAAGATCAAGGTTTTGGATCGGGGAAGACAAGAGATGGTGGTGAACAGCTGTTTTAAAGACCTGTAGGGAGGAGTGGGATTGAAGAGAGTGAGGGAGTTTGTTCCAGAGGTGGGAGAAGAGAGGAAGGTGAGCAGAGTCTTGATGTTTGATAGTTTAAAAGGGTTTTTTTTTTGGTTTTTTTAGGGGTTTTTTTCTTTCTTTCATTTCGGCAGCTCAGAGAAATGGTACTGGCTTCAAAAACAAGCAGAATATCAAGGGTCTTTTGCTAATGTTCCCCCTGCGCCTATTGCCCCAAAGAGCCATCCGTTTTCGATAGTAAAACAATCCAGAAGGCCTGGCGGCCGTGGCGAGCGGTAGGCCAACATGTAAATTTATTTCCCCGAATGTATATTTACGGTGGGCAGGGCAGGCCGAGCGATGATTGCCAGGGAATCGGGAGCCCAGGCTACGGGACATTAAGCGAAGATTTTACGAGCCGATATTTGGCGAGGTCGTCCAGGCATATAATGCCGAGCGCCACGCGGCAAGCGAATGGTGATCGCAGGAAAGAAGATGCATTTCCCAGCGCTAATGTGATCTGCGTGGTAATTACTTCATTACCGGAATGAAGAGTCTCTTTAAGCATGAGCTATGGGCAGGTGGCCCCATGCCATTACTGCCCGGGCGGGCGGTATCCATCTTGGTGTGACACACAATAAAAGCCAGGCAGAGGAAGGTGGCGGGTGTTGGTGACGGGGTTTAGGGGGAGGCGGTGGATAGGGAGTATGCAGAGCGAGAGAGGAAGCGAGCAAATTTCTGTACCACTTTCCATCTGTGGTCGATGCAGACTTGTTCTTTGACGCTTCGCTTGAGATCTCTGCAGGTGAGAGCCATAACAATTGAGAATTTCTCTGCAAGATAGAATTATGTGTCGCGGCCATCAAAACGACGAGGATTGTACCTGCATCTGGGGAATTATTGCCACGAAGCACTATGAACAAGCATCGTGTTGAGGGAGTATCGGAGATTAATGGCCAATGTCAACGACGCTTGCTACCAGTATTTTTCCTGCCATTTGTAGAAGCAGCAAAGTGTACTCGCTGTTGTAAATTCTGATGCAGGGTAAGGGTGGAAAGAGCTTTTAAGACGAGTTAAATGGTTCTTGCAGAATCAGTGGATTGTGGGCTTTTGTATAAAAACCTGGGGAATTGAAACGGTGTTAGGACTTCATTGGGTGAGTTGTTCATCAGCTGGAAGGGAATCTATATATCGTACTCCTTACGCACGGCTCAATTCCGCAATCCTTGATATGAACAGAAATATTGTGAAGCAAGTTTGACTCGAGCAATGTAGAACGATCAAAGGCAGGCTACCAGTTTGGTATAGTTCATGCATGTTATGCATGTTTGTATGTACGTGAAAAACTTTTTTACGCAAATTTGTTTTCCCTCAAGCTTAACTGTGTGTTGCTTAATTTAATGGAACAAACAGGTAAATACAGCACAGTCACACATACTGTAATGAATGCTGGTTGTTGCTGTGCAGGTGTCCTTACCGTCACTTTATGCCTCCGTCTTGCCTCCACCAGACTCAATGCGGTCCAATAATTCAAGGAGCTGCCGACAATTATTGCCACCAACGGACAAAGTTCTGCTACAACTGTGCTGGCTGTGGTCACTTTGGTCATGTAAGTTTGTTCTCCTGTCCGCTCTGCTTTTCTCCTTTTCAGGTGTATCTGAGGGTCAAACACTGCATCAGGTTCGCAGTAACACAATGAGGGAAGTGCATGAGGTGATTATGGGAGGGGGGATGACACTCGGAAGGGACAGAATTAATGAGCTTGAAATGAGGAAAATGTGGGAGGAGGGACATGGAAAGAGAGGGTAGTATCATAGGAGGACCTATATATATATACTAGCTGAGGTACCCGGCTTCGCCCGGGTTGAATAAGAATAATACAAATATATGATGAAAAGAACATGTATATTTTAGAGCAATATCACAGTACATTTCCTACATGACGTTTTGTCAATTTTCAATTTCTCAAAACCTCTTGGTATACAACATTTCTGGTTTTCTTACTTGGTGCCAAGACATAAAGATTGCTTGGTTTTCCAACCCTCGAGCAGCCCACGTACAGCTGGCCATGGGAAGTACCCGGCATTGCCGGGCGGGGGAAGGGAGGGGAGGAGGGAGGGGAGGGGAACGGGGGGGGAGGGGAGGAGAGGGTGGGGAGGGGAGAAGAGGGGGGGAGGGGAGAAGAGGGGGGGAGGGGAGAAGAGGGGGGGAGGGGAGAAGAGGGGGGGAGGGGAGAAGAGGAGGAGAGGGGGGGAGGGGAGAAGAGGAGGAGAGGGGAGAAGAGGAGGGAGGGGAGGAGGAGAGGGGGGGAGGTGAGGGAGGAGGGGAGGAGGAGGGAGGGAGGGGGGATGGGGGAGGTGAGGGGGAGGGGATTGGGGGAGGTGAGGGGGGAGGGGGAGGGGGAGGTGAGGAGGGAGGGGGGAGGGGAGGGGGGAGTGGAGGGGAAGGGGGGAGGGGGAGGGGAGGGGGAGGGGGGAACGGCTAGCTTGGCAAGCGATAGCAGGCTTTTTACTTTTATTTTTACCTCAATGAGGGCTATATATATATAGTCCGTGCTTGGAGCCTTCAAGTTCAACATAAAGTTTTTTAATGAAAAATAATGCAGATGTATAACAATCCACCAATGCAAGTTCAGAAATGAATGCAGATCCTTTACTTTGCGATACAAACGCAATTCCCGCCATTTCCACTCACGATCGAGGCCTCCACAGTGACCGCGCCTCTTCTTCCTCCTACAACTTAGTCTCACTTCTTTCACTCAAAATGCACGAAATTCTGCCGCATGAAATTATGTAGAGGCCTCGTCGGGGGGATATAAGGTAGATAAGGAAGGCGTTGTAACAAAAAAAAAACAAAAAAAAAAAAAACCACCTTTAGAGGCCATTTCCCCCCGCAAAGCGGGGGTTGGCCTTTTTCGGGAACCGTGGTTGTTGTTGTTTTTCGGTCCCCTTTTTGAAGCAATGTTTTACGGCCGGATGCCCTTCCTGACGCCAACCCTTTTTGCCGCCAAATTGTAAGATAAGGAAGGCGTTGTAACAGAAGAATCAAAATAAAAGTGGAAGAACATAAGGAAATGGGAGCTATTCTGGACCCACAGCCAAACCCGACAAACCATTGCAATACACCCCGAACGTCTAGCGCCGCCACAAACTACACCATGGAATTGCAGCTGGCGCGGTTTTTTTAAACCATTGATATTAAAATAAAACGTAGCCTAAAACCACCGGGATTTTATGCTGATTCCGAATCTGTGTCTAAAACTTTTCTCCGATGTGTAGTTCTTGAGTTATAAGCGGACATCCAGACAGACACACACACACACACACACACACACACACAGACACTCCTCCTTTATATATAGAGCTATATATATATATGTATGGGAGCGTACGCTGGATCAGCACATCGCTGCGTCCTTGGACGACTCCTCAGCACCATCCCGACACACACCACTATGTGCTACAGAATGAGGTGTTTTTCACAGCGGCCAGAGGGCAAATTCTGCCACCAACCTCCTTGAGAGAGGAACCAGTACCCTGGTACTCATTTCGCCGACCTCGGAAGGATGACAGTTTGAAGTCAGCCCCACCTGGTATTAATTCAACAGCTGAACGTGAATCGAACTATGGACCTTAGGGATCCCAAGCCGCCGCCCTAACCATTAGGCCAACACCAGGTATAAAGGAGGAACTGAGGGGAATGAAAGGAGCAAAATTAATGTGTATGGAAACAAGGATAATGTAAATAGAAAGGAGACGTGAAATTTAAGAGATAGATGCACGATTGAGAATAAGAACATTGTTAAATTGCATGAGGTGGAGCTGAGGAACCAAAGATGGGAAGTTACCTCAAAGGGGAGGGAGTAAGATGAAAAACTTCATTTCGCAAATGCCTGAATCTCGGGTTCGTGTGTGTGTGTGTGTGTGTGTGTGTGTGTGTGTGTGTGTGTGTGTGTGTGTGTGTGTGTGTGTGTGTGTGTGTGTGTACATTCACACACATAAACACACACACACTAGCAGTTAACCTGTTCCACTGGGCTGTTGTAAGGAATTCGTTTGCAATAGAGTGTGAAATATTTAGGGAGTTGAATGTCCTGTGACAGCATAATGGCAGTGACCCGTGAAAATTCCTTTGGGTATTTTGGGGTCTAAATGGTATTTGCGTCCTCTGGGTCTTTGAGGTCTTTTGGGTCCTCAAGGCATTTTGTATCTTCAGAATTTTTTGGGTCTTTATAAGTCTTTTGGGCCCTCCAGGACTTTTGGGTCTTCATGGTCTTTAAAGTCTTTGGGTCTTTATGGTCTTTAAGGGTCTTGTTGGCCTTTTGGGTCTTTTGGGTCCTCAGGGACTATAAGGGTCTTTGGGGTATTTCAGGTCTTTGGGATCTTTTTTGTCTTCGAGGTTTTTTGGGGCTTCTGGGTCTTTAAGGGTCTTTTTGGTCCCCTAGGTCATTTGGGTATTTTGAGTCTTTTGGATGTTTAAGGGTATTTTGGGTCTTCCAGGTCTTTTTGGTCTTCATGGTCTTTTGGGTCTTGGGGTATTTTGGGTGTTCATGGTCTTCCAGGGTCTTTTGGATATTATAATCAAGGCAGCATGGCAGACATGGCAAGGCATTACAGGCAAGGCAAAGACATAGGCATAGGTATGGCAAACCAGGTCCAGCAGGCGTCGCTGGCAGTCCTCTCATTGCACACATACCTGAGGGAGGTGGAGGCGGTGCCGGCCGATCTGAGAACGGGCCCAGCCCGAACCTAACCATTCCCTCCCCTATAATCCCATGGGCCTATACTTGTCACTGACCATGCCCACCAGTCCCTAACTGTGCTTGCTGTAACCTTATCCCATCCTTAAATTGTCCCTACGTCTCCTAACTATAATGTCCGTCTCTTGGATTCCCCTCAGTTGGTGCTGAATTCCTGATAAAATCCTCCAACCCACCAAGGATACCTCAGGAAGGAAAGATGGATCTGTGGGAACCTAAGCACAGGTTCAAGATATGTCTGCAGGTCTCATGGCTTCTCCAGGCGGGCGAATCCAGCGGCTGGTGGATGGTGTGAAAGGGCATACACAACATTCCTAACTGCTCTATCTATTGTCACATCATAATTAAACTCCCCCGGGACTCACCAACATGTCTCTTTAAACGATGTCGTTCTAACAACCTAATTCACCCGTCACTCCGCGTGTTGCTTACATTGGTTCGGGCCTTGCCCTCGTTTTTTCATCCGTGCCTCCTCACAATTTCCTGGCTGGGCAGGGCGTTTCCATTTGCAGGTTCGCCCACCTGCATACATGTACACTCGTACACGGCATCCCCGGGATGCTGAGTCCGCCACCTAGCTTGACTGCTCCACCCTGAATTGTGGGAGGAACTCTCCCAGCATCCTCCCCATGCCTTTCCTGGTACCTAGTGCTCCGGGTCCCTCTCCTGGGTACCCGGGCCCATACATTTGGCATGACCCTCTGGGCTCACGGCCTACTCCAAGCCTGCGGGCTCCCGGCACCCAGGGTGCCATTCACACAATACTCACCTGTCTCGCGAACAACATTCCCAGCCCGTCCATTCACCTTGCACCCTGCAAAATAAACACTTTCCACACACCGCACCGACGACAGAACGACATGGATTGTAAATTTGTTGTGCGTCCTGCAGGAATACTTGGGGGACAGAGCACAGCAGAGCAGGGGGTGCAAGGCCAGAGAGGAGTCGGTAGAGGATAGAAAGACCGCCAACCTGCCTGCGATGAGAGAGTGAAAGGCCCTCCGAATCAACTTCATTGCGGGAGATACCAATGATCCTAAAAGCCTTGGTTTCTACAACGTGAAGCTGTGCGGTATGAGGCAGGTGCACCAGCCCAAAGGGGAGAGCAGTATTCCATCAAGCTGCGGATGAAAGCTTTCTAAGTTGTGAGGAGCTCAGTTGTGCCAATTAAGGACTTCGCACGACGGAGAATGGCGAATCGGCGACTGGCTTTGGAGGCCAGCTTGGAAATATGGCTTTCCCAGGAAAGATCACGGCAGATAGTGAGACCCAAAAGCTTGAGTGGCAGAACTTCTTTGAGAGGATTGTTGAGAAAGTAAATGGGAAGGTTTTCCAGATGGTGTTTTCGGAGAGACAAGGTGAGAGTTTGAGACTTGTCAGGATTGAAAGACATGCTCCACGTGTTTTTATCCAGGTCTGCAGAGAGTGAAGAGGCTGCTGCCTGCTGATCTGAGGGTTGAGATATGGAGCGGCAGAAGGTGGAGTCATCAGCAAACAGATAAAGAGGATTTTCCAGAGAGTCGGAGAGATCATTGATGAAGATTACTATGGTGGTGGCTTTAAAGCGGTACCTTCATCACTCACACCACGAAGAGTAAGACAGGGAGAGATTACAAGATAGAAAAACCATGTCCCTACATGATGCTTACATGGGGTGGCTTAGTTCATCCAGATGCTCCCTGTGAGAGAGATATGACTGCCTAGGTGTGTCCAGCCAATGCAATGCTGGCTTCTCTGTGCCCACCACTCCAACTGTAGTTTTAAATGCTGGTTCATTCAGCTCATGCTGTGGGAGCACTCGGCTCGACCCAGCTCTCAACTCACACTCCTGGGCTGTTGGTTCTGGTTTCTCCCTCCATCTCGTAATCTGACCCGCTACCCCGTGTCACTGTTACCCCGTGTCATTGTTCCCCCAAAAATGTGTATATATATTCAATATACACACACACGTATTGTTGTGGGGGGGGGGGGGTTGTGTACAAATAGCCCCTCTTAATTTTTAGCTAACCTGGAACGAAGTTCAGGGGAGCTTATGCGATGGTGCGTCGTCCGTCAGTCTGTCCGTAAACACTTGAAACTTCTTCTCCGAAACCGCTGATGGGATTGCGACCAAATTTGGCACAAATTATATTTGTTGTGTTGTGACTAAAGTTTGTTCACGGCATTAAAAGGTCGGGGTTTAAGGGGGTTTGCCGGGGTCAAAGTGGGTCCAGGTTTGACCCCCCCCCCCCCCCCCCCCCAAATAGATATTTGCTTTCTTCTCTGAAATTACACACACAATTTTGATTAAATTCACCACAACCTTCATCATCCGTGATATTATTTATTTATTTATTTTTTTTGTATACTGAATCGAGGCTCGTGAAAGAGCTAATTTACTTCACAAACAAATCAACCAGACAAACAAAATATATAAAAGGAGGGAGCGGAAGACAAGATGGGGAGAGAAGGGGAAGCACACAAACACAACATTTGAGAGCAGGGAGATGTGTGGAAGGGAGAGGGCTTGGGGGGAGGAGGCGTGGGAAGGGGGGGGGGGGGAGGGAGAAGTATAAAACACAAGGACACCAAGGACTTCCAGGACAGACGTTGGTATTTCAAAAAAGTGGAATTGGGGTGAAATTAGCGGGGGTAGAAAAGATCAACGTTTTGGATAGGGGAAGATAAGAGATGGTGGTGAACAGCTGTTTTAAAGACCTGGAGGGTGGAGTGGGATTGAAGAGAGTGAGGGAGTTTGTTCCAGAGGCGGGAGAAAAGAGGAATGAAGGAGTGAAGGTGAGCAGAGAGTCTTGATTTTCGCAGTTTAACCATAAGAGGGTTGCAGGCAGATCTTGTGCGACCTGTAGGAATATTTGCGGGACAGAGCCCAGAGAGAGCTGGGGGGGCAAGGCCAGAGAGGAGTCGGTAGAAGACGGAAAGACCACCAACCTGCCTGCGGTGAGTGAGTGAGAGGCCCTTGGAGTTAGCTTCATCGCGGGAGATTCCAATGATTCTGAATGCTTTGGTTTCAACAGCGTGAAGACGAGCTAGGTGTGAGGCAGGAGCACCAGCCCAGAGGGGAGAGCAGTATTCCATTGAGCTGCGGATGAAAGCCTTGTATGTGGTGAGGAGCTCAGGTGTGCCAAGGAAGGACTTCGCACGACGGAGGATGCCCAGTCAGCGACTGGCTTTGGAGGCCAGATTTGAAATGTGGTTTTCCCAGGAAAGATCATGGCAGATAGTGAGACCCAAAAGCTTGAGTGACAGAACTTCTTGGAGAGGATTATTCAGAAAGTGGATGGGAGGGTTGTCCAGTCGGTCTTTCCGGAGAGACATCGTAAGAGTGTGAGATTTGTCAGGATTGAAAGACATGTTCCACTTGTTTGCCCAGTCTGTGATTTTGTCTGGGTCTGCAGAGAGTGAGGAGGCTGCAGACTGCCGATCTGAGGGATGAAGAATGGAGCGACAGAGAGTAGAGTCATCAGCAAAGCGAGAGAGAGGATTTTTAAGAGAGTCAGATAGATCATTGATGAAGACCAGAAAAAGCACAGGGCCCAGAACACTGCCTTTGGGAACTCCAGCCTGAACAGGAAGAGGAGATGAGAGAAACCCATTCAGGGCCACACGTTGACTATGACTAGAGAGGAAGTCTGCCAGCCATGCGTGGAGATTTCCATGGATACCAAAAGAGAAGAGTTTGGTGAGCAGAGCGGGGTGCCAGACCGTATCGAAGGCACGTGATATGTCAAGGGAGACTGCTCTAATTTCCTGTTTGGCATTGAGGACCTCCATCCATTGTTGAGAAAGCAGAAGCAGCATGTCCATAGTAGAGTGTCCAGATCTGAAACCAAATTGATGATCAGAGATCAAGCCATTGGAGAAGAGGAAAGATTTCATATCTGAAGCAATGATGGATTCCATGACTTTGCTGATAATTGGGAGAAGGCTGATTGGTCTGTAGTTGCTGGGATCTGTTTTTGCACCTTTTTCGTGTAAAGCGGTAATGTTGGCTGATTCCCAAGCAGATGGAAGGTGACCTTGAGCAAAATAGAGGGTGAAGAGAATAGAGAGAGGGTGTGAAAGAGTGCCCAGCACAATGGATGGAGGTCCTCAATGCCAAACAGGAAATCAGAGCTGTCTCCCTTGACATATCACGTGCCTTCGATACGGTCTGGCACCCAGCTCTGCTCACCAAACTCTACTCCTATGGTATCCATGGAAATCTCCATGCATGGCTTGCGGACTTCCTCTCTGGTCGTAGTCAACGTGTGGCCCTGAATGGATTTCTCTCATCTCCCCTTCCTGTTCAGGCTGGGGTTCCCCAAGGCAGTGTGCTGGGCCCTGTGCTTTTTCTGGTCTTTATCAATGATCTCTCCGACTCTCTGGAAAATCCTCTCTATCTCTTTGCTGATGACTCCACTCTCTGCCGCTCCATTCCTCTTCCCTCAGATCGGCAGTCTGCAGCCTCCTCACTCTCTGAAGACCTGGACAAAATCACAGACTGGTCAAACAAGTGGAACATGTCTTTCAATCCTGACAAATCTCACACTCTTACTATGTCTCTCCGAAAAGATCGACTGGATAACCCTCCCATCTACTTTCTCAACAATCCTCTCCAAGAAGTTCTGTCGCTCAAGCTTTTGGGTCTCACTATCTGCCATGATCTTTCTTGGGAAAACCACATTTCCAAGCTGGCCTGCAAAGCCAGTCGCCGACTGGGCATCCTCCGTCGTGCGAAGTCCTTCCTAGGCACACCTGAGCTCCTCACCACATACAAGGCTTTCATCCGCAGCTCAATGGAATACTGTTCTCCCCTATGGGCTGGTGCTCCTGCCTCACACCTTGCTCGGCTTCACGCTGTTGAAACCAAAGCTTTCAGAATCATTGGAATCTCCCGCGATGAAGCTATCTCTGAGGGCCTTTCACTCACTCACCGCAGGCAGGTAGGTGGTCTTTCTGTCTTCTACCGACTCCTCTCCGGCCTTGCTCCCCCAGCTCTCTCTGTGCTCTGTCCCCCAAATATTCCTACAGGTCGCACAAGATCTGCCAGCAAGCCTCTGATGGTTAAACTGCCGAAATATCGGCTCTCTGCTCACCTTCACTCCTTCATTCCTCTTTTCTCCCACCTCTGGAACAAACTCCCACACTCCCTTCAGTCCCACTCCTCCCTCCAGGTCTTTAAAACAGCTGTTCACCACCATCTCTTATCTTCCCCCATCCAAAACCTTGAACTTTTCTACCCCCATTAATTCACCCCAGATCCACCTTGTTAGTAATTCCAACTTCTTTCCTGGTAGTCCTGGCAGTGTCCATATGTTTTATGCCTCTCCCACCCCCTTTCCCATGCCTCCCCCCCAAAGCCCTCTCCCTCCCACAGATCTCTCGATGTCTCCATGTCTCTCGGTTCCTGCTCTCAAATGTTGTGTTTGTGTCCTTCCCCCTCTCTCCCTATCTTGTCTACCGCTCCCGATGTTATTTGTTTTATGTGTCGGTTTGTCGGTTATGTGTTGGTTTGTCGGTTTGTCTTTCTGTGTGATAAATGTTCGCTCTTTCACGAGCCTCGATCTTGTATACCAAAAAAGAAGAAGAAAAAAAAGGGGTGATGGGGAAGATTTGGAGGGGAGGGGTGATGGGGAAGATTTGAAGGGGAGGGGTGAGATTGGATTTTGAAAAGTGTACGATTAATGGGAAACGAACATTTATTGCAAAATGAGTTTCTTGAGACATTCGAGTCAAAAATACGTTTGAGGACGCTGAAGGAGGGGTGGAGTGCTGGAGAGTTTAGGGAATGAATGAAAGATGCACTGTAAGAGATGGAATTTTTTTTTGGAATGAATAGATTTGGTGAGCAAGTCGAAAGCATCCTTTTATAGAAGAAGAAGAAAAAGGTGTTCTAGAATATGACAGAATACAGTTCTTCAGGGGACAGATTAGACATTTTTTAACAACGTGATCACGTGATCACACACAACGTGGTCGAAGAACGAACGAACAAATAAGAACAACGAATAAGAACAGAGAAGGAAATAATTTTTTGGGGTTTTTTTTTTTGAGGAGATTTTAAAACAAGGAAGTATGGGGTGAAAAGACCGGGAAAACTAGAGACCAGAAAGTAATTGCAGCGCGATCGAAGAACCGCTGAGACAAAAACAAAGCCTCAAGCCAAGGTCGGACACGGTAGCCTACTACACTCGGCCTCAGAATACGCGATACGAAAGACCGACGATTCTGTGCACAGGTATGAAAAACCAACACCAAGAATACTATTAAAGACACACCAATAGTTACATACACCGAGAGAAAGATACAGTTTCGGCAAAAACACAATTGTGAAAAGTTACGTAACTTCGAAAGCGTGCGCGCATGGACAGCTTTGAAGAGACGAGACCTCCAATCTTCAATGCCAATGTTTGTTCAAGGCATTGGAAAAATTTGGGTCTGAGGAGGTACATGGGGTGGAAGGGGAGGGGGGGGTGCCCCCCAATAGGTATTTTGTTTGTTTGTTTGTTTAAAGTCCTATGATTTTGTTAGTATGATTCCACATGCTGCCCTGTCTTCTAGCTAGCATTGAAATTGGTTTAAAATACCTTTAGTTAGTGCAGTCTACTGTTTATTCTACCAGGTGAACGCCAGGGGTATTGCCCCTATGTTTGTGTAACCTGAACCCATGCCACAGCTGCACTTTTGCAAAGGTCCGAACACAAACAGGGCTCCTTTCATGTATCCACATTTTGTGGTGTTTCAGTAGGGTGTCCCAAAAGTCAATGTGCATTCGAACAAAATTGATGAAGAAGTATTAAGAAATAAATTTTACCTTTAGAGTTTCGAATAAGTGTTGAAAATGGTGTCTACGCGTACGCAGACTAGCATCCACGCTCCCTTGCATATTCGCAAAGACACGTATCAACTCAGCCTGAGAAATATTGTTGATGAAATTGTTGATGGCTTCCTGGATATGTTGAAGACTGTGGATATTATCTTTATAAACAGCCCCTTTCATAGCTCCCTAAAGATAAAGGTCCGTCGGTGAAAGGTCGGGGGACCTCGGTGGCCAAATGTCCTTTGAAATTAATCTGTCTGCAAACACGTCGTAGAGCAGCCTCATTGAGCTCCGATAGGTGTGGAGTGGAACTGTCCTGTTGGAAATATGCATTGTTAAATTGGGCTCCTTTTCATGGTTTACATTGAATTTGCAGAGGTGCGCGGTGACCTTTGTGACAACTTGCAGAGGTGCACGGTGACTTTTGGGACAATTTGCAGATGTGCACGGTGAGTTTTGGGAGAATTTGCAGAGGTGCGCGGTTACATTTGGGACAATTTGCAGAGGTGCACGGTGACTTTTGGGACAATTTGCAGAGGTGCACGGTGACGTTTGGGACAATTTGCAGAGGTGCACGGTGACGTTTGGGACAATTTGCAGAGGTGCACGGTGACTTTTGGGACAATTTGCAGAGGTGCACGGTGACTTTTGGGACATCTGTATTCTTCAGTTGAGAGGTTTCATGATTGTAGCTCGGAAAGAAGATATCGAAGTTAAAAAGTGAACAGGTGATGCTGAATTTGGCAGGAGGTCATTCAGAAGACTGCAATCTAACTCGGAAGTTGCATTTTCATATTTATATAATTCTAGAGCAAATGGAAAAGTAGTTTGGGAAGTTGGCAAGCAATGCATAGGATTGTGCATATTGGAAACTGGAGCGACTTGCCATTGTTCAAATTTGTGGTTCATCTGTCTGGACCCTGTAGGCACCAAAGGTCTAAGGTGTTAGCCTCCGTGCAATCGACTAATTGTGAAAGCTTTGCCCAAAAACTCAACTTTCCACGCGTTTTTCACGTGGGTCAAGGTTTTTCCTTTGTTGCCTCATACAATGACAATTGAAAAAAAAATTTGTGAGAAGTTGACGTTACGGCTGAATATTGTCGTTATTCTACTGAAAGATGGAAATGAGTAAAAAAACTTCTTGAAGGCATGTCTGCAGTTTCTGAGTAACTGTGGCCCACAGTACGGTCTATGTTGGTCTTCGTTGTGTTATTTGAGTGACCAAAGTTTATATAAAACTAAATTAGGTGGAATGCAAAAGGCTATTTCATCATGGTTGGTTGCCATTTTTTCAAGTGTCTCATGTGTGTGACGTGAAATACAACCTCTGAAGTGGATAATTAGGTGTTAATGAAAGGAGCGGCACTGTACACTCCACGCGGACCATTAGTGTGGCATAGGCAGATGACATCAGCAGGTAATCTGGAAATGCGTTAAATGGATTTGGCTCAGGAGAGTCGTATGTCACAATGAGGGCTTGATGCCAGCATGAAACGACCCTCGCAAGAAGATATCTTTACCCTGTGGACACTCTGTCTTTCTCTGTACTATGTCGTCCTTTTTTTTTTCTGTCAGCACAGCTGATTCAGCAGCATTGGCACAAGAGCACAGCTTGCTGCCGCACCGTGAACGGCAGGCTCAAACGTCTGGCGCGGTTGCAATCTTTCTCTGCTGGCCCAATATGGGTGCTGGTATTCTTGAGGTTTTATTATTTCTAATGTTAAAAAAAATCCCGGTGAATTTCTATTTCATGGGATCTCAGCGATCAATTGGTCCTCCGCAGAGGCCGAATTTTGAATATGAGCTTTAGTAAGGGGTTAATGAAATTACTTGCAATGCAGCTAATTATTTTGCCTAGGCTTTTAATTAGCTCCCAACCAAGCTCATTATGGCCCTGCCAAATTCTATTATTCCGCCGACAGCTTTATTAGTTTGCAGCACGGCCAGTGTGCTCCATCATAGCTCAGTATGCCAATTGACGAGCAACTTCATTACTCGGCTGGGCAAATTGTGCTGTCAGGAGACTAATTGGAAGCCTTGCTCGGACCTGGGCGAGTGCCGTGGCGATGAGCTTTGTACACGATAACCATTTCCTCATTGCACTGCTTGGCCTTGACTGCAGCTCTCCGGCTTCTCCTGGTTTGTTTTTTTTCAAACCTTTGTTTTCTATCCCTTACGAGGGAGTGAATACCATTCTGTAAGGATGGACGGTGTTTGCAAATTGTGTGCCACATATTGCTCTTTATTTGTAATTTGCTTGTGGTGGTGAAGACTTTTTAAAATGTTCTCATTAGCAACGTGAATATTTGCTGCTGGAGATTATAATGCTCCACATTGCTGTGAGCTCCTTCACCATCTTGCTACCCTCATTGATAACAAATAGTTAAGCATTTGCATTTTTAAAACCTTTTTGAAAGACTCGGTGGCATAATGGTTTGAGGGTGCGCTCCGAGTCCGGGAGGTCGGCGTTTGAAACTCCAGCCGACTCATTCCAAAGACTTAAACATGGGACGTGCTGCTTCCTTGCTTGACGCTCAGCATTTGTTTTAAGGATGGAGCACGGCCAAACATAGGTTGGCAACCATTGCACATGTTTCATCAGCCATGGGTTTGATCCTGTATTTAAGTTCCTGTTCCTTTTAAATTAACTTCAGCATGACTGCTGCAAATGAAGGAACTTTCAAATGCATTGCTTTTAAAAATGCACTTTGCCTAAATAATATTTCGTTACGTACTGAATAAAAAACGGCTTTACAATATAGTCGTTCCATGTTTAATTTTGTTCCGATTTTGTGGATATTTGTAACCATTTAAATATTTGAAAAATTTGAGATTTTCTGACTCCGAAAAGCAATGTTTCTATTTGATTAAAAATATATATTCCAATTTGATTTGGTTTGAAAAAAAAATTCAAATCAAATGGAAACATTGCTTTTGGGATTTAGAACTTCTCAAACTTTTCAAAAATGTAAATGGTTACAAATCTCTACAAAATTGGAACGAACCTTAAAATCTGGACATATTTTCATAAAAATATGTCCATGAAGTCCCTAAAATCTGGACTTAAAATCTGAACCTGACTAATCATGCTTTTACTAATTTAATTTTGCAATAAATTTTTTTTAGTGCTCCGTTGAATTCTTCTTTTAACTCTTACGTTTGGAGCTCAGAAGCCACGAAAGACAGAAAGGAAGGGCCCAACATTTTTTAATTCACTTTTTTATGGTTAATATCAATCTGAATTGAGAAATTATCCCACAGTATGTATTAAAATGTGAAAATCGATAATCTGAGCGTGTTTATAATCGGAAAACTAACTCAAATCACCCTGCCTGCGAAACACTGGGACGACAATTTATAGCTGGAACGGGATTCAAACCCAGGTTAAATTGCTTAAGGCGTCCCTCTAGGGCCTAGGCCATCCTGCCAACCCCATAAAATAAAATAAATTTGCCACTTATTGTGATGATAAAATGCAAACTTAATTTTTTTTTCAAATGGATTTGTAAGTTGTTCTCGTAAAGGGAAAAAAACTGCTTAAATATCTGTAATCCAGATATCACTCAACTTGGAAGTTGCAATGTTCTTCACAACTCTCATCACAATGCAATCTGTTCCTGATGATTAGTGTAGCCAAGTTTGAATGCAGCAGCATAGTCAAACATCGTGTGATGTGGGAATCGGGAATTTCACTTTATAAGGGATCATGTATTTCTTACTAAAACAAATATGACAGGATTTACACCTCCTCTCCAACTCCTCCCCAATGTGTTCCTTCATTGCCCTTTCCATTCATCTATCGGCCCATTCTCTTTCTTTAATCCACCCCCACTCTCTCCTTCTCCTACTCCTCCCACTCCTCCTATACAACACCACTCTAATTTATGTCTCCAATATTCTCCTCTGCTCTTCCTTTTATCAAACTCCTTTTCAATTCACCCCTCAGCCTTTTCATTCCCAGTGTGTATGTTTTAAATAGAGGGCCCCAATGCCTCAAGTGTTGTGTTGAATTGAAAGAATCTTCATCTTCTTTCCTCTAAGTTCGGTAATGCCGTTGGACACAGTTTCTTGTTCCGCAGCTTTATTAGTCCCCTACCAGTGTACACCGGAGGGGACTATAGGTTTGCACTCCGTCCCTCCGTCTGTCCGTCTGTCAGTCCGTCACGCAAAGAACAGTTTTCCGGACTTTTTTCTAAACTCTTAATGCTAATGATTTCAAACTTGGTACATGGTTTCGTCATGATAAGTTACAGATCAAGTTCGAACTTCATGACGTTTCGATCATGTTTGACAAAGTTATGGCACTTTGAACTTTGGTAATTTCCCCAACAGTTTTCCGGACTATAATTTGGAGTGCAGTAAGTCAAAGCTGTTAATATTCCTTGTTTTAACTCCAATTTACATTCTGTTTCCACTTTTAGTGAGAAGTAGGGGTCTGTGCAACCATTAATAAACTTTATTTGGTGCAAATTGGATAATTTTTAGCCGAGTTACCTCAGACCGTGAGTTGGTAATTATATAATTCACACATAGTGCAATACGTGCAGGCTACTCCACGGAGTGACCTTGCGGGCTTATTTTAACTCCGATTTACATTCTTTTTCCCCTTTTAGTGAGAAGTAGGGGTCTGTGCAACCACTCATGAACTTTATTTGGTGCAAATCGGATAATTTTTAGCCAAGTTACCTCAGACCGTGAGTTGGTAATTATATAATTCACACAGTGCAACACAACACAACCATCACACAGTGCTCCACGGAGCGACCTTTCGGTTTTCCAGACGACAGACTGCCGGTAGGGGACATGTATTGCAGCGCAATACTCAGAATGCTTGTTTATTTTCATTTCATTTTATATATTTCAGGCCTCATTTTATTTCTGTAAGTCATCTTTATTGAGTCTCCATCTCTGTCTCTGTTTTCTCCATATTCTTGCTTTTCTCCATGTCCTTGCTTTAATCGATGCCCTTGCTTTTCTCCATATCATTGCTTTTCTCCATCTCTGTCTCTGTTTTCTCCATATCCTTGCTTTTCTCCATGTCCTTGCTTTAATCGATGCCCTTGCTTTTCTCCATATCATTGCTTTTCTCCATATCCTTGCTTTTCTCCATATCCTTGCTTTTCACCATATCCTTGCTTTTCTCCATATCCTTGCTTTTTTCCATATCCTTGCTTTTCGCCATATCCTTGCTTTTCACCATATCCTTGCTTTTCTCCATATCCTTGCATTTCTCCATATCCTTGCCTTTCTCCATATCCTTGCTTTTCTCCATATCCTTGCTTTTCACCATATCCTTGCCTTTCTCCATATCCTTGCTTTTCTCCATATCCTTGCTTTTCTCCATATCCTTGCTTTTCTCCATATCCTTGCTTTTCGCCATGTCCTTGCTTTTCTCCATATCCTTGCATTTCTCCATATCCTTGCATTTCTCCATATCCTTGCTTTTCTCCATATCCTTGCTTTTCACCATGTCCTTGCTTTTCTCCATATCCTTGCTTTACTCCATATCCTTGCTTTTCTCCATATCCTTGCTTTTCTCCATATCCTTGCTTTTCACCATATCCTTGCTTTTCTCCATATCCTTGCTTTTTGCCATATCCTTGCTTTTCGCCATATCCTTGCTTTTCGCCATGTCCTTGCTTTGCGCCATATCCTTGCATTTCTCCATATCCTTGCATTTCTCCATATCCTTGCTTTTCTCCATATCCTTGCTTTTCACCATATCCTTGCTTTTCTCCATATCCTTGCTTTACTCCATATCCTTGCCTTTCTCCATATCCTTGCTTTTCTCCATATCCTTGCTTTTCTCCATATCCTTGCTTTTCTCCATATCCTTGCTTTTCTCCATATCCTCGCTTTTCTCCATATCCTTGATTTTCGCCATATCCTTGCTTTTCACCATATCCTTGCTTTTCTCCATATCCTTGCTTTTTCTCCATATCCTTGCTTTTTGCCATATCCTTGCTTTTCACCATATCCTTGCTTTTCGCCATATCCTTGCTTTTCACCATATCCTTGCTTTTCACCATATCCTTGCTTGTCTCCATATCCTTGCTTTTTGCCATATCCTTGCTTTTCACCATATCCTTGCTTTTCACCATATCCTTGCTTTCCCCATATCCTTGCTTTTCTCCATATCCTTGCTTTTTTCCATATCCTTGCATTTCTCCATATCCTTGCTTTTTTCCATATCCTTGCATTTCTCCATATCCTTGCTTTGCTCCATATCCTTGCTTTTCTCCATATCCTTGCTTTTCTCCATATCCTTGCTTTTCACCATATCCTTGCTTTTCACCATATCCTTGCTTTTCTCCATATCCTTGCTTTTTGCCATATCCTTGCTTTTCGCCATATCCTTGCTTTTCGCCATGTCCTTGCTTTTCGCCATATCCTTGCTTTTCTCCATATCCTTACATTCTCCATATCCTTGCTTTTCACCATATCCTTGCTTTTTTCCATATCCTTGCTTTTCACCATATCCTTGCTTTTCTCCATATCCTTGCTTTTCTCCATATCCTTGCTTTTCTCCATATCCTTGCTTTTCTCCATATCCTTGCTTTTCTCCATATCCTTGCATTTCTCCATATCCTTACATTTCTCCATATCCTTGCTTTTCTCCATATCCTTGCTTTTCACCATATCCTTGCTTTTCTCCATATCCTTGCTCTACTCCATATCCTTGCTTTTCACCATATCCTTGCTTTTCTCCATATCCTTGCTTTTCACCATATCCTTGCTTTTCTCCATATCCTTGCTTTTCTCCATATCCTTGCTTTTCTCCATATCCTTGCTTTTCGCCATATCCTTGCTTTTCACCATATCCTTGCTTTTCTCCATATCCTTGCTTTTTCTCCATATCCTTGCTTTTTGCCATATCCTTGCTTTTCACCATATCCTTGCTTTTTGCCATATCCTTGCTTTTCACCATATCCTTGCTTTTCACCATATCCTTGCTTGTCTCCATATCCTTGCTTTTCACCATATCCTTGCTTTGCTCCATATCCTTGCTTTTCTCCATATCCTTGCTTTTCACCATATCCTTGCTTTTCTCCATATCCTTGCTTTTCTCCATATCCTTGCTTTTCTCCATATCCTTGCTTTTCACCATATCCTTGCTTTTCACCATATCCTTGCTTTTTGCCATATCCTTGCTTTTCACCATATCCTTGCTTTTCGCCATATCCTTACATTTCTCCATATCCTTGCTTTTCTCCATATCCTTGCTTTTCACCATATCCTTGCTTTTCTCCATATCCTTGCTTTTCTCCATATCCTTGCTTTTCTCCATATCCTTGCTTTTCTCCATATCCTTGCATTTCTCCATATCCTTACATTTCTCCATATCCTTGCTTTTCTCCATATCCTTGCATTTCTCCATATCCTTGCTTTGCTCCATATCCTTGCTTTTCTCCATATCCTTGCTTTTCACCATATCCTTGCTTTTCTCCATATCCTTGCTTTTCTCCATATCCTTGCTTTTCTCCATATCCTTGCTTTTCACCATATCCTTGCTTTACTCCATATCCTTGCTTTTCTCCATATCCTTGCTTTTCTCCATATCCTTGCTTTTCTCCATATCCTTGCTTTTCACCATATCCTTGCTTTTCTCAATATCCTTGCTTTACTCCATATCCTTGCTTTTCTCCATATCCTTGCTTTTCTCCATATCCTTGCTTTTCACCATATCCTTGCTTTTCTCCATATCCTTGCTTTTTGCCATATCCTTGCTTTTCGCCATATCCTTGCTTTTCGCCATGTCCTTGCTTTTCGCCATATCCTTGCATTTCTCCATATCCTTGCATTTCTCCATATCCTTGCATTTCTCCATATCCTTGCTTTTCACCATATCCTTGCTTTTCACCATATCCTTGCTTTTCTCCATATCCTTGCTTTACTCCATATCCTTGCCTTTCTCCATATCCTTGCTTTTCTCCATATCCTTGCTTTTCTCCATATCCTTGCTTTTCACCATATCCTTGCTTTTCTCCATATCCTTGCTTTTCTCCATATCCTTGCTTTTCTCCATATCCTTGATTTTCGCCATATCCTTGCTTTTCACCATATCCTTGCTTTTCTCCATATCCTTGCTTTTTCTCCATATCCTTGCTTTTTGCCATATCCTTGCTTTTCACCATATCCTTGCTTTTCGCCATATCCTTGCTTTTCACCATATCCTTGCTTTTCACCATATCCTTGCTTGTCTCCATATCCTTGCTTTTTGCCATATCCTTGCTTTTCACCATATCCTTGCTTTTCACCATATCCTTGCTTTCCCCATATCCTTGCTTTTCTCCATATCCTTGCTTTTTTCCATATCCTTGCATTTCTCCATATCCTTGCTTTTTTCCATATCCTTGCATTTCTCCATATCCTTGCTTTGCTCCATATCCTTGCTTTTCTCCATATCCTTGCTTTTCACCATATCCTTGCTTTTCTCCATATCCTTGCTTTTCTCCATATCCTTGCTTTTCACCATATCCTTGCTTTTCTCCATATCCTTGCTTTTTGCCATATCCTTGCTTTTCGCCATATCCTTGCTTTTCGCCATGTCCTTGCTTTTCGCCATATCCTTGCTTTTCTCCATATCCTTGCATTTCTCCATATCCTTACATTTCTCCATATCCTTACATTTCTCCATATCCTTGCTTTTCTCCATATCCTTGCTTTTCACCATATCCTTGCTTTTCTCCATATCCTTGCTTTTCTCCATATCCTTGCTTTTCTCCATATCCTTGCTTTTCTCCATATCCTTGCATTTCTCCATATCCTTACATTTCTCCATATCCTTGCTTTTCTCCATATCCTTGCTTTTCACCATATCCTTGCTTTTCTCCATATCCTTGCTCTACTCCATATCCTTGCTTTTCACCATATCCTTGCTTTTCTCCATATCCTTGCTTTTCACCATATCCTTGCTTTTCTCCATATCCTTGCTTTTCTCCATATCCTTGCTTTTCGCCATATCCTTGCTTTTCACCATATCCTTGCTTTTCTCCATATCCTTGCTTTTTCTCCATATCCTTGCTTTTTGCCATATCCTTGCTTTTCACCATATCCTTGCTTTTTGCCATATCCTTGCTTTTCACCATATCCTTGCTTTTCACCATATCCTTGCTTGTCTCCATATCCTTGCTTTTCACAATATCCTTGCTTTTCACCATATCCTTGCTTGTCTCCATATCCTTGCTTTTTGCCATATCCTTGCTTTTCACCATATCCTTGCTTTTCGCCATATCCTTGCTTTCCCCATATCCTTGCTTTTCTCCATATCCTTGCTTTTTTCCATATCCTTGCTTTTTTCCATATCCTTGCTTTTCACCATATCCTTGCTTTTCGCCATATCCTTGCTTTTCACCATATCCTTGCTTTTCACCATATCCTTGCTTGTCTCCATATCCTTACTTTTCACCATATCCTTGCTTTTCACCATATCCTTGCTTGTCTCCATATCCTTGCTTTTTGCCATATCCTTGCTTTTCACCATATCCTTGCTTTTCACCATATCCTTGCTTTCCCCATATCCTTGCTTTTCACCATATCCTTGCTTTCCCCATATCCTTGCTTTTCACCATATCCTTGCTTTCCCCATATCCTTGCTTTTCACCATATCCTTGCTTTTTTCCATATCCTTGCATTTCTCCATATCCTTGCTTTGCTCCATATCCTTGCTTTTCTCCATATCCTTGCTTTTCTCCATATCCTTGCTTTGCTCCATATCCTTGCTTTTCTCCATATCCTTGCTTTGCTCCATATCCTTGCTTTTCTCCATGTCCTTGCTTGTGTGCGCATGGTCAAAGAACACATGTAATAATAATAATAATGCATTTATTTTATATAGCGCTTTTCAGGGAGCCTAAAGACGCTTTGACAGAGTGCAAAACATAATGCATAGCAAAACATAAAAACAATTGCAAAAAACAAGAATCAATAGGGAAATATTCAAAGCAAAAAGGAGGGAGAAGAAGAAAAGATAGTCAGGGGTTAAATGCTGTGGGTTAAATGTTGAATGCAGTGTTGAACATGTGGGTCTTGAGTGATGTTTTGAATGTGGTGAGTGAGGAGGAGTCTCTGATGGTGTGAGGTAGTGAGTTCCAGAGGGTGGGAGCAGCGATGGAGAATGCCCTGTCCCCCCAGGATCTGAATTTGGTCCGGATGGGGGGGGGGGGAGGGTCAGGAGGTTGGTACCAGCAGAGTGGAGGTTGCGGTTGGGAGTGTGTCTGGAGAGGGTCAGCCAGGTAGGATGGGGCCAGGTTATGGAGGGCTTTGTAGGTCAAGAGGAGGATTTTGTACTGGATTCTCTGGGAGATGGGGAGCCAGTGAAGCTTGTAAAGGACGGGGGTGATGTGGTCACGGGTCCGGGAATGGGTGAGTAGACGGGCAGCGGAGTTCTGAATGTATTGGAGTTTATTGGTGATTGTTGAGGGTGAACCATAGAGGAGGCTATTGCAGTAGTCCAGACGGGAGGTGATGAAGGCGTGGATGAGGGTTTCTGCAGCCATGGAGGAGAGGGATGGACGGAGACGGGCGATGTTTTTCAGGTGAAAGAAGGCTGTCTTTGTGATCTGTTTAGTGTATTTGTCGAAGGAGAGGGTTTGGTCAAAGATGATGCCAAGATTCCGGATGTGAGGGGAGGGTGGATACTGGGACACCGTCGATGTTGAGGGCAAAGTTATGGGTGGAGTTGGTGAGCGTTTTTGGGCCAATGATGATTATTTCAGATTTATCACAGTTAAGTTTGAGGAAGTTGATTTGAAGCCAGGATTTTATTTCAGTGATGCAGTTTGTCAGGATAGAGTGGGTGGCGGTGGAGATGGATTTGGTGGAGATGAAAAGCTGGATGTCATGGGCGAAGCAGTGGAATTGGAGACCATGACGGTGGATTTAGTGACCGACGGGGGACAGGTAAATGGTCAGGTTCACTATGTTAACAAATATAATTTCGTTCAAAATTTTGGTAGATTAGCAAAACTATACATTTCTGGAATACTCAGAGCATGAGGAATCCCAAAATTAATGTTTGCATTTGCATAGACACCTTTGCGAAAATGACACTCAGGACAGTGATGAAGAGTCAGGTTCACTATGTTAACAAATATAATTTCATTCAAAATTTTGGGAGATTAGCAAACCTGTACATTTTTGGTAATCATCAGAGCATGGAGAATCCGAAAATCAATGTTGGCATTTGCACAGACACCTGCATGGCCGCCATTTTGGATTTTCAAAATGGCCGCCATAAAATACATATTTTGCGCTATCTCGGCTTCTAGTCAACCTAGAAACTTAATTAAATATGCTAATCCTATGTTTTCTGGGTTAAGGAATCCAATAAAGGCCTCAAAATAGTGCTCAGTGTTATAGAAAAGCAACAAACAAAGGTAATTGAAAACCATTGTCTTTATATTTGTGATATAACTGTATTACATAATACATGATATTGCAAGTCCTTTGAAGTTATAGGTATGGGTTTATAAAGCAAGAAAGCAGCCTTGTTAGTATCAGATTGAACTATAAGTCCTATACACAGGATCTACGAGGTCTACACCGTTCAGGAATATGCTTTTACAGATCTTCATCACTGTCCTGAGGGTCATTTTCGCAAAGGTGTCTATGCAAATGCAAACATTAATTTTTGGATTCCTCATGCTCTGAGTATTCCAGAAATGTATAGTTTTGCTAATCTACCAAAATTTTGAACGAAAAAACATAGTGAACCTGACTAAAAGGATGAAGAGGAGGGGGCCAAGAACTGAACCTTGGGGGACACCTTGGGGGAGGGGAGCAGTGAGGGATTTGCAGTTATTGATGGAGATGAACTGGCGTCTGTCAGAGAGGTATGATTTAATCCAAGAGAGGGCAGTGCCAGAACGTTAAAGGTGGTTTCGAGTCGGGTGAGGAGGATGGTGTGATCGATGGTGTCAAAGGCGGCGCTGAGGTCGAGGAGGATGAGAATGTTGAGGTTGCCATCGTCAGAGGAGAGGAGAAGGTCGTTGGTGATTTTGAGGAGAGCAGTTTCAGTACTGTGGTTGGAGCGGAATCCGGATTGGAATGTTTCATCCAGGTCATTGGCAGAGAGGTGATGTTTGAGTTGAGTGGCTACAGCGCGTTCCAAAACTTTCGACAGAAAGGGTAGGTTGGAGATGGGTCTGAAGTTGTTTAGGGTGTCAGTGTTTAGTCCAGGTTTTTTCAGAATGGGGGTAACAGCAGCAATTTTGAGGGATGGTGGGACGATGCCTGTAGACAGGGAGGAGTTTATTGTTGCAGTGATAAGTGGAGAGAGAGCAGGAAGGGAGGCCTTGACAAAGCTGGACGCGATGGGGTCAAGAGTGCAGGTGGTAGTTTTCATTCCTATGAGGAGTTCAGAGAGGTCAGTAGGGGAGATTGGGGAGAATTGAGACAGGGGATGGCAGGATAAGGGGGGGCAGGTGGTTTGAGGGGGAGCGGGTGTGGCGGTGGTCAAGCTGTTGTAGATGTTTTCAACTTTGCGTTGGAAGAATGAAAGGAAGGAGATGCAGTTGTCTACTGTGAATGACTGGGTGGTGGTGTTCAGGGGGCTGAGGAGTTTGTTTATTGTAGAGAAGAGTGCTTTTGGGTTTCCGGAGCCAGAGTGGATAATTTGAGAGTAGTAGGCGGAGCGGGCGCGGGAGAGGGCATCTTTGTAGTGTTGTCGGTGGTCCTTGTAGGCTTGGGAGTGAATTGTGAGACCTGTTTTATTGCGGAGTCTTTCAAGTTGGCGAGCACAAGTTTTCATCAGGTGGAGTTCAGGGGTAAACCAGGGAGCAGAATGGGTGAAAGAAACTGTTTTGGTTTTTATAGGTGCAAGTTGGTCAAGGCAGGAGGAGAGAGTGTGGTTGTAGTAGTCAGTGAGATCAGAAGGGTTGTGGAGGTCAACGAAGGGAGAAGTGGACATTTTTTCAGAGAGGGTGGATGAGAATGAGGTAGGTGAAAGAGCGTTTAGCTTACGGAAGTTGATAGTGTGATAATGCCTTGGTGTTGGGGCGGGGATGTTGATGGTCATAGTGATGGCTAAGTGGTCAGAGAGGGTGAGGTCGGAGCCAGAGAGATGGTGCAAGATTAATCCAGTAGAGCAGACAAGGTCCAAAATGTGACCACGGTTATGGGTAGGAAAGTTGACATGTTGAGTGAGGTTAAAGCAGGTGTGTAAATCAGTGACGTCAGTGGTTATCGTGGAGTCAGTGGAGTCCATGTGGATATTGAAATCACCAAGGAGGAGGATTGAGGGGGAGAGGGAACATAGCTGGGTCAGAAAGTAGGAGAAGTCAGACAGGAATGATGGGTGTGGTTTGGGGGGGCGGTAGACAACAGCCATGACTGACTGTGTGTGACCAGAGAGTTTAAAAGCCAGGTGTTCAAATGATGGAGCAGATGCGATGGAGATGAGGCTGATCCTGATGTCTTGTCGGTGAATAACGGCAATTACACCACCTCGGCCCTCCGAGCATGGTTTATTGATGTGGGAATATCCATTGGGTGTGGTGAGGTTGAGTGCGAAGTAGTCCAGAGGTTGTTGCCAGGTTTCAGTGAGACAGAGAAAGTCCAGTTTATTTTCCAGGATGTAGTCGTTGAGGATGAGGGATTTGTTGTTGAGGGACCGGGTATTGAACAGGGTGAGCTTGATGTTGTTTTGTTCGGCGGGGATGAACTCAGGTGATTTGGCCAGGGTTCACAGACATGTACACACACGTGTGCATGTGTTCTTTGAACATGCTATAAGAACATCTTGGTTTTCTTCAATCTGATATCCTCATTCTTTGCTATTTACCTTACCCCCCCCCCCCCCCCCCCCCCCAGCACTTGGTATCATCTTTGCATTTTGAAAGCGCACTCGTAATTACTGTACAAATGAATTACCCGACTGTCGAAATCACTGATGCGATTATAAACAAACTCGAACGGCACTCTTCGAGGTTGCGATGTTGACCGATACCCCTCCGCCCACATTACATCATTCTACATACTTGTACCAAGCTTGATTTAAATCCCTTCAGCAGTTCTCAAGTATCACATTTTTACCTGACATCACCTCTGACCATTGATGCCGAAATTTAATCAGTTCATCTTTTCATCATGATATATACTTATACCAAGTTTGATCAAAATCCCATCACTGGTTCACAAGTTAGCACAGTAACAGAATTTTTGCCTGACGGGACCTCTGACCTTTGACCTCTTGACTCACATAATCAAATCCGTTTATCTTTACATCGTTATACATACTTGTACCAAGTTTGACTTGGATCCCTTCGGCCGGACTTAGGTTATCACGGTAACGAAAACCTACCAAGGACGGACAACCTGAAAACACAATGCTCTTGCGACTTCATAGGCTTCATAAAAAGCATCAAAATAAAGCTCCAGGTACTGATCACCCAAGTTCCCCCATTGCTTCCAGTTTCTCAGTCTGACATTCTTCGTCAAACAACCGCCCTCATCAACTGCCTTGTAGAAGTCTTGGTATGTTACATTGACTGCCATCCCAGTCATTTACCTAATCCTCAACTCCATTGTATAATCCCAACGTGTTTGCGAAACACAAGCCCATGCTGAC
This sequence comes from Myxine glutinosa, assembly GCF_964187855.1. Taxonomy (NCBI): domain Eukaryota; kingdom Metazoa; phylum Chordata; class Myxini; order Myxiniformes; family Myxinidae; genus Myxine; species Myxine glutinosa. The sequence continues at coordinate 61,792,837 of NC_136268.1, read as the reverse complement.
GTTTAATATCATCAACTTTGTATTCATCAAAGTGATTTCTCATCTGACTCTAAATAAATTATTGCAACACCTTTCCCATCACCGAAGTCAAGCTTACAGTTCTTATCTTCTCCAATGTTTCCCTCAATCCCTTCAGAAATATCATTACATCTGCTACTCTTCATTACTCTAGTATCCGACTTCACCTCAATGAGCTATTAAAGATATCTGCTAACATCATGCTAATCTGCTTTGCTCCCTCCCACATCACTCAGATGCATAATCTGTGTCCTTGGAACTTGGAAGTTTGCTTTCCATTATCTTTGCCTTTCTCACTGTTGTCTTCCTTCCCTCCTTCCTTTCCCACCTGAAACTCCACTTCCAGCCCATCCTCACCTTTTAATAAAGACACTTTTCTCCATGCGCTGTTGGTCCATCCCCTTCCCTTCATAAATGAAATACAATAACTATTTAATAGGCCTGGCATCTCTTTCTTCACTAACCAGTCTGCCTATGCAATCACTCAATGGGATTACACCTGTCTTAACCTGCTCTTTTGCCCTTAACCACCTTTAGAGGCCATTTTTCCCCGCAAAGCGGGGGTTGGCCTTTTTCGGGAACCGTGGTTGTTGTTGTTTTTTTTGGTCCCCTTTTTGAAGCAATGTTTTACGGCCGGATGCCCTTCCTGACGCCAACCCTTTTTGCTGCCTTTAACGACAAACAGGGAATTACCAGTGAACTGGTACTCAATTAGCCGACCTCGGAAGGATGAACAGGCGCTCTTTTGCCCTTGTGGATTTTAAATAAGTCTCACTATTATATTTTAATAATTCTTGCCATGTTGCCCTCTTTTGGCTTGTCTGGGTAGTTTCTTGACTGTTCCACAATTTACTCCTATCGCTCAGTGGGATTATCTCTAAATTGGCTGAAGTCTAAATCCTGGACTAAATCTTGAAATTGACCCTGACCTGAACCCAATCTATCCCTGGCAAATTAAAATTCCCCATAATCATTGCTCTTCCCTTTCCATATACAGTGCCTTCAGAAAGTATTCACACCCCTTGACTTTTTTTGCGTGTTGTTGCGTTCCAGCCTGAATTTAAAATGCATTAAATTGAGATTTTTTTTTGTCACTCATCTACACTACCTACATTATGAACCTCTGTGCCAAATCTGGCATTACTAGCTGCCATCTTTTGTTCAGTTATTCTGCCGACAAACGGACATACACACAGATGGGATGACCACAATACTCAACTGCTCGGCCTAGGGCGGTGGTGTGAGAAATAAGCACTTGTTTCTTTATTTTGATTAGTTTTTATTTTATTCTTTTATTGTTTTTTTCTTTCTTTCTTTTGAGAAATAATAAGTTGAGGTCATCCCATCCTCCTGCCAAAATGAAGTACTTATTGATGTTAAGCACTTCATTTCATGGTGATTTTATCATGATGACCCTGAACGACTACATTGGCTATACTGAGATCACGTCTTCTTGGAAGATCATTCACTATGTGCAGTTCAATATAAATTACACAATTGCCAAAGTATGTCGTATTTATTTTGCAAACATTTCGCACAATATTCCAATCGGAGGTGTTTGTTTTATGCAGGAATGTCACCGCTGGAGAAGGGACAATGGGGTCTATCCTGCGACACCATTTGTATGCCATTATGATCATGCCCGTGAAATATGGGAGAGGGACATTCGGAGTGAAAAGCGCAGCTTGGGTAAGCCTCGTTTTGTCCTTTCTGCATTCTCGTCTCATCGTTTTGAAGAACCCGCCTTTGGGCTGTACATGGTAAATTGTAAAATCAGTGTAAATTGCATGGTTAAATTTTTTTTGCGTGGAAATCACGTAATGGTCATTTATTTTACTTATTGGAAGCAGGAAAATTGAGCAGAGGTTGTTTTTTTTGGTCTGAAACCGATTGCATTTCTCCTTCTCCCACAGAACTGCAGAAGCGAGGTATGCTCAACGGCTCGATGGTGAATCTGACTAGCGAACAATGCGTCGATGATTCAGATGACTTCTGCAGAGACACGCCAAAAAAGGCAACGAGAGGGCGCCACTGGAAGAACGACCAACACAACCCCAAGCCCCATTGGCTCTTTCACAAGCGAGTCGAGCGTGGACATCAAACGGAGGGCGGCTCCACCAGCACTGGATTTGTACGCAATGGGCCAAATAAGCGGCTGGGTCGATGGAGGAGTCGACGCGATCATACGAGTGAAGCGGCAGCACGTTTAAGAAATCAGAAATGGCGTCCGGCAACGTACGAGGCACCGGCGGGTCGAGAACCCAAAGTGAAAAGGGCAAAACGAACAAAGAAGAAAAAGGCAAAAAAAAACGTTCTACCCACCGAGTGCGTTCCCCTTCAAGGGCATGGAAGGAAAAGAAATGGAATGAAATAAGTAGGAAGGGAAAAGATGGATTTGTGGATCATATTCAGTGATTTGGGTGAAAATGCCAATAAACTCACCCTACCAAGTTAATTCAATCATTTAAGCTTAAAAGTGTTTTGTTTTTTTTCTGCCTTGAACACTGAAGTCAAATATCCAATTTGAAAACAGTTGTGTTCAAGTGAAAATAACTCAACTCTTTCCCTCTCCAAATGAATACATGTAATTTTGTAGTAAAATTAACTTTGACTTGTCGGAAACTTTTGCCGCTCGTTTGGCTCGACTTTAATGTGCTTCGTGTCTGCATTTTGTTTTGCTATTTCTGTGTAATGCCGCACTGCAGTTAGATATTTAATAAAGCATTGAACAGCGTGAAGAAACTCATGCACATCGAATGTGCAGAAATTGTGAGCGTTATCAAATTTCCTGTGTTTCAAATTAACGAAATTCAAATTCTATGTCTTGTTCCATTGGTCTACCGGTTGCAAATTATTTTCTGGCGTAGGAAGGTGGTTGGGGGGGAGGGAGGGGGAGTGGGATTTCCGGAGCTATATTAATTGGATTTGAAAACTTTTATGTATATTTGTTTGCTTCCCTTGTCTATGCCCTGAGTTTTGATTGATTTAATGAATGAATTAATACACCACCCCACAAGTTGCAGGTGGATTTGAGCGCCGCCTGGTGTAAATGTGGGGGTTATGCACATTGCCAAAGTTGATGGGTTTGCCGTACACAAAAGGGTAAAGCGTGTGTTGTTGGTTGTTATCGCCATATGCGGGTTTCAGAAGGTGAAATGGAGCCCTCCCATGTCTTGAAGTATCCACCTCCATGTACGTCTGTGTGTGTATATGTGTATGGGTATATACTATATATATATTATATATATATATTTTTTGTATACTGAATCGAGGCTCGTGAAAGAGCTAACATTTACCTCACAAACAAATCAACCAGACAAACAAAATATATTAAAAAAGGAAGCGGAAGACAAGATGGGGAGAGAAGGGGAAGCACACAAACACAACATTTGAGAGCAGGGAGATGTGTGGAAGGGAGAGGGCTTGGGGGGAGGAGGCGTGGGAAGGGGGGCGGGGGGTGGGAGAAGTATAAAACAAGGACACCAAGGACTTCCAGGACAGAAGTTGGTATTTCAAAAAATTGGAATTGGGGTGAAATTAGCGGGGGTAGAAAAGATCAAGGTTTTGGATGGGGGAAGATAAGAGATGGTGGTGAACAGCTGTTTTAAAGACTTGGAGGGTGGAGTGGGATTGAAGAGAGTGAGGGAGTTTGTTCCAGAGGCGGGAGAAAAGAGGAATGAAGGAGTGAAGGTGAGCAGAGAGTCTTGATTTTGGCAGTTTAACCATAAGAGGGTTGCAGGCAGATCTTGTGCGACCTGTAGGAATATTTGCGGGACAGAGCCCAGAGAGAGCTGGGGGGGGGGGGGGGGCAAGGCCAGAGAGGAGTCGGTAGAAGATGGAAAGACCACCAACCTGCCTGCAGTGAGTGAGTGAGAGGCCCTTGGAGTTAGCTTCATCGCGGGAGATTCCAATGATTCTGAATGCTTTGGTTTCAACAGCGTGAAGACGAGCTAGGTGTGAGGCAGGAGCACCAGCCCAGAGGGGAGAGCAATACTCCATTGAGCTGCGGATGAAAGCCTTGTATGTGGTGAGGAGCTCAGGTGTGCCAAGGAAGGACTTCGCACGATGGAGGATGCCCAGTCGGCGACTGGCTTTGGAGGCCAGATTTGAAATGTGGTTTTCCCAGGAAGAATGTGGTTTTCCCAGGAATATATATATATATATATATATATATATATATATATATATATATATATATATATATATATATGTGTGTGTGTGTGCATGTAAGTTGCTGTTGTTGGCTGTTATCTCCCTCCACACGTGGGTGGGTTTCAAGAAATGCAACGGAGACTTACGAGGTCTCGAAGTATTTGACTTTAGCCAATTTATAGTGTGTGTGTGTGTGTGTGTGTGTGTGTGTGTGTGTGTGTGTGTGTGTGTGTACACATACATACGTGCGTGTGTACATACGTGCGTGTGTAGGGACGTGTGTTTGTGTGTGTGTGTGTGTGTGTGTGTGTGTGTGTGTGTGTGTGTATACATGCATACATACGTATGTGTGTGTGTGGTGGTGTGTTTTAAAGGAAATTTTCTTGTCACAAAATTTGAAGCAGAAGGCCCGGCCCATCCATATTTTCTAAGGTATTCCCCCACATTTAGGTACTCCTGTTGATATATATGTATGCACATTTATCCCAACGGTGTGGTAATTTTTAACATGTTCGGAATATTCAAGGGCCATTGACATGGAAATCCTCCCCCACGCTCTCTCCCCAATTTTAAGGTAAAATTAAAGTAGAAAACTTGCTTGATATTGCAACATGCTTGGGAGGAAGCCGGAACCTAATGTTGTAGTTGTAAATAGCACATATTTTTATGTATGCCTGATCATGCAGGCACATGGTCACATGGTTAAAATTAGATATTTTTAGTTTGTGGGCTTCTCTCTGCCTCCCTCGTTTATATACCAGTACACCCGGTCACTTCAGGAGCGACAGGGGGAGTCATGTTATTATCCTTACCGTACCTCACTATTTTAAATTCCTTAAAATAAAATTTACTTCTGTGAGGGTGTGGAGGAGGGGAATGGGTGGGAGGATATCGCAAGTCACAAACCCCTGGGGGAGGGAAGATATTGTTGTGTAATAACATTTATATATTAATATTGACTCGTGAGATACCCGTGCTACGCACGGCTGGGAGGCCAGAAGCAAACAGGCAATGCAGAAACGGTGAATGCTAAAGCATGAAACCAATAAATTCCACATTCCTGTAGCACCTTCAGTCGCACGTCAGACATGGACAGCAAGTTCGTGAAGGACTTCCATGCAAAACGTACCCATTCGCAAACAAACGGATACGTTCACGTATAGAAACATCGATCGTGGGTCCGTGGCGAATCTGCATATGGCGATCCGCGAAGTTCACGTTTAGAAAGTAGAAACCATCACGGCATGTCGTCCTTTACTTGAACTCGATATCTCTTTTTCATTCCAAACAACATCACTCCAATCACAAATTAATCACAAAATAAACTTTTAACAACATTGTTAATGTTTCCTTCATTGTGAAAACTACCAAGTCAACAGTTAAAAGGATTTTGAGCCGATATGTGTTATGGCCTTGGCAAGATCATTGGAGACAGCGATCTGTTAGCTTATACACCGCCCAAATAGCTATGTGGAATTTTCTCATGTAGAGATTAAACCCACGACGTTTGAACTTTGGCCGAGGTCATTATTTACTTTTAATGATGTTTATATACGAATAAAAAAGAAGATAATTGGTTTTGGGTCGTCCTTTCCGCAAATCTCATGGGATTGTGAGTTGAGAGACGACCGTGATGGTGGGGAGGGGGTTGGCATTCTCTCAAGCAGGGATTCAACCCATGTCCTTATAAAAGGTCTTTGTCCGAGGTCACTGAGTCCGATTGGTGCAGCTGTGCAGCGATCCGTGCAGCCATTTGTGCGGTATCCGGAAAAATAACGTTATGCGGGGGGTCCAAACCTGAAAATGCTGGAGGCCAAAGCTGAAATTGAAAAAACAATATACCCTATTTTACTCCAGGAGTACCCACCGAAAATATCGTTGCGATCGGTTCAGCCGTTTTTGCGGTACCTTCGAACGGAGGGAAGGACAGACAGACAGACGGACGAACATTTGGTGAATTATAGTAAGATGCTCTTATCAACCGTGTTATTACTTTTGTGATTAGAAGTGGCCTTGGAAAAATGCCATGGAAGCGGCAGGAAGGGCCATGTGGGATTATATAGACTACAGTAGATCTACGATCAGGTGCAATTGTTGATGTGATAAGCATAGATTACCTCAGGGATATCTGGATTCCTCCAAATTTCTTTCAGTTTAGTGTTAAACAGCATTAGCGACTGTTTAAAAAGGTAATCATACGTGTTTGTGGTTTATAATATTTTTACTTCTGGTTAGGGGTGTTTTTTTTTGTATACAAGATCAAGGCTCATGTAAGAGCTAACATCAATCACAAAAAAAAATAATTAACGGACACACAATACAGGGAGTGGGAGACAAGATGGGGAGAGAGAGGGAAGCTCAAAAGTACAACAGAGAACAGGAACAACGGATTTGAATATGTGCTGCCACAAAGGAAGTGCTCCCACAAAAAGGCACGATAACCTATTTATACGCATTAACAGGCGTTAAATATATCCATTGGGGAGGTGGGATATTATTAGTATGAATTATGTTTTGTAATAACAATATTATGCTATTGTCATTAGCATTGTTATTACTTTTGTTATTAGAATCGGCTTTGGAAGAACGCCACGATAAAGCTATCTTAACATGGATATACACCTCAACATACAACCCCATTGGTGGGGGATACCCTCATGGGGTGGAGTGGGGGAGGGAGTAGCGAGTTAAATCGCTCAACCTCCGTTGTGTGACCCTTAGTCCTCCTATCAAGTTTGGTTGGGATTGGGTAAGCAACGACCGAATGTTTCGCGGTCAAAATCGACAGACAAACAGACACCAAATTGTGTATTTTAGTACGATTAGGTTATTACTCCACTCCACCACAGACGTCTTTCTCTCGTTCTTTTTTTATTGAGTTAATATTTAATCTTTGGTTGATAAAATATAATGTAAACATTGAGGAAAAAATATATATATATTTGAACCGAAAGAATTTGTTGATGTCATCACCATGGTGATTGCTGCATCACTTCCGGCCGTTTCTCCAGGTCCAGTGTACGGACGAGGTTGGCGTTGAGGGGAGATAGTGGGAAGGGACAAGGATGCTAAAGCGGGTCCCATTGCTTTTGTCTGTGCTCCCTCTTCTACTGCTCGCCGTCCCGTTGGTGTTGGCCCAGACTGCACCGATTACAGCTTCCTCAGGCCACGTGACCCACGGTAACGATGTCCCGATGGAGTCGAGATGAACGTGCGCGGTTCAAATTTTAACCGGAAAAACGCGGAGTCATGTGTGGTTTACCGATGGCTCCATCACTAAACCAGTCTCGGATATCGATGGTTCGAATCCAGGCCGAGTAAACCACAGAGTCTAAAAACGATACGAGCTGTTTCCTTGTTCGACGCTCAGCATTTAAAATGAAAAGAACTAGCGTGACTCGGCGCGCCTCACCACACGTCGTTTCAGAGGGATGGGCATCTTTGACCATTTGGGTGTCTTTTGGGTCTTCAGGGTCTTTTGGATCCTCTGGGCCTTTAAGGGTATTTTGGTTCTTCAGGGTCTTTGGGAGTCTTTTGGGACTTCGGGGCCTTTTGGGTCTTTTGGGTCTTTTGGATCCTCTGGGCCTTTAAGGGTATTTTGGTTCTTCGGGGCCTTTTGGGTCTTTGGGGTCTTTTGGGGCTTCGGGGCCTTTTGGGACTTTGGGGCCTTTTGGGTCTTTGGGGGTCTTTTGGGACTTCGGGACATTTTGGGTCTTCGGGGTCTTTTGGATCCTCTGGGCCTTTAAGGGTATTTTGGTTCTTCGGGGCCTTTTGGGTCTTTTGGGACTTCGGGGCCTTTTGGATCTTCGGGGTCTTTTGGATCCTCAGGGCCTTTAAGGGTATTTTGGGTCTTTGTAGTCTTTGTGGTCTTTGCGGTCTTCAGGGTATTTTGGGTATTTAAGGGTATTTTGGGTCTTCAGGGGTCTTGGGGGATTTAAAGGATCGTCCAAGGTCTGAGGGGTCTCTGCAGTCTAAACGTAATTAAGGGACACACACCGATCTGTGTTTTGGGTGTTCATTTTATTTGAAGAAGAAGACTTTTTGGTCGCAAATAAATAAACAAACATGCATAACCATATACGTTTGCTCTATTATAATAAAATAAGATGGAGCACGATCAAAGAACCATAGGTTGGCAACAGTAACGCAGAATTTCATTTTGATGTGCTTGATGGACTCCTGCGTCCCTTGTAAGATGACTCGGAATATTTATTTGTTTTTACTTAAATAGTCCAAGTCAAAACGGAATCGGCAATTTCCGATGATAATAACGACAGCATAATTGCCCACATTGAGAAGAAGAAGAAGAAGAGATGGGATGGAAAGGATTAGAGGTGCGAGGGAGCAAAACCACCGGGGTGAGGAGGGAGAGGGGGGTTTCGGGAGGACTGCCTCCCCCCCCCCCCCCCCCCCCCTCCATGGAAGGGTGATTTTGTAATTTTAACCTTTAATTTGTACATTCTATGACACTCTTATGCAAAAATTTTAAGCAGAATAATTATTTTACATGTAACTCCTGAATATAAATAAATAAATAATTATTTTACATGTAACTCTTGAATATAAATAAATAAATAATTATTTTACATGTAACTCCTGAATATAAATAAATAAATAATTATTTTACATGTAACTCTTGAATATAAATAAATAAATAATTATTTTACATGTAACTCCTGAATATAAATAAATAAATAATTATTTTACATGTAACTCCTGAATATAAATAAATAATTATTTTACATGTAACTCCTGAATATAAATAAATAATTATTTTACATGCAACTCCTGAATGTGTTTTGGACTTTACATGATATAACACAAGTTGTAACTCGAACGACACTCGGTATAGAGCATATACCTCCGCCAGGCTGAACAATTTACATTTTGTATCCCACTTATAGGCCGGATCTGGATCTGGACCTGAATCTGGACCTGAATCAAAATCTAATCGGCTTGTTCTTGTCACCTACCCGACTCATCCAAGTTTTGTCATAACTCATCCAAGTGCTATGACACCTACCCAACTCATCCAAGTGCTATGACACCTACCCGACTCATCCAAGTGCTATGACACCTACCCGACTCATCCAAGTGCTATGACACCTACCCAACTCATCCAAGTGCTATGACACCTACCCGACTCATCCAAGTGCTATGACACCTACCCGACTCATCCAAGTGCTATGACACCTACCCAACTCATCCAAGTGCTATGACACCTACCCAACTCATCCAAGTGCTATGACACCTACCCGACTCATCCAAGTGCTATGACACCTACTCGACTCATCCAAGTGCTATGACACCTACCCGACTCATCCAAGTGCTATGACACCTACCCAACTCATCCAAGTGCTATGACACCTACCCGACTCATCCAAGTGCTATGACACCTACCCGACTCATCCAAGTGCTATGACACCTACCCTACTCATCCAAGTGCTATGACACCTACCCGACTCATCCAAGTGCTATGACACCTACCCGACTCATCCAAGTGCTATGACACCTACCCGACTCATCCAAGTGCTATGACACCTACCCAACTCATCCAAGTGCTATGACACCTACCCAACTCATCCAAGTGCTATGACACCTACCCGACTCATCCAAGTGCTATGACACCTACCCAACTCATCCAAGTGCTATGACACCTACCCGACTCATCGAAGTCCACAAGTTTTTGAAATATCGTGCTGTATATCTTTTTGGCCCTATCACTGAATGGTGAAGAATCGCTTTAAGAATTATAGTATCACTAGGGCATTGCCCGTACGTGGGTGCCCGTTCCTTGCCAAAAAAAAAAAAAAACGCTACCCGTACGCTCTACCCCGCCCGTACGCCCGTAAACAAAAAATAACAACGCTCTTCGCTTCCGCCCTTCGCTCTGACTGAATTGGGAGAAATAATGCGCATAAGAAATCGAATTACGTACCGTAATGGCGGTCAGCTCGTAACGCGCACACTGTCCGGAAGTTCGCATATCGCATATCTATCTATCTATCTATTAATGCCCATTTATTCAATTATCGCCAACGTATTTTGGCTTTTTGCAATTTAATCGCAAGGAAAAGTAGAAAGAGAAGAGGGAAAAAAAGAAAAGCCTTGCCTTGCTGCAAACAGCTGCTGCAAACAACAACAACATGGAAGGCTGCACTGTCCGGAAGTTGGCATATCGCAGTTACGATTATTTTAGTGTTAATGGCCAATTATTCAATTAGCGCCAACGTATTTTGGCTGTTTGCAATTTAATCGCAAGGAAAAGTAGAAAGAGAAGAGGGAAAAAAAGAAAAGCCTTGCATTAACGCATTAACGCTTGCATTGCATTAACGGTTCGGCACACGTGATAGCTCGCTGCTCTCTGATTGGTTGAAGCGTTTTTTGGACATAGCTCGGTAGGTACTTGTCCGATTAATTTCAAACCTTGAAAAGGCACATCCTCGGGTCCCCAGCAATATACCTGGCAAGTTTCAAGTATATCGGACCCGTGGTTGTCGAGAAACAGCGGTCACAGACACACAGACACACAGACAGACACACAGAGATTGCTGGAATTATAGATAGATGAACCGCATCCGGATCTTCAACAGAATCGAATTGATTTGCGTCCTTGTCGCACACCAAATCAGTTCATCACGTTTCGTCCAAATTCGTCTACAACCTTTTGAGATATTTCAGATAACTTTTTTCTGCTTAAAAAAACGTTTTCATTTTTTCTATGCATAACCTTCATTATCATAAACATATCTATCAGATCCCCACGTAATCACCTCCTTTTTAATGTATAAAGTCCTCTCTCCTGTAACTGATCCTCAGCTTAGTCCAGCTGGCCTCCAAATCAATCTCGTATCCCAAGAAGCTGAACGCTCTCTATTGCGTGACAGCTACGTCATTCCTCAGACGTAGTGGCTACAACTGAACCTAACATCCTCCAGATGAGGCCTCACTAAATTCCTTAGGGCTGGCAAGGTAGCTCACAGGTCTCGTAACCTGCTTTTGAGCTGTCTTCTCCAGGTTCAATTTCCCAACTGCCTATAAACGGATCCTGCTGTTTCGGAGGCAGGTGTTGCATGAATCTTTCATCCGTTCATCAAACCCAAAGATAGAGCAGCGGTGGAACTTGTCCAGTGCCACAGAACTTGTCCGCAGCCACAGAAACTCACGTACAAACCTTGCGACTACGTCTCGGAGTTTGGGTACTTACAACACAAAATTACAAGTTGTCATGTTAATATACAAGCGATGCTCGTGCGTGAAACAGCTACAAAGTGGTAGGTTAAAGATTCAAACGTACTGTGTGTAATGTGTATGCGCGTTGCTGCGTGCAACACACCATCAATTTTGTTGTTGTGAAATGCCTGGTATGATTGTGTTGGAGGGGCCGCCCTGGCGGTTATACAGCAAAGTGGTCGACAGGGCCATTTACACATTACCTACACAAGGACGCGGTGACAAAATTAAGTCAACTAACTTTCTTCAAAGCAAGAAAATGAAGGACATATGTATGAGAAAAGGGTAGGAAATAAAATTACGGCTATGGTTAGGGAGGAGAAGGAGACAAGATTAGAGTGGGAAGAGAGGGTAATGTCGGGGACGTATGGAGTGCGACTCTCCATATTTACACATAATAGGATAGGAGGCCCCAATAATGCAAGATTTGGCCTTCTTTTTCGAGTTCTTTATTATCAGCTTGATAATGGTGGAATCCAGAGTTCAAATTGCACATACTTTTGATTTTCTTTTCATTCATCTCCAAAGGTCCTTGCAAATGTATGTTAATGTGTCATCCTAATATAATTATAATATACAGTTACATGTGTATGAAAGGGTGGGAATCCTCTCCCTTCCTCCTCCCTCCCCTTTCCTTTCTATGATTACAACTCCCCTCTCCCCTATTGAAACCACACTCGCCATCTCCATCAAATTGCTTGGGCCTTTTCGTCCAGTGTGGGATTGGGGGGAGGTTGCTTTGGCACTAGTCAGGACAGGCCACTGCGGGTGGCACAAGACAACTCTGAGTGGCTTATAAGAGGGAAAAGCCCAAGGATGTTGTCAGTCGGTCGTATTGATTCACGAGTTATCAAGTGACCACTATATTCGTCATGTGTGTGCGTCTGTCTGTGTGTGTGTGTGTGTGTCTGTCCGCAGCATAACTACCCGATGATGTCATCCGATCTTGATGAAACTTGGGTGTGACGTTGATATCATGATCTAGTTGTCTCATGCCTGGAGTGGGCGTATTGCGCCCATTGTGGGCGGAGCGACGCCCGAAAAAGATGTCTTTTTAGGGGGTAATCGAGTTCAAGCTACATCTTCTCTGAGGGGTTTGGTGGAATATGACAGGGGTTTCGGTATTTGGTTAGGCCAATGTCATGTATCTAGCCCCACGGAGCTCGACTTTTCATTTTCGCCCCAAGGTCAAGGTCACAAGGTCACGAAATTTAGAAAAGTCCATTTTTGATGGTTTTATTACATTGTTCGCTTCCTGATAGGGTGAAATGTCGTACATGATCTTATATTATCAGATACATCATGAAATACAAGTTTTCCAACAAATTTCAGAATCCTCGACATTTGACCTTTGAAGGTCACAAAGGTCAAAGTTTCAAAGTTGTCGGAATCTAACCGAATTTTCGGTAATGTGCAGCTAACTATCCTCATAACTGATTATACATTATTTTCTATCTCATTTCAAGGTCAGTAACCTTCGTTTTGACATTTCCGGGCCTGGCCTGTCTGGGCCTGTTTCGGTTATAGTCTGTCCTTTGTCATTGAATACCGCTCGCTCGTGAACCATCGTCGTCTCATAACTTTTTTATGTTTTTTTTTTTTCCCCAATCTAATCTTTTATAGTTTGTACATACAATCACTTACATCCTAAATTCCCAAGACGAGCAAGTTGCCGTGCCCGCATGTGATTGTAAACGGGGTAGGGATGAAGGCGGCAAAAATGCAAATGGAGTATTTAGTCATCAATCCGGCAAGCTCGGAGGAACAATTCACATTTATTGCCCCATCTGATACTATTGAAATGCTCTAATAGTGGCAAGGTGTTCCATTTGAAACTATTTGTTCAATATATGTAACTTTTTGATGTCTAACATCTGTAATAAGAATTTGTATTTGTATTAGAACTGGTGACAAATTACAAATTAATGGTAAAATTCAAGTTTGGTCTGTCCATCTTTTCTATACGCTCTTTCAGAATTCTCTCCCATTTAATGTGTCCCATTTGGAACTAATATTGAGTAACTAAAAAAAACAAAAAAAAAACAAACAAACCACCTTTAGAGGCCATTTTTCCCCGCAAAGCGGGGGTTGGCCTTTTTCGGGAACCGTGGTTGTTGTTTTTTTTCGGTCCCCTATTTGAAGCAATGTTTTACGGCTGGATGCCCTTCCTGACGCCAACCCTTTTTGCCGCCTTTAACGACAAACAGGGAATTACCAGTGAACTGGTACTCAATTAGCCGACCTCGGAAGGATGACAGGCTGAGTCAACCCCCCTGGCGTTAATTCAGCGATCGACCAGGATTCGAACCCAGGATCCTTGGATCCTAAGCCGGCACCCTAGCCGCTAGCCCAACACCAGGGATAGTAACTATTGAAAGATAATTCATACTGATATAAAACGTGCTTTATTTCCTCAATATTATTATGCATCATGCTTTTTCAATGAACATGTACAAATGGGGAATAATGTTTTGTGTAAATGGCAATTAAAAAAAATAATCGAATTGCATTTTTGGACCTTTTAGGTTGTAAAGTCGGATTACCGAAGCATTGAAATGCTTCTGATCTCATTCCAGTTGTCTACCTTACTTTATCTTCCAAACCTTGTTTTCTTTTTCTTTTTCTTTTCAGGTGAAGTTGTGAAAATACTTGAAAATATTATTCAACCATTGGAGAGCTTACTGCAAGTCCGTTCTGAAGTATCCACACGCAGTAAGCTGAAGGCGCTGAAGAACAAATCAAAGTTGACCAAGGTAGACAAGTACATCAAGATTAAGAAAATCTTCTGGCCATCGAAAGATATTGGTTATGTTTACAAGCAGCATTGGGGCAATGGAACAGAATATTCTTCAATTCCTCCATTTGATGACTTCGTGGAAATATTTGGCTGTGGTGAACAACCAGAACAAAAGTTGCAACACTGTCTCGATGATGTAAAAGTCATCTACAACGTTTTTGTTGTCCTTACAAACAGCGTCCACCATCAGAAACTGCCACAAGCTAAGCTTGAACAATCTCAATATTTGATTCCTCAAAGGTTTGATGATTTCATCCAATCATCTGTCTGTCAGATTGCTCACTTGAATAAAGTTCCTCAATGCCTCAGGATTGCAAAACGCTTCCACAAAAGTTTGCTATTCTTGGTAAAAACCTTTCAACGTCAAAACCCAGGTATATCTCATGAAAAGCCTACAAAACAGGAAGGTATCGACACATTAGGACAGCAGGAAACGATGAAGAAAACACAAGCATCAAATTCAACTTCGCAACATGTCCGGATGGAGATGCAGCCTGGTGCTTCCAAACTTTCTCCATTTATAAACATACACAGGTGGATTATTTGTGGAAAAGGACCGAACATTCCCCCTTCATTTCAACACTTCTTGAAATTATTGGGTTGCACGAACATTCCAAAGCAGAACGTACCACAATGCATTACACTAGCAAAAACATTTTACACCACCTTAGTTTTAGTCAAAGATGGTCTCTTACGCCAAGGTTCACCAAGAACAGCCGATGAAGAGTTACAAAGTGAAAAAATGAAAAGCGTTTCATGCAACGAAGTGGCACCAACTAAAAACGACATCACAATAACCCCAAAATCAACCCGCTCTGAAGAGTTTGAACCTTCCATGACAATAGGTTCGATTCAAGAACTGCATGAGGATATGCAGGGCAGAGCTGCTCCTGTCCCAACACTTAATGATTTGATCGAGTTATTTGGCTGTCGTGGAGTTCCAGCACATCGAATAGGAGAATGCTTTGAGAATGTAAAAACATTCCACAACATTTTGCTTCGTTTGAAAAAGCATCTTTCTCATAAGGACGAGTCCAACGAAAATACAACACACTTACCAGTTCAACACCAGGGTTTAGTCAAAACCACACCTGATGAGTCCATTTCGACGAGTGTTAAATATGTCCCATTACCTCGCAAGGTTTCATCCAAAATATTGCTATTAGTACAAGTCCTAACAAAAACGGTGCGCTTCTTTGCAGGAGATGAAGATGAGAAAAAAGATTGGAGAGAAGTCAAAGCGATCGTAAAAGAGGGAATACGAAATGAATCAAAAGAGTCTGTTTTGCCCATACGCGCTGGTGTCTGGTCCGGTGATGATAAGGAATTCCAATCTGAAAATCTTCATTTGACAAAACAGATGTATCCAAAGACAAATGCCAAAACGAAAGTACGTGCAAAAAATAAGAACTTGACGCATCGCTATAGTTCAGAGACCATGCAAGTAAAAGCTCCACAACTTGATAAGCAGGATTTAGTTACGACGGCAGATGAGACCACCATTTCATATAATACATCAACATCAAGTAACAAAAGGATAGAAAGACTATTTAACCTGTTATCATTGAACAACAATATCCATAAGCATCTCATTCAGAAGGTCTCATCCTCAAATTGGAGCAACCTCATGCTTTTATCGCAGAGATTACTGAAAGTGTGCCAATATTTTTTCCTTCTCGACCAAACTTTGGCCCACGAAGGAAAACACGGCTTTTCGATGCCATCCAGTGAAAGCAAAAATATCAATGAAACAAAAATAATAGAAAAAAGACACACACATTTAAAATTGCCATTAAGAAGTCCGATTCCCCATTCACAAAAATACATCTTCGATTTGGAGTCAATTTCGAGAGAGTTGAAAAATATGTGTCCGTCATTGTTATCAATGTATCGCAAAAGCATTCCCAGGACAAACCACAAGCAAGAGAGTTGTATTACATCACAGAAACTGAAACGTATATCGAGCAGTACACCAGCAAGGAATCCTAAAGAAAGTGGAACGGTCACTTCTTTTATGGTGGTAAGACCGAAAAAAGGGATAGGAAGAGGTGTAAATAAAGCAAAATTTAAAGACACATCAACTAAGATTTTATTCCCGAATAAACTCGAAGCAAACAAATTTTCAACAAAACAAGTGAAGTTGAGTTCTCCTTTTCAAAATCCTCACACCAATGTTCGGAACATGATGAAGCCCAAAATAATTATTGAAATCAACCTGCAACCGAAAATGGTGAACAAAACAATGGTAAATATCTACTCGGAACGTCACGATAACCAAGCTAAAGAAATAAAGAGTTCACTACCTGAGAGTCCTTTGGGTCAAAAGGTGAAAGCTCCAAACAGTACTCCTTAGAAATATTCCAGAAGGGAAAAACAATTACACGCTCATGAAGAGAAAGCGCCGACAACTTTTGGCTTCATTTACTGATATGCTCAAATCCCGTGAAAACTCGCAGGATAATCGACGGGTTGGATGAACAGCAGAAAATCAGTCTTCAATGGTCGATGATGTTTTGTAAATATACAAAGAAAGGCAAGACTTGCAGGACCAAAATTACAATACAGCTTGGGTTAAAAAGAAAAGTTGCCACTTTCAATTGCATGGGAGAAAAGGCTGGAAGTGCTTCACATTCCACTGGGAAACATGAACAACAGAGAAGAAGAAACTATTACCAACTGTGTGTCGTCTCATCTCACGAGCAAAAATAAGTTGAACAACGACGACGCTCCAAGCAACCACAGAGGCAATATCACCATCCAACTGATCAGCGACAATTGTTGGGTTTTGGTGTCACGGTCCTCGGTTCGATTCTTGACTCACTTGGAGAGACTGCAGATGGATGTCATTATCACAAAGACCCTCACATCAAAAACCTGGACAGGCAACAAAGCCTGTTTTGATATTCGAAACCTCGAGCAAATGAAGGATTCTGCAATTCAGGAACCATAAGAATCGAGGTTGGAGGAAAAAAAGCAATATCTGTGAGAACTCATGCTCGGTAAGTGATCTAAAACGATTTTTCTTCCTTAACATGTGTACAAATGTACATCGAGCGGGTGTTTCTATTATACCAGGGGTTCCCAACCTTTTCTGTGTTATGGCCCCCTTGGCTCCCAGAGCACATCCCCAGCACCCCCCACCCTTTCATGAGGGTCGAGTGGCGGAGCACATGTAAGCAGGCTAGGGGGGTCTGGGGGCATGCGCCACAGAAAAATTTTGATTTCTAGATGCTCTGTGGTGCATTCTGAGAGGTGTTTTTTCCTTTAATTGGCTATTTTGTTTGTATGAGAATTGGTAAATTATTACACAGAAAATGAGGAATTCCAAGTAGCCAACATGAACATTTAGTTCCATAGTTTTTTTTCTGTTCCTTACCTGCTCCCAACTACATCGTTTTTGGAAGAAGCAAACAAAGCAACGTCGCTCGAATGATGCACGTTTGATATGAGATTTTAATATTATCAGTCACAACACTATGGACAGCATAAAATAGAACTGTCAGACAAGAAAACAGTATGAAAAGGTTCCAAGTCAAGAATATGTGAAAACTAAAAACCTCTGTTGTGTCTGTATTTATGAGTGTTGTTGAGAGCCCCTGTCTTGATGTAGTTAAAAATCTTGATTACGACTTCAAGAACTTTCTTCAATGAGAGGGAGAGTTTTACAAGCCAGGGCGTAGCGATGAATCATACAGTGGGTTCCTTTCGCTTGTGGTGCCAGAATCTTCACTTTTGCTTGGAATCCGGTTTTGGAACCAAGCATGGCATTGTTTGTTTGTCTGTTTGATTTGTTTGTGTGATAAATGTTAGCTCTTTCACGAGCCTCGACTATGTATACAAAAAAAAAAAAAAAGCACCGTCTGTACAGACACCGCATACATTCTCCCACTGAATTCCTCACGGATCGAAGAACAACTTCATTTTTTCCATGACGTCGTTAGCTTTTGTCATTGTTTCCAGGGCACTGCAGAACAAGAATTCTTCCTTGATATCATCTCCCTTGACAGCAAACAAATGCCAGTAGCTGGGAGCAGGAACTAACATCGGTCGATTCATCAAGTTGAAATGAAAACAAGCTGAAAGGCGCCGCCTTAATCTCATTGATGATCTGTTGTTTCACATCTTCCAACATGTCACGGATACGACGCTGCACTGTGTTATTCGATAAAGACACCTGTTAAACTTTGCGAGCCTCTGCCTTGCCGAGAACCCGTTCGACAATGAGGAGGGTACAAGGCTTGATGAGTGTCTCCCCAATCGAGTGGAGTTTTTTTTTCTTTGCAATTTCAAGAGAAACTTCATAAGAAGCCTGGACAGTTGCTACATTTTGTTGTTGAAAAGCTCCTCCCTCGTCCAACTTCTGTCGCTTTAAATTTCTTTCATGCCGCTTGAAAAATTCGGGATCTTGCTTTGCATGATGTGCGTGATTCGTCTCGAGGTGCAGCTTCAACTTGGATGGCCTCATGGATTCAGTACTCAACCTTGTGACACAGCACACATTGGGGTTTCTCTTGGCCAGACACAGTAATGGACGTGAATCCAAGCTTTATGTATTCGTCAAGATACTTTTTTTTACTCCCAGAAGTCGTAACGTCAAATCTGCAACAATAGGGAAAAAAAAAAACAATATCAAAGTCAAAACAATATCAAAAAATATATATATATATTTAATTTTTAGTATGGTTCAAATTACCCCATGGCCCCCCGATAAATAAACCATGGCACCCAGGTTGGGAACCACGGTATTATACATAAGATTGTGGTGGTTGGGATTGCACGTGGTAGAGAAAAAGGTGCATCCAACCAAAAAATAGTAACGAGAGATACTCTGCCAGTCTAGTAATAAACAAGCAAAAGCAGATCCAGTCTCATGTAGTTTCCCACACTTCCCAGCAGGCTTCCTCAGGCCAAAAGACCCCAGGCCTCAGCACACGTCCAGTTAAATACTTTAATAGGTTGGCATAGTAAAAGCATTCCTCAATTGGCTCCTCGCATCAGCACGTGACCCGAACCAAATGGCAGCATCTCGGGAATAAAAGCAGACATGATCTGAGGCCTGTTGGCCTGAGGAAGCCCGCTGGGAAGCGGGAGAAATATCACCAAGACAAGATCTTCTCTCGCTTGTTTATTACTACAACAGCAGGTACCTTCCTCTGTGATGAGAAGTGCCGCTTTACCAATGAAGGATTGGCACAAGGAGGATGCCCAGTCATCATGAGCTGGTTTCTGACATAATTGCTATCTGTGTTTGTGTCACATGATTCACCATTTTCCTGCATGAATTAGTCCTGCTGAGTGAGTTATACGTTATCACTGAGTACATTATTGAGTACTAGCAAAAGTACCAGCCCCTGGTGACGTGAAAGTTAAAATTGATCTATAACAAATGACCTTTAGAAGCCATTTTCCCCGCAGAGCAGGGGTTGGCCTTTTCCAGGCACCTTGGTCCCCTTTTTAAAGCAATGTTTTATGGCCGGATGCTCTTCCTGCCGCCAACCATGTTAGTCGCCTCTTCCTGCCGCCAACCATGTTAGTCGCCTCTTCCTGCTGCCAACCATGTTAGTCGCCTCTTGCGACACATAGGGAATTAACAGTGAACTGGTATTCAATATGCCGACCTTGGAAGGATGACAGACTGAGTCAACCCCCTGGCGTTAATTCAGCGATTGACCGGGATTCAAACCCAGGATCCAAGATCCCAAGCCGGCACCCTAACCGCTAAGCCAACACCAGGCAATCTATAAATATACAAAATAGTTAAAGACCTCACCTGTCAGTGCATTTAGCCCTCCAGCATCCTCAGCTGTCTCTCAAGGCTTTACCGCCAGCGTGTGCTGTTTCTCCCCCGATCCAGATGTGGAGCGAGGGTCTGGGATCAGTAGCCAGAGTGTGAGATCAAACCAGGGATAGAAACAGACACAGCTACTGTTGCTCTCCCGTCCCCCCGGCTTTATATCCGCATGACCCTACTCCAGCCGTCATTGGCGCGTCTTGCAGCTTCTAGTTGCTTCAAGCTGTTTTCCGAGGCTTGAAGCCTTATTATGGTCATGACGTGTCACTCTTTCCGTGTTTATTAACTGTAAAGCACATAGACAGATTACGGAAGGAATGATTTGGAGGATTAGTGTTGGAGGAATGGTGGGATGCTAGACACCTGACACAATGGAATGGTGACAATTAATTCTGTCTAAACATACTTTGACACATTGTGATCCTTGTACACAAATACCGTACGCTTTATGCTGAACATTTAATAATGAAATAACTATACTATATTATCTGTTCAACACCTACCACCTCCCGCAACAATAGGATTAGTCCGAGGAAATGAGTTTTTAAAAAAAGTTTTAAGAAAATGAGGTTAACCTAGCAGGCGATAACTAACCAACTATAATGAGGTTAAGCTAGCAGACATATAACTACCTTTCTGACATCTTTACATGTATGCAACTTTGGAATTATGGGTAAAGTTATTGGTGCTTGAGAATGTATTTCCCTGTATCACAGTGAGTTATCGACCAGTCTTGTCCTTTGTTAAAAATCACATTTTCTTTTTCTTTCTAACACCTAGCAGTTTTAGAGCAATATTACATTTTGCATCCTGATGTTTGTTTTTGTTATCCAGATTAAGTGCGAGTTTATTTTGAAATTAGCATGCGTAAAAACAAACAAACTGTGGATTATATTTGCTCGTTTATTTGTTTTGTAGGTCAAAAATGAAAACGTACGACTTCCCAATCTCATCTACTCCATGCGTCAGAAACGGATCAAATACAAAGAGCGATGAAAGGCACGGAGTGTTCAAAGTTTGTGGCAAACCATCTTTCAGAGCGACATCCTCTAGTATTCCTTCATTCATGCCTGGAACATTAACACTGAACTTTTCATGAAAATCACATGCTTGAAGTATTGGTATTAATATGATATTAAAACTGCGAAACCTCTGGCTTTTGCACTAAGCTTGACTTGTTCTATTGGCTTACGCATGTCATTTGTACACAAGTAAGGTCTGCTCGCCTAATCGGTCGGTGTTTCAAAGCACAGCCAACTTATTCACGGTGATGGAAGTACAACTACTACTACTCAGTTAATCCTTATGACTAGTTAACAGATAGTCTTGGTGAAAACAATTGCTCTAGGAAAGGGTTAATGCCCATAACATCGGTTTGCTCTTGCTTCCTAAGGTGGTTAGCGTACCTCAATCGATGTCCTGTCAATTCCATCCATGGCCTACCATATTTAAGAGTGATATTGATGTCTGCGAATATTCTGGGGCTCATTGTTGCAATAGAAAATTATCTTTGAAGATAATTGGAGATAGATCTGCAACTAGCATTCGGTGCATACCTTTTGCCTTTCCTTCGAGGCTGGTATTCCTCAAGGCAATGTCGATGGATCGATTTATCCTATGTCTGGTTTCCATCAGTGATCTCTCAGCCTTTTAGGATAACCATATACAGTCGTGGGCAAAAATATTAGCACCGGTGCACGTTTTTCAAATAATGCACCATTTCTTCAAGAAAATTGTTGAAATGTAAAAAATCTTTTGGTATCCACATTTGTATGTCTTTGGTTGGCAGTGGAACAAAACTAAAAAAGCTGAAAAAATTACTAAATCTTCGCTTATTTCACACATAAATCCTAAAATGGCCCAGACAATATTATTGGCACCTTTTAGAAGTTGTTAGAAATAATTTGATTTCAAGCAGGTGATTCTCCTTTACTTTGGTATTGAACTCACCTGTGGTGAGTTGCAGGTGCTTGCAATATTAAAATCACTCATTCAACCAGTTTGAATAGACAAAAGGAGCCATTCTGCTGTTTTGTGTCACTGTGTGTACCGCAATGAGCATGGAGAAAATAAATAAAACCAGAGAATTGTCTGAGGAGGTCAGACACAAGATTGTAGCCAAGCATGGACAATCTCAAGGCTACAAGTCCATCTCCAGAGACCTTGATGTTCCTGTGCCCACCGTACGCAATGTTTTCAGAAAGTTTAAGGCCCATGGCACTGTAGCCAACCTCCCTGGACGAAGCCGCAAGTAAAAACTTGATCGAATATTGCAGCAAAGAATTGTTAAAATGGTGGAGAAAGCACCTTGATCAACTGCCAAACAGATTCAAGCTGACCTTCAGACACAAGGTACGACAGTTTCAACTCACACCATTCGTCGCCAACTCAATGAAAGGGAGTTCTATGGTAGGAGACCCAGAGGACCCCACTACAGAGAGAGAAGAGAGAGAGAGAGGGGGAGAAAAGAGAGAGAAAAGAGAGAGAGAGGAGAGAGAGAGACATAGAGACATAAGAAAGCCCGACTGGAGGTTGCCAAAACACATCTGAACCCGACTGGAGTTTTCAGCTTTTTTTGTTTTGTTCCACTGCAAACCAAAGAAATACATATGTGGATACCAAAATATTTTTAAATTACAACAATTTTCTGGAAGAAATGGTGCATTATTTGAAAAAACTACAAGGGTGCCAATATTTTTGGCCACGACTGTGTGTGTGTGTGTGTGTGTGTGTGTGTGTGTGTGTGTGTGTGTGTGTGTGTGTGTGTGTGTGTGTGTGTGTGTGTGTGTGTATATATATATATATATATATATATATATATATATATATATATATGTGTGTGTATATATATATATATATATATATATATATATATATATATATATATATATATATATATATATATATATATATACATACATACATACATACATACATACATACATACATACATACATACATACATATCTATATATATATATATATATATATATATACATACATACATACATACATACATATCTATATATATATCTGTGAAGCGTCTGTCCTGTCCTGTGTTGTCTTGTCACTGAACTACTTTCTCAAACTTTTGTGGAATCGTACCAAACTTCTGGTATGCACATATCTCTCCCGTCGGTATGTCCTAAGGGTATTGTTTTTGAAAAAGTTTCCAATTTTTTTTTTGGGGGGGAATTTTTTTTTTTTCAACTTCAATTGTTTATAAAATGTGATATCACGTATATTACAAATACATTTGTGCAAAATAATTGTTTGAATTATGATTGGTTTAAACCATGACAAAACGGCAACTCGGGTACAGTCATTTATCTATATATCTACACATCTGGGCGGTGTCTGTGTTGTCACTTAACGACTCCCTCAAACTTTTGTTTCCGTGGTTGTGAAGTGTTTTTAATAAGGTTGTGGTGGTTTTGAATCACGTGGTGGTGAGGTGTTTTGATTTACGTGGTGGTGAGGTATTTATAATTACTTGGTGGTGAGGTGTTTTTAAATGACGTGGTGGTGAGGTGTTTTTAATTTCGTGGCTGTGAGGTGTTTTTTTAACGTGTTTTATGGCTGTGAGGTGTTTTAAATTTTGTGGTGGTGAGGTGTTTTTATTACGTGTTTTATGGCTGTGAGGTTTTTATTACGTGTTTTATGGCTGTGAGGTGTTTTTATTACGTGTTTTATGGCTGTGAGGTTTTTATTACGTGTTTTATGGCTGTGAGGTGTTTTTATTACGTGTTTTATGGCTGTGAGGTGTTTTTAATTTCGTGTTTTATGGCTGTGAGGTGTTTTTAATTTCGTGGTGGTGAGGTATTTTTATTACGTGTTTTATGGCTGTGAGGTGTTTTTTATTACGTGTTTGATGGCTGTGAGGTGTTTTTAATTTCGTGGTGGTGAGGCGTTTTTAATTTCGTGGTGCTGAGGTGTTTTTATTACGTGTTTTATGGCTGTGAGGTGTTTTTATTACGTGTTTTATGGCTGTGAGGTGTTTTCAATTTCGTGGTGGTGAGGTGTTTTTAATTTTGTGGTGGTGAGGTGTTTTTATTAAGTGTTTTATGGCTGTGAGGTGTTTTCAATTACTTGGTGGTGAGGTGTTTTGAATTATGTGGTGGTGAGGTGTAATCGTCCCAAACTTCCAGTCTGCACCTACCCCTCCCCTTTGTGTGTGCTGAGGGGTTCTTTCTTGAAAAAAAAAACATTCAACCTAAATAGCCTATAAAAATGTAATATCACAAACACAACAAATACATTTGTGCAAAGTAATTGTTTGTATTATGATTGATGTAAATCATGACAACACAGCAACTCAGGTACAGTCATTAGCCTCAGCTAAAATAAGCCCGTTCCTCAGTAACGACGCTTGGTGAGGCGAGCGCAGCGAGCCGAGCCAAGCTAGTATATATATATATATATATGTATATATTGTTGCGGATTCGGGGGTCGGCGCTCCCCTTATGAAGGGGGGGTTAATCCCCTTGTCTTTTACGCTGGCCGTCCCCCAATCCTGGAAGCTATAACGCCCCTTCCGGTCGGAATTAGCTAGGGTGATTGGTCAATGAAGTCCCAAATACCTACTTACTAACCCAACCGTAAAGCAGGGAAATAACTCCCGCTCGAACCACGGATAAGATGAAAATTGCCGAGCGGTTAGCAATCCGCGGCCCGAGCCGTTAAGAATAAAACTAAACCCGATTCTGAGTGGTGTCCAGATCGTGCCACAGGTACTCAATTGAAAGAAAGGACGGAGGCGATCGGATTAGGAAAATCAAGAAATAACAAGGTGAATTTATTACAAGCCAAAAGAAGAGGAAACGAAAGGATGTACAAGAAGAAGAAGAAGCAGAAGGGCACAGGGCAGGCTTATCTATACAGTCTTAACTTATGACCCCGGACAAACAGACACACACACGGGATGGTAGCTGGTAGGGAAGGAAGGTCCAAGCAGATGGTCCAGGCGCTGGGATCCGGCTCCGGTCCACTACAGTCCAGGCTCCGGTTCCGCGGGCGAAACCCGGCAGGCAGCTTCGCGCGTATCGTCGGACGCGAGCGGACCTTACGTATCTCGGGGGGACTGGGAGGCTACGCACGGGATAAACGTATAGCGTACCAACGCTCTCTCTCTCTCTATTAATGTTCGTCTCAACAAGGCAGTTCGTATCAAAGGGCACCCTCACGCAGTTCTTCTTGCACGCCGTCCTTCAAGTCCTTGCAAAAGGAGGCCGCCGAATGAAGTCCCCGCATTAAGTCCATCACAATCTATGGTCCCCTGCGCAGTCCTCTACAATCAGCTGTCTCCACGCAGTCCGTAAAAGGGCTTGGCGCTTGCGTTTATATAATGCGCTTTGAGATCAATGTGCGCACTTTGAAACCACGCCCGCCAGCGAGCTCACCTCAGCCCTGGTTGGTTAACGAGGGCTCACCGGCTCCGCCCTTGACGGCGAGTTGACAGGGCCACGCCTCGTTCCCGGCGCTCCGCCCCCTTCTTCCTTGAGCTTGACCGCGTGGTTAATGGCGTTTGTTTGAGCAAACTTCAGCTCAACGCAGCGAACGCTGCTGGCAAGCGGAGACGCGTAATAGAATTGGGAGAGAGGTTGGAAAGGAAGCGAATGGGGCCTATCTTATTTGATGAATGCAATGCAGATTCAACTATTGGGAACACGGCCTTATCTGACACATAATAAGGAAATAACTAAAGTTCCTATGGTGTCCTACATGTTGCATATGAACTAACTATGGGTGCGACCTTTAACCTTTTAAATGATGGAATATTATTTACAAGTATTTACAAAGTGAGGGTTCTAAAAACCGCCACAATATATATACTGAGACGCAATAGAAACTTATCACTTTTTCGATCTTAAATTACCAGTAATCACAATGCACAAATGTAATATGTGCACTTATTTTGGCAAGTCAGTGTACCCCCTACAGACAAATCGGTCACACATGGTCATGTCACCTTTGAGTCGTTCTCTTCATGGCCCAGGTGCGTAACACCTGCTTTGACCATTAGCGATTGCTCAAGGGGTATGTGATGATTTTAATTAGCAGCACTTGATGTCTGGATATTGGCCTTATAAACGCCAGTGCAAAATGAACATTTCTGTCAACATGCCACGATTGTCAAGTCATCAACGGCAGCGTGCCCTGGGCATGCTGGAATGCGGACTGAGCTACCGTGAGGTGGCACGTCGCATTGGGTGCACACACCAGACGATATCGAACCTGGTGCACAGAAACACCATCTACAACTCTGCTGATAAAATTGTTGTGTCCAAATTGTTGTGTTGTTTTATTTTGAACCATGACAATTTTATGCTATTCCAAAACAAGTGGTAAGTTTCTATTGCGTCTCAGTATATATATCAGTTTGCAGATGACTTGACCCTTTTTCGTGGAAACTCATGCACCAATGACAGGCAGGCTTTAGTCACATCCTTGGCCACCGATTGTCGAGGAAGTATGAAGCTGGCCAATCACCTCTAATCATGCCATCCAATGCTTCCAACTCCCACACACTTACTTAGATTCAACATACTGTATGGTTAACTAACCAACACCCCAGGTACCTCTGCCACCGAACGTGGATAGAGGTTATATTTCACCACTATGTTTGTTTGCCTGTGAACAGGATATCTCAAAAGGTTGTGGACAGATGCAGCCAAAACTTGGTGGACAGGTCAGGTGTGTGACAAGGACGAATTGATTCGATTTTGGTGAAGATCTGGTTTCGAGAATCTTTTAAGATCAAGTGATTCTTAACCATTGAGCGATTGGGCCAAAAACGATATAGCACGATATCTCAAAAAAATTATGGATGGATTCTGACGAAACTTGGTGGATGGACGAGTGAGTTAGGTGACGAGAACAAGCCGATTAAATTTTGGTTCAGGTCCGAATCCAGATTTGGCCTATCAGTGGGATACAAAACGTAAACTGTTCAGCCTGGTGGAGGTATGCTCTCTACCGAGTGCCGTTCTAGTTACCCTCACCAGAGTAGAGGGTATTGCATTTGAGTCCGTTTGTCTGTCTATTTGTTTGTCTGCACAGAATATATATGATTTTCTCTGCAACCGTTGGTCTGATTGACAGGAAATTTTCACAATAGGTGCAACTTGTTGTAGAATTTTTTAATGATAATTATGACGTCATAGGTCACATGATTCGGCCGCCATCTTGGAAAAATCGAAAAACGTTGCACCTCCATATCCAAAACCGTTCCATGAAAAACATTGAAATGCGGCTCATTGTAAATAACTCCATATGGGTAATAGGTGTTGTTAACAATGACGTCATCGGTGCCATAATTATGACGTCATAATTCGACACTGACAACGCTTAGTCTGACAAGTTTGAAATGTATTGAGCATGAGCTATGCAACAATTATTTAGAGAATATAAATTTATGATGTCATCGCCCGCGTGGTCTGGCAGCCAGATTGGAAAAAAAAACATTCAAAAACAGAAGAGTTGGCTCACACCAAGTTGACTGTGCAGGGTAAGTATTCTATGAATACCATCTAGGATTCTAGTTGAACAGGAGACTGAGGTGCAAGGCCCCACCCTTTTCCACCACAGGAGGTTCTATCACCTCATTTCTGTGGCCATCTCAGCCATTTGTTACTCAAGGCCAACCAGGCTGCACTTGCTCAGCTCGCAACGCAAACCTGCAACCCAAATTTAAACCACCTCCTTCCTCAAGTTTTGCCCCCAACAACTATTGGGGATACCTCTTTGCGGTGGTTGTACCCCTCCAACGCAAGTCGGGGGCCAAATCTTCCCCATTCTTCCCTGCTGCCTGGCTTTGTCAGGGTAGCACAGTCACGGTCAGTGAGCCGAGCGGTCCCCATGGACCGGCCATTTCCCTCTTATCTCTTCTCTAAACCCTGTCGTGGCCCTGACTTTGTGAAGCAAGGGTACACCATCTTGGATGTGGCTGTGGGGGATGTCTGGGCCGCTCCTGCAAGATCCGTCTATCTCCGTGCTGCAGGCTTGCTCGAGAGAACTGTCCAGGGCTATACAACAACAAGCGGTACGCCTCGATCCCCCGTCGGGGAAGTGATGTGAGTTGACAAAGTGGAAGACGCAGAAAACATGCTCTGATATGATATTCCACTCACAAGGTTCAGACATACATGGCGGTGGCTGTCGTGAAAATCAAGCTCAGACACGACTTGACCTCTGGGTAGGTTTAATATCATTTAGATCTGAAGTAACATCCGGTAAAAAATACATTCATGCAACAGGCATTAAAATCAGAGTATTTCATGGGCAATGGTCGATTCCAATAGAGAGAACAATCAGCGCAGCATATAGGCAGCGTACATCAGCGCAGCGTACATACCATTCAAACTACAGGACTATGTCACAGTGAGTGCCGCTGGAGTGTACGTGCGCCCCGGTAGTCCCGGGTCTTATAGACGCCCCTTTTGAAGCGAGCACACCCTGGGTTCACCTTGGTATAATTTCACTACATTCTCCCCGCCGTTAGAACTATACTGCCGCATCGGCAGGTTGCAAGCAAGCGTCAGCAATAATCGAATGGGTCACGTCAATCCACGTCAGTCGGTCCACCCGTAGCGGTCGGGGCGGTGAACTTCCCTGCCAGTTCGTGTTCGGAATCGACCGGGTACGGCGTCTCCAAGCCCGGAGTCCCCCGCGTCGGAATAGCCGCCGGAGGTGGGTGTCGGAGGGGGCGCCCCAGCGCCTTCGGGCACGGGAGTGGGGAACGACGGAAGTAGCGGTGGTAGTTCCATAGGGGAAGCTTCAGTAGAGTCCATAGACTCGTAGACGGGTTCGTCGATATCCCTGTCGTCGTCCCCACATGGGGCGAGATGGCGTACGGAGACAGTAGACTCGCGGCCGTCCGCCGTTAACACGCGAGCATGCTCGGGATTAGCCTGGAGGACTTGCACCTTGTCAACAAGGGGGTCGTACTTGCTAGCGCGAACCGCTCGTTTGAGATAGGCGGGCCCCGGTTCAGCGAGCCAGCTGGGTAAAGATTGGATACTGCCGGAGCTTCTAGGGTGGTGGAACAGTCGTTCGTGAGGAGTCTGGTTGGTGGCAGTACATAGGAGAGCCCGGATCTAGTTTAGAGCGGCAGGTAGCGACCACGCCCATTTATCGAGGCCTCGGCCGAGGGTCCGAAGGCTTAGCATGACGGCCCTCCATATAATCCCATTAAAGCGTTCGATCTGCCCATTCGCTTGGGGCCGGTATGGGGTGGTGTAGCTCGAAGCGACATTATGCTGGAGCAAGTAGCCCCTCACCTCCTGGGACAGGAACACCACACCCCGATCGGTATGCACGTAGGCCGGATACCCGAACATAGAAAACAAATTCTGCAGGCACCGAATAACCGTGGCAGCCGACATATCCCCGCACGTGTAAGCAAAGGGGAATCGTGAATACTCATCGACGATAGTGAGCAGATAACGAGAGTTGCTCGACATTGGCAGCGGCCCTTTGAAGTCCATCGCCAAGCGCTCCCATGGTCTAGTAGCCCTAACGAGTGTCCCCATAGGAGGGTTGTAAAAACGCGGTTTGAGTTCCGCACAGATCGCGCAATCACGGCAGATGCGGCGGATGTCCTCAAGCGAGTACGGCAGATTTCCCTCGCGCACAAAATGCGCGAAACGCGTTACCCCGGGATGACACATAGTGCCGTGCAAAGTGCGCAGCCCCTCCAAAGTGACAACCCCCGCGCAAGTGGCCGGCCTCGATAAGGCGTCGGCGACCAGGTTATCCTTCCCCGGGCGGTATTTGATGGTGTAGCAGAAGTCGGCGAGTTCGATACGCCAACGGGTGATTTTCTCATTCTTAATGCGCTGAGCATGTAAGGTGTCGTACATAAACGCAACGCTTTGTTGGTCCGTGACGATTTGGAAACACCGCCCAAGCAGATACGGCCACCATCGCCGAATTGATTCAACGATCGCGTACGCTTCCTTTTCGACAGACGAATGCCTCCGCTCGGCGGAGGTGAGAGTCCGCGAGAAGAAAGCCACAGGGCGTCCCCCTTGGGAGAGTGTCGCCGCTATCGCATGATCTGAGGCATCACTCCAAAACGAAAGAGGCACTCTCGTCAATCGTCGTGACAGCGGCGCCAGCGATGTCGGCTTTAAGGCCCTCGAAGGCCGCCATGGCGGCCGGGCCCATGGGGAATGTGTCGCAGGCCACGAGGGGGCGGAGCTTCACAGAGAAATTTTGCACCCACTTTGAATAGTGGGCGAACAGCCCAAGAGCGCGTTTCAGCGAAGCCCGATCGCTAGGCGGAGCCATATCGAGCAAAGGGCGCAGACGCTCCTTATCCGGAGAGACAGAGCCATGGGTCACGGTGTACCCCAAAAGGTCTACCGTGCGTAAAGAGTAATGACACTTAGCCGCATTCATGGTTAGGCGATATTTCCGCGCGACCTCGAGGAAGCGTTTCAGATTAGCGTCGTGATGCTCCTGGTCATACCCACAAACCGTAAGATTGTCCAGATAGACAAAGACATCGGTCAAGTTCTCCGTCGCAACGAGGTCATCCATAGCCCTCTGAAAGCAAGAGACGCCGTTAGTTACCCCAAAGGGGAGTCGAGTGAACTGGTACAACCGCTGACCCGATTCAAAGGCTGTAAAGACGCGATCAGCCCTAGAGATGGGGACCTGATGATACGCACTATGCAGATCGAGAGTGCTATAAACGGAATACAGGGCCACCTGGCGTACCAGGGCGTCCATCCCCGGTAAGGGGTAGGCATCCAGCTGTGTAAAACGATTAATCGTCTGCGAATAGTCGATTACCATGCGCCGGCGGTGGGCCTCACTCCGCACCACTAAGACTTGGGCCCGCCACGGTGACCTACTGGGTTCTATAATACCGTCCTTTAAGAGCAGAGCCATTTCTTCCGCAATGGATTGCGCGTCTGTGCGAGAGTAGCGCCGCGATTTGACGGCTACAGGGGTACAATCAGTGGTCAGGTTGGGGAACAGCGAGAGAGGCTCCATGTCCATTTGAGCGAGGGCGCACACAGCAAGCGTGTCCGGCCCACCGAAGTCTATTTCCAAACGTCCATGCCGCTTAAGGAAATCAAGTCCTAACAGAACGTCAGCACATAAGGCAGGTAATACCATGAGATACACGTCCGGGAACGTGCGTCCCTTTATCACAAGTTTCAATCGACACGCCCCTTTTGTGCTCAACCGAAGTCCCTGAGAGGCCATGAAGATCCGGCGGGTTGTCCCGAGAACCGGCCACCCATGTTGATGCACTAGTCGCTGATCGATAAAACTATCCGTAGACCCCGTGTCAATCAAAGCTTGCGCAAAAACGCCCGCGACTGTGAGCGGAATGATGGCCTGCGCAAGGCCGGCAGACCTGGCAGGTATTGTACCGGCCGGGCGAGAAGATCGCGCCTCGCGGGTGGATCCCACGCCGGCTGCAATCCTTCGGGCAGCATCGGCAGGTTGGGCCTCAGCAGGAGCTTTGAAGTCGTAATGCCCACTGTCAGAGGACGTTCCCACGCCGGCTGCAGTTTGCCGGTCATTCGGGCAGCCCGGGGAGAAACCCCATGACAAGCGCATAGGTGGCTCATCAGCAGTTTCATTTGCCAGAGTGGGTGTGTGTAGGTCGTAAGAGCCGCCGCCAGATGGCGCTCGAGTCGCATGAGAAGGATCTCTGCCGTCTGCAGATTCATATGCCAGAGTGGGTGCATGTAATTCGTAAGAGCCGCCGTCAGATGGCGCTCGAGTCACGTGAGAAGGATCTCTGCCGTCTGCAGATCCATATGCCAAAGTGGATGCATGTAATTCGTAAGAGCCGCCGTCAGATGGGGCTCGAGTCATGTGCTGCGTTTGCTGCACATCGAGAGGAGTTTCCAAAGCAGGAGCATGTCGCTTGTTTGAAGTAGGCGTTCGAACGCCAGTCAAGGTCGGTCGCGCTGCGGCCGGTCGCGTTCGCGCCATTTGTTTCGGCGGCCCGGTGTATCTCACCAAGGTCGGGCATGCAGCCAGAGGCCCGCGAGAAGGAGGGCGGCTCATCAAAGCCGAGTGAGGCGCCCCGTCTGGCGCTCGATCCGTTGGCTCCGCGATGAGCCCATTCAAGGTCGCGCGGGGACGCGTGCCCCGAGCGGCCTTCCTGCAGACCTTTGCAAAATGGCCCTTGGTGGAGCACAGGTGGCAAGTGGCCTCCCGAGCCGGGCATTCAGATCGAGGGTGCTACCGATTCCCACAAAAATAACATTTTGCATACCGGTCAGGCCGTGGCCGGGCAGCGGTGGCAGCAGTTAGGCCGGAAGCGGAGTCCGCTTCAGAAGCACCGGGAGACTCGGCCGTGGTGGTCGGGTCCTCCGCCATATCCTCGGCGGTACCCCTCTCCGGTCGCGCGAGTTGCGAGGTCCCCGCCACGACTCGTGGGTGATCATAAGCGGTGGATTGTTCTCGGGCATCCGTATAGACGCGTGCCAGCCGTAGAGCCTCCGTGAATGTCAGCTCCGCGACCTCCAAGAGTCGGAGCCTCAAGACTCCAGAATTAATTCTGGAGATGAAAGCATCTCGGAGCAAGTCATCCTGCACTTGCTCGTGGGTCCGTACGTCCTGCACGCAGTCCGCCAACAGGTAGCGCAACTCCTGCGCGTAGCGATCGACCGATTCAGATGATTGTTGTCGCCGCTGGGAGAGTTGATGCCGGCCGTGCACAGCGCTCCTTGTTTTTACGTATAGGCGCTTCAGCTCGGCCAGTGCCGTAGCGTACGTCACAAATCGAGCAATGCTCCGGAAAACGGAGTGATGGACCTTCGACTGTAACACGGACAGCTTCATCGCAGCGGTGGGCTCTGTTTCGTGAGCAGCAAAGTAATTCTCCAGCGTTTTGAGCCAGTGAGTGAACTCCGATCCCGATCCCTCAGCTTGAGAGTCGGCTCCGAGAATCGGTACCACGATCATCTTGTGGTCAGCCATTCCGGCGATCTAAATGATATTAAATGTCGTGAAAATCAAGCTCAGACACGACTTGACCTCTGGGTAGGTTTAATATCATTTAGATCTGAAGTAACATCCTGTAAAAATACATTCATGCAACAGGCATTAAAATCAGAGTATTTCATGGGCAATGGTCGATTCCAATAGAGAGAACAATCAGCGCAGCATATAGGCAGCGTACATCAGCGCAGCGTACATACCATTCAAACTACAGGACTATGTCACAGTGAGTGCCGCTGGAGTGTACGTGCGCCCCGGTAGTCCCGGGTCTTATAGACGCCCCTTTTGAAGCGAGCACACCCTGGGTTCACCTTGGTATAATTTCACTACAGTGGCCATCTTGGATTTTGACGTGGCGACCCAATTTTAAACAGCGTTCTTGCTTGTGCCGAGATACACGCACACACCAGATTAGAAGTTGGTACTTCGCTTATTTTTCAAGATATGCAAGTTACAAGGTTCAGACATACATGGCATCAGACATACATGGCGGCGGCCATCTTGGATTTTGACGTGGCGACCCAATTTTAAACAGCGTTCTTGCTTGAGCCTAGATACACTGACACACCAGATTAGAAGTTGGTACTCCGCTTATTTTTCAAGATATTCATCTCACAAGGTTCAGACATACATGGCGGTGGCCATCTTGGATTTTGACGTGGCGACCCAATTTTAAACAGCGTTCTTGCTTGAGCCTAGATACACCCACACGCCAGATTAGAATTTGGTACTTCGCTTATTTTTCGAGATATTTCGCTCACAATATTCAGACATATATATGGTGGCGGCCATCTTGGATTTTGATGTGGCGACCCAATTTTCAAAAGGTTCTTCCTTATGCCGAGATACACCCACACACCAAATTAGAAGTTGGTACTTCGCTTATTAGTCCCCTACCGGTGTACACCGGAGGGGACTATAGGTTTGCACTCCGTCCCTCCGTCCGTCAGTCCGTCAATCCGTCTGTCCGTCACGCAAAGAACAGTTTTCCGGACTTTTTTTTCTAAACCCTTAATGCTAATGATTTCAAACTTGGTAGATGGTTTCCTCATGATAAGTTACAGATCAAGTTCGAACTTCACGACGTTTCGATCATTTTTGACAAAGTTATGGCACTTTGAACTTTCGGAATTCTGATAATTCAGATGATCCTTAACTCAGTGCCATTTTCAGTTTTAATTTCCTTTAAAAACCAATTTCTCTGCAATAATAGGACCGATTGAGGACAAATTTTGACCATAGGATGGACTCGGTCTGTAGAATATTTTAATGGTATTTAGGACGTCACAGGTCACGTGGTTCGGGCGCCATATTGTTTTTCGAGAAAACACGAAAACCCCTTTTTCTCTGCAACGGCTGAACAGATCGAGGCCAAACTTTGCAGGCAGAATCGCATACCCATGACGAACAAAAAAGTCAACGAGTATGACGTCATGCGTCACATGGTTTCAGAGCATGAACCTTTAAAACCGAGCCCCTCCCTCATTTTTGATCCAATCGAGGGGAAACTTCACAGATCTGTTCCCCATGTCAATCTACTAAAATGTCCTTTTGGAATTTGCGATAGCTCACGTCGTTTGGCAGATATCGTTAATTAAACGAAAATATTTTAAAAAATGGATATCTCTTGAATCGCTTTATTGATCGACGTGAAACTTCATACTATAGTAAAAGTCATGAAGGGTAACAAGTTTGCAAGATTTCAAGATGATTGGATGTACGGTCTGGAAGCTAGAAGTTGTTATTGCGTGAAGAAGAAGAGGCGTCAAGTGTGTGGATTTAATTATTTATCACATGTACAGACTGAAAGCATCGTTGGACACGACCTGTCGCGGTCATTGTAACCTCAAATAAAATTCTAATTTAAGATTTGTCAATAGCTGAGGTATATTAACAAACGAATAAAACAGATTTGGTCAAATTCTGACTTTTTAAACTCGATCGCATTTGACAGAGTTGTGACAAGCTGAGGAAGAAGAAACCTCGCATTGGCTTCTCCAATGTGCCATAAAAAAATGGATATCTCTTGAATCGCTAGTACCTCAGACCGTGAGTTGGTAATAATTTATATAATTCACACAGTGCAATACGTGCAGGCCGCTCTACGGAGCGACCTTGGGGGCTTATCAACGAGGCGAGGCGTGACACACATGTGTCTCAGCATACCTCAGATCAAGTTTGAAAACCAGCATCAACCGTGCATAAATTTGCATATTCGATCATTTTTGACAAAGTTATGGCACTTTGAACTTTGGTAGGGGACATGTATTGCAGCGCAATACTCAGAATGCTTATTTTTCAAGATATTCAGCTCACAAGGTTCAGACATACATGGCATCAGACATACATGGCGGCGGCCATCTTGGATTTTGACGTGGGTTGTACCCACACATCAAATTCGAATGCGGTCCTTCGCTTACGCACGCCCGCACGGACAGATGGACGGACACACGGACGGAGGGGAAAACCATAGTCCCCTTTCGCTCCGCTGTGCGACGGGGGACAACAATAACTTTTACCCTCCTCTTCTCTCGACTGTAGAATAGTTTGTCTGAATCTGTCCAATAATGTTATTCTCTCCACTCCTTTAAAATGGAGAATCATCCACATCTAATGTTATTCCATATTCTGATTCTGGTTCTTTTATAGTCTCACTTTCATCTTGTGACGTGACTCTCACTATTGCTATTCTGAGAGTTTACCTTTACGTCAAAACAAGGTCGACTGGTTTTGGTTGCTCAAGTTGTACAGGAAGGATGTAGTCTGGGTCAATTGGGAGTGGTACATCCGGATTACTTTTCGGAATTTTCTCACAAGCTTTGGTCAAAATCGTCACGTATACGGAGAGGCACACAAGATGGCGGCTTGCTCACCTTCCCGCACACAGCTCTCCACCCACGAATGATTGAATGATATGATATGCCACATTCAAATCCGTGCTGGGATCAAGATGGCCTTCACACCAAAAAAATCTAACGGCTTGGCCCAGCTGATACCCAGATCACACAAGGATAATCGTCCCCACGTTTGTCTTTAACAATTTCATCATAATGGTGACAAAAGTTTAAAGCACAAGTATGCTATTGCTCAACAAATAAACGATTGGACACAAGGTACAAACCCAAGAGGCCTCAATGGAGGACACACACAAACCTCATACATATTAATTTATTAAACTAACTTCACCCCCGATGTGGTCAGACATCCGATTACAGAGGGTCGGTCGGGAATGGTGGGATGCAAATAAATAAAGCAAATAAATAAAGTAATAACAAAAAAAAATAATAATAAATAAACAAATAAATAAATAAACAAATAAATAAACACACAAACCACACTAACACACCACACACACTAACCACACTAACACTAATAAACAAATAAATAAACACACACTAACCACACACACTAACACACACACACACACTAACCCTAACACACAACTCTCATACATATTAATTTATTAAACTAACTATACCCCCGATGTGGTCAGACATCCGATTACAGAGGGTCGGTCGGGAATGGTGGGATGCAAATAAATAAAGCAAATAAATGAAAGAAATAAATAAAAACACACAAAAAAACAAATAAATAAACAAACAAATAAATAAACACACACCACACAAACACACACTAACCACACTAACACACCACCCTAACCACACTAACACACCACACTAACCACACTAACACACCACACTAACCACACTAACACACCACACTAACCACACACACACAAACCTCATACATATTAATTTATTCAACTAACTATACCCCTGATGTTGTCAGACATCCGATTACAGAGGGTCGGTCGGGAATGGTGGGATGCAAATAAATAAAGCAAATAAATAAAGCAACATTGCTCGGGTGAGAACGAGAGAGAAAAGCACATCCCTGAGGTAATGAGATGGTCATGGTGACCAGTGGTGGTGTTCTGTGCTGAGGGCGGATGTGTACGGCTCATCCATGGGCCATGCCTTGCCCTCGGATGATCCAGATCACCACTCCCCTGCATGATTCCAGTGATGCAGAGCTCTGATGAATCACACTCAACCCACTGGCTGTGCGCCTGAGGAACTGAGTGTGCCCGACCATGTCTAACTGCATGTCACCGAAACCTCAACTCACCCGATCCCATCCTCATCATCCTTTCACAGCAATTATCGTGCTCCGAAACCACCCAGGGTGATGAACCTTGCCTCCAGTGTGGCACAGAACAATGTGGAGTAATAACCTAATCGTACTAAAATACACAATTTGCTGTCTGTATGTCTGTCGATTTTGACCATGAAACATTCGGTCGTTGCTTACCCAATCCCAACCAAACTTGACAGGACTAAGGGTCACACAACGGAGGTTGAGCGGTTTAACTCGCTACTCCTTCCCCCTCTCCATCCCATGAGGGTATCCCTCAACAATGGGGTTGTATGTTGAGGTGTATATCCATGTTAAGATAGCTTTATCGTGGCGTTCTTCCAAAGCCGCTTCTAATAACAAAAGTAATAACAATGCTAATGATAATAGCATAATATTAATGTTATTACAAAACATAATTCATACTAATAATATCCCACCTCCCCAATGGATATATTTAACGCCTGTTAACGTGTATAAATAGCTTATCGTGCCTTTTTGTGGGAGCACTTCCTTTGTGGCAGCACATATTAAAATCCGTTGTTCCTGTTCTCTGTTGTTGTACTTGTGAGCTTCCCTCTCTCTCGCCATCTTGTCTCCCGCTCCCTTTATTGTATGTTTTGTGTGTCCGTTAATTTTTTTTTGTGATTGATGTTAGCTCTTGCACGAGCCTCAATATTGTATACAAAAAAAAACACCCCAAACCAGAAGTAAAAATATTATAAACCACAAACACGTATGATTACCTTTTTAAACAGTCGCAAATGCTGTTTAACACTAAACTGAAAGAAATTTGGAGGAATCCCGCTATCCCTGAGGTAATCTATGCTTATTATCATCGACGATTGCACCTGATCGTAGATCTACTGTAGTCTATATACCCCACATGGCCCTTCCTGCCGCTTCCATGGCATTTTTCCAAGGCCACTTCTAATCACAAAAGTAATAACACGATTGAGAAGAGCATCTTACTATAATACACCAAATGTTCGTCTGTCTGTCTGTCTGTCCTTCTGTCCGTCCGTCTGTTCGAAGGTACTGCAAAAATGGCTGAATCGATCACAACGATATTTTGGGTGGGTAATCCTGGGATCTCTTGTGGAGTAAAATAGGGTATAGTCTAGTAGGAAGACTAGGTCCCCCTGCACCCCCCGGAGATATACTTCTAATCAGTGTTTCTAGATTGGAAAAAATGTGTAGAAAATGACTAGCTATGGCCCCAAGCTGAAAAAATGTCCCACATACCATTTTTATGCAAATTACTGCTGCAAATTTTATGCAAAATTATGCAAATTTTATGCAAATTTTTGATGAGGAGTAGAGTTGAGGGGTCTTTGAGGGCTTCATCGAGGTGCTCTCGGTTGCAAGACTGGGTCATTCTGAGAAGCACAGCAGGGTCAGAGATCATGATGTTCTCCTCCTCAGTGAATCTCTCCATCAACAGCCTCTCCATTGCCTCACACACTGTTTTGAGGCAAAAGAGGGACTTTGCGTAGGCCTTTCCACTGAGAACACCTTTGAGAGATCCACTTGTTACTAGTTGTGCCTCAAAGAGAATCTCTGCATATCCAGAACCACGCATCTTGTGTCCAGTGAGCATCCGGATGTAGTTCATGGATGTGTGGAAGGGTCCAATCGTTACTACATGACTAGCAAATTCATTTGGCCAGCGCCAGATGATGGGAAGGGCTTTCATGCAGACACCCAGATCAAATGTATTCAGGACCCATCTCTGACCCACCTCAGCAGTTGCTGCCTCGGAACGCTTCAGTAGCTCACGAACAACTGCGTTGTCTGTGATCGGTCTGTGCCTGGTGCCTGCATGGCATGGCAATGGCCTGCAGCCTGTGCCTGGGCTAGGGGGTTTCACCTCTGCAACTGGTTCTCCCCCACCCAGCAAATCAACAGTCGACTACTGCACGCCTATCCACCAACCGATCACAGACAACGCAGTTGTTCGTGAGCTACTGAAGCGTTCCGAGGCAGCAACTGCTGAGGTGGGTCAGAGATGGGTCCTGAATACATTTGATCTGGGTGTCTGCATGAAAGCCCTTCCCATCATCTGGCGCTGGCCAAATGAATTTGCTAGTCATGTAGTAACGATTGGACCCTTCCACACATCCATGAACTACATCGGGATGCTCACTGGACACAAGATGCGTGGTTCTGGATATGCAGAGATTCTCTTTGAGGCACAACTAGTAACAAGTGGATCTCTCAAAGGTGTTCTCAGTGGAAAGGCCTACGCAAAGTCCCTCTTTTGCCTCAAAACAGTGTGTGAGGCAATGGAGAGGCTGTTGATGGAGAGATTCACTGAGGAGGAGAACATCATGATCTCTGACCCTGCTGTGCTTCTCAGAATGACCCAGTCTTGCAACCGAGAGCACCTCGATGAAGCCCTCAAAGACCCCTCAACTCTACTCCTCATCAAAAATTTGCATAAAATTTGCATAATTTTGCATAAAATTTGCAGCAGTAATTTGCATAAAAATGGTATGTGGGACATTTTTTCAGCTTGGGGCCATAGCTAGTCATTTTCTACACATTTTTTCCAATCTAGAAACACTGATTAGAAGTATATCTCCGGGGTGTGCAGGGGGACCTAGTCTTCCTACTAGACTAATAGTATAGTGTTTCAATAGTATATTGTTTTCCCAATTTCAGCTTTGGCCTCCAGTATTTTCAGGTTTGGACCCCCGCATAACATTATTTTCCTGGGTACCACACAAACGACTGCACCGATCGCTGCATGGCTGCACCGATCGGACTCGGTGACCTCTGACAAAGACCTTTTATAAGGACATGGGTTGAATCCCTGCTTGAGAGAATGCCAACCCCCTCCCGCCATCACGGTCGTCTCTCCAACTCACAATCCCACGAGATATGCGGAAAGGACGACCCAAAACCAATTATCTTCTTTTTGATTCGTATATAAACATCATTAAAAGTAAATAATGACCTCGGCCAAAGTTCAAATGACGTGGGTTTAATCTCTACATGAGAGAATTCCACATAGCTATTTGGGCGGTGTAGAAGCTAACAGATCGCTGTCTCCATCGATCTTGCCAAGGCCGTAACACCTATCGGCTCAAAATCCTTTTAACTGTTGACTTGGTAGTTTTTACAATGAAGGAAACATTAACAATGTTAAAAGTTTATTTTGTGATTGGAGTTATGTTGTTTGGAATGAAAAAAGAGATATCGAGTTCAAGTAAATTACAACATGCCGTGATGGTTTCTACTTTCTAAACGTGATCTTCGCGGATCGCCATATGCAGATTCGCCACGGACCCACGATCGATGTTTCTATGCGTGAACGTACCCGTTTGTTTGCGAGCGGGTACGTTTTTCATGGAAGTCCTTCACGAACTTGCTGTCCATGTCTGACGTGCGACTGAAGGTGCTACAGGAATGTGGAATTTATTGGTTTCATGCTTTAGCATTCACCGTATCTGCATTGCCTGTTTGCTTCTGGCCTCCCAGCCGTGCGTAGCACGGGTATCTCACTAGTATAAGAAATTTGATTTTCGCATGTGTCGACAGTTCACAATCTGACAGTCGTGCTTTCACTTGTTTACTGTTCACTGGAGGCTGAGATCTAGTTACTACAAACCAAGTAAGTATTGCCTGCATCTTACGTGTCTTTATTTACATGTGTTTATTGATGAATGTTACTGTGTGGAGTCGAATAATATAATAATTATTAATAATTAACCTTACAGTTGTTTTTTTTTTTTTCTTACTTTTTTAACAATTTCCAATGTTTTCTAAAAATGTTATAATTTATAACTTTTCATTCCAGGCCTGGTCTTAACTGGAAAAATGGCTCAACACAAAACACAACTGCTGTAT
Source organism: Myxine glutinosa (assembly GCF_964187855.1). Lineage (NCBI taxonomy): Eukaryota > Metazoa > Chordata > Myxini > Myxiniformes > Myxinidae > Myxine > Myxine glutinosa. Next base: position 61,751,888 of record NC_136268.1, on the reverse strand, counting down.
AAGCCTTATAAGTTTTTGAAATATGGCTTCACCGAGGTGAGAGAAAAAGCTGGGAATGTCCGACCTCAGGGTGCAGTGCCTGCAAGTCCTCGCCAATGAATCTATGAAGGAAAACAAATTGAAGCGTCATTTGCATTCAGTTCATCCAAACTTTGTCAAAAAGCCACTGAGTTACTGGGAGGACAAAGAAGAACAGGTAAAACGAAGTCGGATTGATGCTTCCTCGAGTTCAGCCTTTTCTCTGGAGAAAGCTTCCTTGGTGCCCTTTGAAGTGGCGTGGTATGTTGCAAGATGCATAAAGCCCCATAACATTGGAGAGGAGCTGGTGAAGTCAGCAGCAGTGACGATGGTAAAAACTGTTTGCGGAGCAGATGTTGCCAAGAAGATTGAATCGGCACCACTTTCTGACAATAGCATCAAACATCGAATTGATCTCATTTCAGATGATATTTTGGCTCAACTAATTGTGGCACTGAAAAAAGAAGGAAAAAAATAATCTTAAATGTGTTCAATGTGGACGTCAGTGAAGTCAGAGAAGATATTCCGGGATTTCAATAAGAACTTGTAGAACTCCAGGAAAATCAAGTGCAGAAGCAATGCCTTGAAAAGCTCCCGTATTCGAAATTTTGGACCCAACTTGAGGATAAGCCCATTCTGACTCGGGAGGGTGAAAAAGCTCTTCTCCCTTTTCCAACAACTAGGGCATGCCCGTACTATATCTATATCTAAAATTATATCCCCCCCTCTATTTACATGAAATGGTTTGGTCCATGAAATGTTTTGGTTCATTCGCAACGCCAAAGCGAACGGCGAACGCTTTACATGAAATGGTTTGGTGCATGAAATGTTTTGGTCCATTCGCAACGCCAAAGCGAACGGCGAACGGCTTGCGAGTACAGTGACAATCCCCCCGGGGTTTTAATTAGTTTTAAAACGGAGCTTGGCAACCGCTGGCGTTCTTTAGCCGGCAGCTTCGCCCGCCCGAACGCCGTTACAGTACCTTCGACCGCGAGTTGCTCGGACTTCACTTGGCGGTCAGGCACTTCCGCCTATCTGCTCGTGCGAGTACAGTGACAATCCCCCCCCCCCCCCCCTCTATTTACATGAAATGGTTTTTATTAGTTTTAAAACATAGTTTAACGCCAACATAGCGCCAACATAGTTTGCAAACGTGAAATAAATGAATACGCTCTCAAATGTGCCATCCGAGGCAGAGTGTGTCCGCCACGTTCGGCACACGCGATAGTTCGCTGCTCTCTGATTGGTTGAATCGTTTTTTGGACATAGCTCGGTAAGTAATTGTCCGATTAATATGAAACCTTGAAAAGGCACATCCTCGGGTCCCCAGCAATATACCTGGCAAGTTAAAAGTATATCGGACCCGTGGTTGTCGAGAAACAGCGGTCACAGACAAACAAACAAACAAACGTACAAACGTACAAACGTACAAACGTACAAACGTACAAACGTACAAACAAACACACAGAGATTACTGGAATTATAGATAGATATATCTCTGTGAACAAGGATTTTCAGGTCTTGTTGTAATTAAGACTAAAGCAAAGAACCACGTGGATCCTCAGCATGACTTGCGTTGTGCTCTGTCCATCAACACAAAAGCAAACTCAGAGGAGCTTATCCACAAAATGAAGCAGTATCACGGTAGCTACTGAGAAAATCTGTGTATAATGAAGTCTCATTTTCATGGAAATTTGTTTTTCATTTTGTCCAATTAAAAACTCTGAAAATTATGTTGGTAATCTTATTATAATAGAGCAAACGTATATGGTTATGTCGCTATGTTTACATGCGACGAAAACGTCTTCTTCTTCTTCAAATAAAATTAACACCCTCTTAATTACGTTTAGACTGCTGAAACCCCTCAGACCTTTGATGACCCTTTAATTCCACCAAGACCCTTAAGACCACCAAGACCCCTGAAGACCCAAAATCTTTTCTTTTCAAAATCAAACCAAATTCAAATTTCAAATCAAATCAAATTTCAAAATCAGAAATCAAATCTTTTCTACCCCCGCAAATTTTACCCCAGATTCACTTTTTTGAAATACCAACTTCCTTCCTGGAAGTCCTTGCAGTGTCCTTGTGTTTTATACTTCTCCCACCCCTCCCCACCCTTCCCACGCCTCCTCCCCCAAAGCCCTCTCCCTCCCACAGATCTCCCGATGTCCCTGCTCTCAAATGTTGTGTTTGTGTGCTTCCTCTTCTCTCCCCATCTTGTCTACCTCTACCCTTATTATATGTTTTGTGTGTCTGTTTGATTTTATTTGTGTGATAAGTGTTAGCTCTTTCACGAGCCTCAATCCTGTATACAAAAAAACCCCCCAAAAAACACCCCGAAGACCCAAAACATCCCGAAGACCCCAAACACCCAGAAGACACAAAACACCCCGAAGGCCCAAAACACCCAGAAGACCCAAAACATCGGAGATCTCGCGAGATCTTGGAGACGACGGCAGGGATTTTCGAAGCTGCACACGTTTTCAAAGTTAAGTCATTGTTCACAATTGTATTTTGTCAAAACTGTATTTATCTTTCGGTGTGTGAACCTATAGTGTGCCCCTTGGAAGTTGCTCGGTGTTAATCTTTCATAAATTAATCGTTTCTGTTTTCCGCACCGCATGTGCGGCCTTGTAGTCTCAGGCTTCCCCGGTCGAACTTTGTTCCTTCCTTCGCTGTTTTGCTAGGTTCTTAGATTTTTCCCTACTCCCCCAAACTTCTCCGAACATCTACTCTTTGTCTAACGTTGTAACCCCCACCCCCCCCCTCCCCCCAAAAAACAAACAAAAAAAAACATTTATTTCCCTTTCTCCACGTGTGCTGTTGTCCCATCATGCGCCTCTGTCCACGTGCGCTGTCTCGCTCCGCCCCCATTATCTCCTTGTCTTCCACCTTTTCCCCTGTTCACGTGACTCGTGGTTGTCCCTCTCGGCTCCCTCTCCCCGTTGGTATTTTTTGTGAATATAAGATTGTTCTTCACGGTTCTGTTTAAATATGTTTAAACTTTCCCCTGCAGTGTTTTATTCAGTGGTATATTACAACACGCTGTTTTTCTTCCTATTTAAAAGGCTTTTTTCAATTTCCTCTCCAACTCATTCCATTTCAAAAAAATATTCAATCTCTTATAATTCTAAATCACAACATGCTCTAAATTCACATTCATTCCACCCCTCCTCCATCATTCTTAAACGGTTCGCTAACTTGAAATTATGATGGCATAGGTCATGTGGTACAGGCGCCATCTTGGAAAACCCCCCAAAAAATTGCACCTCTTCATCTCCGAAAGCACTGCATAGAAATAAATTGAGACATGGCTCATTATAAATAACTCTCCATGCGGAATAACATGTTAACAAGAAAGAACAAAGATTGCAGAGCCTCGCCAGGACGTGTTTTTAAAGGTTGTGTTAAAACAAATATGGCCACCGAACCACATAACCGAGTCATTATTAATTTTTCCCCACCAATTTATCCCAACATGATGCTCAATAAATTTCATCTTGATCGGATGAAGTTTTATACTTGTCGAATTATGGTGTCATAATGGAGGCACCTATGACATATTCATCAACATATTGTTACGTTTGTATGGGGTAGGGATACCATAGACCAGGTACAGTGCATAAATTAGCATGTTCCGTATGTTGCGATGAAGAACTACCATGTAATAAGTAGGGAATCTGTTTAGCCCGGATGTCTTGTAAGGTGTATCTTCGTCCCCATTACGAGGAGTGGGGTATGTCAATTAGCTCAGGGATTATGGGTAATTTATCCCTCTGTAATTTATTTCCTATTTCCCTTTTGGCACCACAACATAGACACTAGCCAATCACGCGCATTTAAACACCCTAATTAAAAACCTACAGGAAGCCAGGACATTGATCGCTGCCGCTGATGACATTGACTTTGGAAGCGCACAGGGCGGGCCGAGGGCCATGCCCAGAAGGGCAGTGACTGGTCGGGGTTTTGATTGGCACAAGCCAATTGGCAATTGGTAAGATGGGACTTGCTGATATTAGCAGGGAAGGGCTGGTAGGAAGCGACTCGCTGAGTGGCAAAGCACCCCAGATTATGTCAGAGCCGGGTGATAAAAGAACGCGCTGGCGGACATTTTTCAGTCTTCTTCTTGGCTTTTCGCTCTAGCGGACATTTTGCTCTCTTCTCCTTGGCTCCTCGCTCTGACCGAGTTCCCTCTTTCGCTTTTTCTCGCCTGGACCTCGTACGAACGGTGGCATTTTTCTCTCGGACTCAAGGGAGCGATCGTGAACGGCTGTGTTTGGAGATCTTGCTGGTGGTTGTGAGGAGGAAGAGCCGCGGCTTTCCAAGCAAGAGCGACGGGTGGACGAGCGCTGCTGGCTCCCCGCAGAGCGACGAGGCCCGGAGTGAACATGACACACAGCGAGGCCTGGTTCCCACCAATGAACGTGCGGTTACCGCCAAGGCCCCGTACGATTTCCACGATTACTGACGAGACCCCACCAGCGATCAGAGTTAATTGCACACAGATGCATATTTAAATTCAGTTATTTTTCCTTTTCGTCTGTCTTTGGATCTGTTTGTAGGGACGTCCCGTTTAGGAATTTAGTTTATCACGCATTTATTTGTACCGGTGTGGCGGACACAAAAGCCCACTGGCGTGGTGACATCATTCCGCGCACCAAGTGGGCGGTGGCCACGCCCGAGGGGTAGGCGTGGCCTCATGATATACACCGGGCGCGCAGCCCGGAGCGCGCCAGTGTTACAGTGAGCTCCTGAAATAAAGACGCTTATAAGTTACCGCTTGTCCGCTTCCTCCTTGCTCGCAAGCAGCGCGCGTAACGCCGCGCTTTACTGGTGACCCCCTCGACGTTGGATCTGCCGGAGCGATCCTTCCACACGCGACGCCATTGCCATGGCCAACTTCATCAAACTTCCCGAATTTTGGGAGGCTCAGGCCGAAGTCTGGTTCGTCCAGGCCGAAGCCCAATTTCAGCTTCGGCGCCTCACCGGCGATGACACGCGCTATTGCCACGTCGTCGCCTCCCTCGGGCCCGGCACGGCCGCTCGAGTTGTGTCCGTCCTTCGCCACCCACCGGATGGCCACAAGTACGAGGCACTCAAGCGGCTACTCCTAGCCACGTTCGGCCTCACGGACGACGCACGGGCCGACCGCCTCCTGGATCTCCCCGAGCTCGGTGACACGCACCCGTCGGTCCGAATGGACCATATGCTGTCACTGTTGGGCGACGAAGCCCCCGGTTCTCTATTCCGGGCGCTTTTCCGTCGCCAACTTCCAGCGCAGGTTCGCCTCGCGTTGGCCGGGACCGGGCTAACGGAACCCCGAGCATTGGCAGCCGAGGCGGACAGGTACTTCGCCGCTTCGGACACGCGGGCGAGAGTCGGCGTGGCCGTCACAGCCCTCGTGGCTGATGCTGCTGATACTGCTGATGCTGCTGTTCCACAGCATCAGCTTATACAGCATACGCAGCATGCTGATACGCACCTCGTGACCGCCGCCACGCCCCGCCCACCGCCGCGGCGAAAACCGCCACCGCGGGGAAACCCGCCAACTCCACCGGCCTGGCGGAGCCAGCCGCGCTCCTCCAGCTCCACCACCTGGTGCTGGTTCCACGCCAAGTTCAGCCACGAAGCTCGGCAGTGTCATCCGCCATGCTCCTTCAACAGGTCGGGAAACGCCCGGGCCGGCGCTCAATAGTGGCGATGAGCGCCGACCGTTCGAGCAGCCTGCTGTTCATAACGGACACCTTATCCGGGCGCCGTTACCTGTGCGACACGGGAGCGCAGGTGAGTGTCGTTCCCGCTGGCACGTCAGACAAGCATGCCGCGGGTGGGGGCCCCGCGCTGCTTGCCGCGAACGGGACGCCCATCCGTACGTACGGAAAACGCTGCCTCTCTCTGCGGTTCGGAGGGCAGGTTTTCCGATGGACGTTCGTCACCGCCGACGTGCCCATGGCACTGCTTGGAGCGGACTTCCTGTGCGCTAATGGGCTCCTGGTCGACATCAAGCGCAGACGTCTTGTCCAGGCCGAGACGTTCAGCTCGCTCGCTTGTGCGTTGCCCAGCTCAACGAGCGGCTTGCCAAGCGGCTTGCCGAACGGTTCGGTTCCGGCCACGTTGGTCTGTACGCTTCCGGCAGCGGACGCATTCACCCGCCTCCTCGCCGGCTTCCCGGCCCTCACGCGGCCCACCTTCTCGGCAGGGGCCGTCAAGCACGGGGTCGCCCATCACATCCCCACCGTCGGGCCACCGGTCTACGCCCGGGCACGCCGCCTCGAGCCGACGAAGCTGGCGGTGGCAAAAGCGGCGTTCGCTACCCTGGAGCGACTCGGCATCGTTCGGCGCTCAGAGAGTGCTTGGGCGTCGCCGCTGCACATCGTGCCGAAGCCCGGCGGGGGATGGCGACCGTGCGGGGACTATCGCCGTCTCAATGACGCCACGACTCCCGACCGCTACCCCGTCCCCCACATTCAGGACTTTTCCGCCCGTTTGGCGGGCAGGTCCTTCTTCTCGAAGGTGGACCTCATACGCGGCTACCATCAGGTCCCCGTCAGGCCGGAGGACGTCCCGAAGACGGCGGTCATCACGCCATTCGGACTCTTCGAGTTCCTGCGCATGCCCTTCGGTCTGAAGAATGCGGCTCAGGCGTTCCAGCGACTGATGGACAGCGTCCTGCGCGACTTGGATTTTGTCTACGTCTACCTGGACGATATCCTCGTCGCCAGCGCGTCCCGCGAAGAGCACCTACGCCACCTCCGCACGCTCTTCGAACGCCTGGGCCAGCATGGCCTGATTGTGAACCCCGCAAAGTGCCGGTTCGGCGCCGCCATAATCGATTTTCTGGGGCACCGTGTCACCAGGCACGGAGCCGCCCCCTGCCGGCCAAGGTGGAGGTGGTGAAGGGGTTTCCGCGCCCCCGCACGATCAGAGGGCTGCAGGAGTTCCTGGGCATGGTGAACTTTTACCATCGGTTCCTGCCCCGTATCGCCCAGCTCCTGCACCCCCTGCACGAAGCTCTCCGAGGTAAGCCGGGCAAAGGTGACGTTACCTGGACCGAGCAGATGGACACGGCGTTCACGGGCGCGAAGCTCGCCTTGGCTAACGCCACCATGCTCGCACACCCGGCGCCCGATGCACCGATCTCCCTCACCACCGATGCCTCGGACTACGCGGTGGGCGCGGTGCACGAGCAATGGGTGCGTGGAGCTTGGCAACCGCTGGCGTTCTTTAGCCGGCAGCTTTGCCCGCCCGAACGCCGTTACAGTACCTTCGACCGCGAGTTGCTCGGGCTTCACTTGGCGGTCAGGCACTTCCGCCATCTGCTCGAGGGCCGTGCGTTCACTGCCTTCGTCGACCACAAGCCGCTGATCTTCGCGATGGGCAAGGTCACCGAGCCGTGGTCGGCCCGGCAGCAGCGTCACCTCTCGGCCGTGTCCGAGTACACGACGGACATCCAGCACGTCGCGGGGAAGGACAACCCGGTGGCGGATTGCCTTTCCCGGGCCGTCGCCCACGCAGTCCACCTCGGCATCGACTATGCCCGGATGGCAGCGGACCAGGCCGCTGACCCCAACGTCCAGGCCTTGCGGACCGCCGTCACGGGCCTCCGCGTCACCGAGGTGCCGTTCGACGGTGCAGGCGCGGCCCTCTTGTGCGACGTCTCCCTCGGGCGTCCTCGCCCCATCGTGCCCACGGACTGGCAGCGCCAGGTGTTTGACGCCATCCACGGCCTGTCCCACCCGGGCGTGAGGGCCTCCCAAAGGCTGATCGCCGACAAGTTCGTCTGGCATGGCCTCCGGAAGGCCGTCCGCGGCTGGGCCAGGACGTGCCTCGCGTGCCAGCGCGCCAAGGTGCACCGGCACACCCAGGCCCCGTTGGCCCCGTTCACGGTACCGGAACGCCGGTTTGACCACGTCCACGTGGACCTGGTGGGACCTCTGCCCCCCTCGCGGGGTTTCACCTACGTCCTCACCATGGTGGAGCGCACCACCCGGTGGCCGGAGGCCGTGCCCTTGGCGTCGACAACGGCGGCCGATGTCGCGCAGGCTTTCATCGCCACCTGGGTCGCCCGGTTCGGCGCCCCCTCAGACATCTCGTCCGACCGCGGCCCCCAGTTCACCTCGGAACTCTGGGGGGGCGGTCGCGCAGGGGCTCGGGGTCCGGCTGCACCGAACCACGGCCTACCACCCCCAGGCTAACGGCCTGTGTGAGCGATTTCACCACTCATTGAAGGCTGCGCTCCGGGCCACCCTCCGCGACGGCGGCTGGGTCGACAGGCTCCCCTGGGTCCTGCTGGGCCTCCGGACGGCGCCCAAGGAGGACCTGCGCGCATCCGCGGCGGAGTTGGTTTTCGGGCAACCGCTGCGGGTGCCGGCGAGTTCCTCCCCGACTCCACGGCACCATGGTCCGCGGCACAGCAGCGCTCCGCTCTGCAAGAGACCGCCCAGAGGTTCGCCCCAGTGCCAACGGCATGCCACGGGCACCCACCGACGCACGTCGCCCCGGAGCTTCACACGGCGGAGTACGTCTTCGTCCGCCACGATGCCCACCGGACACCACTGCGGCCCCCGTACGACGGGCCTGTCCGCGTGCTGGAGACCGGGGCGAAGCACTTCACCCTGGACATCGGCGGTACTCCTGACCGCGTTTCGGTAGACCGCCTCAAGCCGGCCCACCTCGACGTGGACCATCCACCGCCAGTGGCCCGACCCCCACGTCGGGGCCGCCCCCCTGCGGGCGGACCCCCGGCACCGCCCAGCCCCGCCGCCACGCCGCCCCCCGGTCCTGCACCCATCCCAGGGGCAGCCAGGGGCATCCCACCTGGCATCCCTGCACCCCGGACGCCGCCGATCGCCAGGGGGCGCTTCGGCCGGGTCATTCGTCTGCCCCGCAAACTGGCCCTCCAGGTGCGCGGGAATTCTGGGGGGGCGCGTGTGGCGGACACAAAAGCCCACTGGCGTGGTGACATCATTCCGCGCACCAAGTGGGCGGTGGCCACGCCCAAGGGGTAGGCGTGGCCTCATGATATACACCGGGCGCGCAGCCCGGAGCGCGCCAGTGTTACAGTGAGCTCCTGAAATAAAGACGCTTCTAAGTTACCGCTTGTCCGCTTCCTCCTTGCTCGCAAGCAGCGCACGTAACGCCGCGCTTTACCGGCAATTTTTTTTTAATAAAACCGGTATTTCTGTACAGTTTAATTCCGTTTTCGTTTTCGTTTGTTTATTACAGGTTGAAGACTGTGTTGGGACCCGCGAAGGTAAGCTCTCCAGTTTCTCCCCCTCCCTCTTACTTCCCCATGTGTATTCTCCACCATTTGAACTGAACGCCCCGGAGTAACAGCTCATTTGGTCATCCGCGCTACCCTAAGGTGTTCACAAAGGGTAGTCACATGACAATATGCTATTAACTCATTAACATAATCAATCCCCAACGTCTTTCCTGAAATTCCTTGTAATTAAATTCCTAGTAGTGTTCATTTTCCTTATACAGTGTACCCTTTTCTCCTCCCCAGCCCTCCCCCTTCCACAGATCTACCGACGTCCTTGTTCTCTGCTGTTGTGCTTGTGTGCTTCCCTCCCCCTCTTGTCTCCCACTCCCTTCAATGTATTTTTTTTATGTGTCTGTGCATGTTTTCATGTTCAATGTGTTAGCTCTTACACGAGCCTCGGTTCTGTATACATATATATATATATATATATATATATATATATATATATATATATATATATATATATATATATATATATATATATATATATATATTGTTGCGGATATGGGATTTACATCCATCCATATCCGCTTGTAAATATTCCCCTATTTCCTCAATACTTCCCAACTATCCCCAATCCCCCATTCCCTAGTCCCATTTTCTGTAAACAACACTCTGTAGACCCGACCTCCCCCTATTTTCCCCATTAAATGTCGCATCCAGGTCCACCGCATCTCACGTAGACAACTATAGGACATCTTGCTAGTTATTCTTAGTCTATGTCAGTTAAGGACTCGTTTCCATTAATTCTGACTCTTCGTTGCACCAGAATGTGATTGTATGGCACCGTTAGGAAGTTTAGGACCTCGCAATACCTCCCCGCAGCTCTTCCTCACGGTTCAGCAACAACAACAACAACAACAACGGCGGCGGCGCGGGGAGTGCGCGTCCTCACTCCGGCTTGGTTGGTAGGGGGTGTTGGGAGGGCACCAGGCCTTTCCAACGAGCCGCCATCGAACATGTGCTCGACGGGGTTACCAAGTAGGGGCTCGCTGTCAGCTCCTCGTCAAGGGCGGAGCCAGGTAACCCCCGCACCCAATAGAAGCGGCGGACCGGTCCCATCTGGGGCGGAGCCAACCAGCCGAGGGCGTGTGACTCCCCGCTGAGCATGCGCAGGAAGAGGGAGGTGACGTCAGATGCGCGCTGAGCTTGGAGCAAGAAGGACGCCACCTCCGAGCGCTGTGACACCTCCCCGCATCTCTGGACTGGACCGCGCTTTATCCTGTCCCTGAGCCAAGGTGCACCTTGTGCTATCGACTGCCTGTCCTTCCCTGCCATCAATCCCTGTGTAAGTCAGTCTTGTCCCGTTTGTCTGTGGTCTATCGGGGATAAGATAAGACTGTAACTAAGTGCCTATCTCTTCTGTGTCTTTTACCTCACTCTACCTTGTAATCTACCCCTTTTTTCCACCACTAATTATATCCTCCTCCGGAGGTCTTGAGAACTGTACCCCTTGCGTCGTTTCATTTATCCCAGTCGTTGTGTCCTTTCCATCATTGATTTAGCGTAGCACGATTTGGCCAACGTTCGAGTGTAATCGGGTGAGTTGGGGGTAATCGGGTAAACTGTGCGAACACGGCGGCCATTCCGCTCGGTCAAGCAACATCTTTAGCCGTGTCCGTAACAATATATATATATATATATATATATATATATATATATATATATATATATATATATATATATATATATATATATATATAGTGTTCTTTGGATCTGGATTTTCCTCCATTAATTTCACCATTGAAGAGGAGAAAAATTGAGCCCTTACCTTCCTGGATACACTCCTAGCAAGGGATCCCAAAGGAGCCTTAAAGGTAATGGTGTACAGAAAACAAACACACACTGATCGCTACCTTGATTTCAATTCTTGCCATCCAATGGAACACAAAAGATCGGTGGTGCACACCTCTCAAAAAGAGCACGTGATTTACCATCTACCTTTGAAGACAAGATGAGTGAGGTGGACCATCTTCAAAATGTGTTAAGGGCAAATGGTTATCCTGACAGCTTGCTACCCAACAGGAAAACGATAAGGGCTTCCCACACAACAGGCTGAGACCGAGAGAACAACCAAAGGGTTTGTGTGTTCTGCCTTTTGTACCTGGGGTTTCACAGAGGGTCGGCAGAATTTTGAAATCGGCAGGAGTGAGGGTGAGTTTCACACCGGTTTTCACCCTTCGCCAAGCTCTTATGAGGGTCAAGGACAAGCTTCCGAGGAAGGATATGTCAGGGGTGGTATACGTCGTGCCCTGTGGTTGTGGAGCTGAGTATGTGGATGAAACTGGGAGGACCTTAGGTCAACGTATTGCTAAACACCAAAAAGCATTTGAATGTAATTATCCCAGCAGATCTGCTATTGCCAAACACGGCCTTAAGGAAGGCTACACACCTTTATGGGATAGGGTTAATATTTTGGGTTCCACACCCAACAGAAACAGAAGACGTGTTTTGGAGGCTTGGCACACAGAAGAAACCGTTACCTCGATCACACAAGAGGTAGTTGACTTACCGGTAGCGTTTGACCCACTCTTGTGTAAACGAAGCAGGCATTCCGTACTTTGAACAATGAGTCCACATAATATGTCACACAAGTTTTTTATTCGGACAATTTGCCCCCTCCCCCCCTCCCTCCAAACCACCCCTCTCCCAACCCCCCCCCTCCGCTTCCACCCCCCTCAGGTTCCCCCCCCATTTTATCCCCCCCTCCCCCTTCCCGCATTCCCCTTTACCGCATAGGGCCACATGTGATGATCTTGATATGATGGCAATTTTATTTTATCTTAAAAAAATTTGCTTTAATATATTTACAGTTTTAATTTAATTTACAATTTAATTGTTTACAAGTTTAACTTTTAATTAAATGTAATGATTGTTCCTGATTTTCTAAACACGAGTTATAATCCAGCATTGCTTACAGGATTATTTTGAGCCGTTAATATGCGGTTGATTTTTGAATTTGGTCAGTAACGTCTCCGTTCACGAGAGCGGTGTGATACGGTTTAATTGGCTGTCCAGCATTGCCCACCCCACTTTGCATATACCCCGCCCACTGTGCATGTAAGGGGATGTTGAGATGATTTTATCACTCTTGAGAAAGATTAACGGAGGCGTGTGGCTTTGTCACATGTTGTTAATCGAAACGTTGTCATTGTTTGTTCAATTAAAGGTTGGAGATCTTACCATGGAGTCATTTGGATTTACTCCCAACCGCAAATCTTTGCTTATAAATTTATTGGCGAAAGCCATGGGCAGGACATTGCCAAGAGATGCCGTCATTACACCAACGTTGTGGAGCGGACCGAAGTAACGAAGGCACATCTTCGGTTTAACCATCTCTGTTTGGAACAGAACATTCTTCCGAAGCCTCTACGTTTCAGACCTCCCATGCCGGGTTTGAAAGCTAAGCAGATTATGCAGGCAACAGGACGGAGGTTTCTTCGTTTGCGCATTTCAAACTACCACCATCACCTTACTAAACGGTATGACCATGTGCAACGGTTGGCTCATACTATTGCGCCAAGACTACCTGGCGAGTTATGGGACCGAATACAACGGAGAGCTCACACTTTCGCGGAGCACACTCGGACATCGGTGGGGAAACGACATCAACGAAAGTTCACAGCATTGGTTGATGAAAGCACACATCGCATGACTCCCGTCGTTGACGTGAACATTCTTCGGAACCGGTGGGTGGTTAACCGGTCGAGTACGCAGCTTTCGGAGGCACAAACCAGCTTATTGCAGAAGGGCCTTAATTTTGCCATCACTCCCCGATTTGTTCCGAAAGACACCATTGTATCACGGGTGGAATCTGCCATGATGGAACTTGATAACACCACCAAGAACGAAATCAGATCACGTGTGGCTGCTATTTTACTTCGCCCTCCGCAATTTTCACGCAACAATTTCAATTTGGACCCGAAAGAACAACAAGCTTTACGAGAGTTACGCAACATGGACGATGTGGTGTTCTTACCAGCGGACAAAGGACGGGCAACGGTGCTCATGGATCGTCTTGTATACACGAACAAAATGCAGGATATGTTGGCTGACCAAAGTACTTATGAACGGTTAACCGCAGATCCAACTAAGAAGGAGGAACGCAGGTTAAACTCAATGCTTGCCAGATTAAAAGCGACTGGTAGACTATCAGCTGCGGCGTACAAACGTCTGTACAGCAGTAAGGGCGTGTCTCCCAGGGCCTACGGGCTACCGAAAGTGCACAAAGAGGGATTTCCGCTACGGTTAATCGTTTCCTGTATTAATGGTCCGTCATATGCTCTATCCAAGTTTTTGGCAAACATTTTGAAGCATTTGGTGGGGACGACAGAGCGAACCGTACACAATAGCACAGCATTTGCTGAAAGAGTGAAGCAGCTCACCATCGAGGCACACGAGACCATGGTTTCGTTTGATGTTGTGTCTTTATTTACCAACGTGCCCATAGCCCTGGCGATTGAGGTGGCAAGCCGGCGTTTGATGGAAGATGATCGATGGAAAGAGACTGCGGGAGCTTTAAGCCCGATGGACGTCTGTGACATGCTTTCTACCTGCCTCTCTTCCACCTACTTTGTATTTAATGAGGTATATTACAAGCAGGTTTATGGCACCGCTATGGGTTCCCCGGTATCGGCTGTGATTGCCAACATGGTGATGGAGGATTTGAAGGAACGCACCATTCCAGCCCTGTTAGTGCAACCACGTGTTTGGTTCCAGTATGTGGATGACAAATTTGTCATCTGTCTCTCTGATGAGGTGGGCATCATACATGAGACCATAAATAAAACTTTTTCCTCCATTAATTTCACCATTGAAGAGGAGAAAAATAGAGCCCTTCCCTTCCTGGATACACTCGTAGCAAGGGATCCCAAAGGAGCCTTAAAGGTAAAGGTGTACAGAAAACCTACACACACTGATCGCTACCTTGATTTCAATTCTCGCCATCCAATGGAACACAAAAGATCGGTGGTGGACACCCTCTCAAAAAGAGCACGTGATTTACCATCTACCTTTGAAGACAAGATGAGTGAGGCGGACCATCTTCAAAATGTGTTAAGGGCAAATGGTTATCCTGATAGCTTGTTACCCAACAGGAAAACGATAAGGGCTTCCCCACACAACAGGCTGAGACCGAGAGAACAACCAAAGGGTTTGTGTGTTCTGCCTTTTGTACCGGGGGTTTCACAGAGGGTCGGCAGAATTTTGAAATCGGCAGGAGTGAGGGTGAGTTTCACACCGGTTTTTACCCTTCGCCAAGCCCTTATGAGGGTCAAGGACAAGCTTCCGAGGAAGGATAGGTCAGGGGTGGTATACGTAGTGCCCTGTGGTTGTGGAGCTGAGTATGTGGGTGAAACCGGGAGGACCTTAGGTCAACGTATTGCTGAACACCAAAAATCATTTGAATGTAATTATCCCAGCAGATCTGCTATTGCCAAACACGGCCTTAAGGAAGGCCACACACCTTTATGGGATAGGGTTAATATTTTGGGTTCCACACCCAACAGAAACAGAAGACGTGTTTTGGAGGCTTGGCACACAGAAGAAACTGTTACCTCGATCACACAAGAGGTAGTTGACTTACCGGTAGCGTTTGACCCACTCTTGTGTAAACGAAGCAGGCATTCCGTACTTTGAACAACGAGTCCACATAATATGTCACACAAGGTTTTTATTCGGACAATTTGCCCCCTCTCCCTCCCTCCAAACCACCCCTCTCCCAAACCCCCCCCTCCCCCCTTCCCACATTCCCCTTTACCGCATAGGGCCACATGTGATGATCTTGATATTATCGCAATTTTATTTTATCTTAAAAATTTTTGCTTTAATATATTTACACTTTTAATTTAATTTACAATTTAATTGTTTACAAGTTTAACTTTTAATTAAATGTAATGATTGTTCCTGATTTTCTAAACACGAGTTATAATCCAGCATTGCTTACAGGATTATTTTGAGCCGTTAATATGCGGTTGATTTTTGAATTTGGTCAGTAACGTTCTCAGTTCACGAGAGCAGTGTGATACGGTTTCATTGGCTGTCCAGATTTGCCCACCCCACTTTGCATATAAGGGGATGTTGAGATGATTTCATCACTCTTGAGGAAGATTAACAGAGGCGTGTGGCTTTGTCACATGTTGTTAATCGAAACGTTGTCATTGTTTGTTCAATTAAAGGTTGGAGATCTTACCATGGAGTCATTTGGATTTACTCCCAACCGCAAATCTTTGCTTTATATATACGTATATATATATATATATATATATATATATATATATATATATATATATATATATATATATATATATATATATATATATATATGTGTCACCCCAATCATTTGTATAAATGTGACTGTTTAGAAATGGAGAGGTAGTCCAGACTGTCAAAAATAATGGCTGATACCTTAGGTGTGGCAAGCATGTTGTGACCATGTCTATTTCTTCGCAATAATCAAGAATGGAGCTTCAATGTTGCACAATTTGTAATCAGGAACACATTAATGTTTTGAGATCACAGAAAGTCAATGATGTTAAAAATATTGAGTTTATTTCATACAGCAAAGCAGTTCTTTACCAGAACAGTTAACGAACGTCTACATATTTTGTACACAAAAGAAAGAAGTAAGCATAACTTGTCAAGGAAGTTGGAAAGAGACACAAGTGATAAAAGCGTATGTGGAACAAGATCGGGAATGGGGGACAGCGAGGTCACGAATGACCTCACTTTTACATGTGGAACAGGTAAATAACTTCTTATTTGACTAGATTACCGGTGCTTCCAGTTAAATATGTAGTTTGTGCATAATAGCTGAAAGAGTAGGCCAACCAGATGTTTTCCAACGCCATAGAGAAAAAAAATAAATCTATTATTGACAATTGTTATCCGACAGTCATTGTATTGTGTGGAAATGGAGCTCGGTGGTTTCCAAGGATGTTGGCGTTGCAGTTAAAAAAAATAAAAATGGATGCAATGTGGTATGCTGAAAGTTCCCCCTGTATATCATGGCAGTAACTTCCCAGTTACAACAGCAATTGCATCTACCGACTATGGAATAAGCCATGCTGTTAAAGTGGTAGTTTACGCAATAATTAACTATTGGCGACAACATCACAGGTAAGTAACAGCCTCCTGCTGTTATGCACTGTGTCCAGCTGATAATGAACATGCTTTAACTTTGATGTACCACACGTATGACGATGTCTTTACCATTGTAATGGGCAAGTTGGTGTACAAGAGGAAGATAACTGTGCCATTAGAGATCCTGATGATGGCATGGCGTTCACGTGAAAACATCCACAAACTGCATACAGGCAATCTTCGGGTTACGTAAGCTCGACGTTACGTAAGCACCCAATGAAATAAAATAAATATTTTTTTTTAAATCGAGATTCGTCAATTTTTTTACGTCTTTACGTTTACGTGTGGAAGAAACCCTGCCTGCAATTCGTCCATTACTGAAACCGTGGACGATGTGGCCCAAAAAGTCGTCGACTTGGCGCATCAACTCCAGCTGGAGGTGGATGATGTTGGAGATGTTACTTGAGAGCTATGTGGAGCTCTCGAATGATTACCTCATGGAGTTGGAGGCTCGAAAGACTGCAAAGGAGAGCTTCGATGAGAAGCAGCCATTGTTGAACCTCCAGAGATATACAACAAAGGACTTGGCCGAGGCCTTCAAGCATTTCAATGCAGGACTGGTTGCTCGAGAGAGGATGGACCTGAATTCTTCGCCAATGTCAATAGAATCATCCAATATGGCCTCTCGTGCTACAAAATCATTTATGATGAGAAAAAGCGGGCAGCCGTTCAGTCCACTCTCGACCTCTTCATCAAGAAGGTTCGTAAACCTTCTACAGAGTCCCGAATTCCTAAGCCTTCGCGCTCCGTTACATACATGTTCAACCTGAAAGTCCGCCTCACATGAGCAAGTCAACACTAGGAATTAAGGTACGTGCTAATACTGCACATGTAAATGTTCAACTAATTATCTACTCATTTTTTTTTTTTCAGATTTTACTCGATGAAATTCGACTTGCAGAAAATCTACTTACAAACGGGTCCCAAGAACGGAAGCCTTACGCAAGTTGAGGATTGTGTACTGTGAAACATTCTCACCCACCTCACTGAAGGTCACAGCCTGCCACAAGCATATAAAGACAAAGTTCAATCTTTAACAAGTCGACACCAAAGGTGAAGGATCACAACCTGAGCCCGGTGAACACATTCAGAACTGGACAGCGTCTGGAGATATGTTGAACATGGATGGATCAAACGTTTGGCCTTTAAATGGTGATCCTTCGGCATCCCAACCTTTTTGCAGCATTTTGTGCACCTTCTGCAAATAAAAACAACAAATGGCACACATTATTAATAATACCTGTAAGCAGAGATGTCAACAAGTCATTTGAGCCAAATCACAAGTCGAGTCTCAGTCACTGTGGCATTAATTCAGTCTTCGACTTGTGTCAAGTCCCACATTTACTTAGAAACCTTTGAGCACAAACCATTAAGGAATTAAGACACGGGGCTTTATTTATTGGCATGTATGTTCTTAAAAGCTGTTTGACTCGTTTTTTGTTTTTTTTTGTAAACTTAAAACAGTGGACATTTTTTGCTTTGTTCCCAGCAAAAATAAATTTGTTAAATTTACTTCTCATATCTATCTGGTGTACCAACTTGAACGTAAGCACGTGGGACTAGTCAAAATAACGTCAGTTTATGTTTAAATGATTCACACATGGAACCAAAGCATTCAATGTGCAATGGCAAATGAGGTTTTTAAAATTTACTTCAACGTGTACGTTAAAATGAAACGTACAACTTATTAACCTCAATTGTTGTCCTTCACGATACCGTACTTTCTATGCCTTCTTATTTAAAAAAAAAAAAAAGATAAGTTGTGATACAATTTACAATTATTGACGAAGTTTCAATAAACCAAGTCACCTGACATTTAAATCATTACAAAATATTTTTATCAGGTCAGAACGTGCACGGGGTTACCAATCAGGGGCAAAGTTTCCCCCGGGCCGAATTCTGTATTCATGGTTTGAAAATAAGGGGGAAAAAAAAGTTTTCCCACGTTGCCACATTGGTAATATTGCTGCTTGCTGCTTGGACACGGTGTGCTGTCTGGAGAGTGGACATTCCCTTTAACCCTAATGGTAAATAGTACGCGACCCGGTGGCCATGCGCTCTGGTAGGCTGCACATGTACAGCATAGACACACAAGGCATACAGTATGTCATTAACCGCATCTGGCACACCCACGATGGAAAATAATTTCCCATCTATATAATAATAGCATAAGGACTCGACTTTGTTATCCCTTTTACGCCGCACCCAGTGACCCGATGCCCACGGCACTAATGGATTTACGATCTACGAATCGCGCTCTTTGTTTATCACGTATAGCCATACTCGAAAAATCTGAATTAGCCGACGTTGGGGCCCAAAAGCATCCGATTAACTGCCGATAAGACGCCATCTTACGACGCCATCGTATTGGCGTCTGCTGGGCGAAGGCGAAGCAAGCCGTCCGCTGATTGGACAGGCGAAGGCGAAAGCAAGCCGTCCACTGAGTGGACAATCCAGAGCATGCATTTGTGCCAGTGTCGGCGATCGTTGTTCATATACGCACTCTTCATTCTCATCTTTCTTCCTAACTCTTACTCGGACAAGCAAATCCCCTATGCCATCCATAATGGTACACACTATCCATACACCACATCCTCCCTTCCGTGGATGTTCCACGGGTTTCGGCTAGTTTATTTTAAACCTCGTTTTGATTCGATGTTTAGTCAACGATTATTTTCCGAACATTGTCAACAAGTAATTATAACTCAAGTCGCATGCAGGTTGCAAGCAAGTCGAAGTCCCCAGCCACCAAGTCCCAAGTGAATTTTGTCAAGTCGCAAAATTTTGCAACTCAGGTCCCAGACTAGAGTCCGAGTTTCCGACTCAAGTCGGCAACTCTGCCTGCAAGAGAAAGATCGTTTAATGACTTCATTCAGCCACACACATTAAAAAAAAACTCCAACCGGCAGCCAAATCCTATCGCAGATAAGATACTACAATGGCACTCGGTAGAGCACATACCTCCGCCAGGCTGAAGAGTTTACGGTGTATATCCCACTTATATGCCGGATCTGGATTCGGAACTGAACCAAAATCTAATCGGCCTGTTCTTGTCACCTAACCAACTCGTCCACCTAGTTTTGTCATAACTCGTCCATAACTTTTTTTAAATATCATGCTATATAATCGCTTTTCGCCCGATTCTAAATAATTCTCGTATCCGAATCCATATTCAGATCTTCACCAAAATCGAATCGATTCGTCCTTGTCACACACACAAAATGTCCACCAAGTTTCGTCCAAATCTGTCCAGAACTTTTTGAGATGTCCTGATATATGTCGGTTTCATAGACACAGACACCGATCTTCCAATGGTGAAGGATCACAAAAACAAAAAATAAAAAATAAATTAAAAAATCTACTAGCTGGATCCGAATCCGGATTTTCACCAAAATCTAATCATTTCGTCCTTGCCACATATGCTACCCTCTCTGTCAAATTTCGTTCGAATCCATCCACAACTTTTTGAGATATCTTGTTCACAGACATACAGACAGTGGTGAAAACATAACCTCCATCCACCTTCGGTGGCGGAGGTAAAAATAAAAAGATGAACAATTTAACATTTCTTGACAGTCTGGGGATACGATATTGGAATGCAATCACACGATTACATATAGAGTGGCCACAAAGTGCCTATGCATAATAATAGTGTGTCTGTTACTTATTTGTTTTCCAGGAACAGCTTCAGCATGAAGGACACCAGCAAGTACACGATAGAAGAGAAACTGATTACTTGTGTTTGGGTTCACGACCGCGAGTGTAAGACTTCAAAACAGCTGTCAGGGGCTGCTTTTATGACCTCCAACCCTCAACAAGGAAGATGTCCAGAAGAACATGGAGAAAAATTCAAATTTGTGCAGAGAATGGAGGGGAGCATACAGATAAATTCTAACTAAATTCTAACCGTGCATAGGGACTTTGTGGCCACTCTGTTACACACACAGAAATAATCAATAACACTGCTGCCATGCATTGTATACCTATCATATCTCTGGGATGCTTTCCCGAAAAGAAAATGGTCTATGGCTGAAGAAAACATTTTGTACGACAAATAAGATTGGAAGGGGAGATAATTTTCTTTAAACTCGTTGAGGACTTGCAATCCTTATTTCATTTAATGGACTGCATATGCTACCTCGATGAATTCTCCTTCTCATCCCAATGACCTCTCGTAGTTCTGAGATACTCACCATCTCATGGCTCTGTGGCTGGCCTTGAATCTTCTGATGGTAGTCAAATGTGAGCCGATTAAGCACAGCGTGTTCCTCCTCATCTACAGTGGCCATGGAACGCTCCTTATTGATTTTGTCGATGTCGATCAGCTCCTCACCTTCGATTAGTGCATTCCACCAGTATTGACCATTTTTGTTGAGGTGTACCTGTGAGGATGCATGTAAACTTCCATGACATAGAACAGCATATGTACAACCCCCCCCCCCCCCCCACCCCACCTTTCCACGCAACAATGCTGGTTCTCTTCAACCAGAATATGAACATTTATGAGGTTCACAAAAAAATTCTGAAAGTATACGATTTTTTTTATCTGCATGGTCAGTAAAAAATAATCTTAACCACAGCGTTGATTTAAAGTTGCAAGGCTTTGCTTTGGATCGACAATTATTTGAGTGCAAGGCACGTGTCTTACTGAAAAACAACTGTCAAAACGACTGTTTCATATTTTTTTTTTTTTAAACGTAAAAAAAAATCAGCACCAAAACGGCCATACCTTCAAAATTCCCATAGTCTCCATTGCAAACTAAGAGCCAAGAGCTCAAAAAAAAAAAGAAAATGGATGAAGCCCCATGCTCCAAGAAGAAGATGAAGCCCCTTCAAAGTCCAAATATTTCAGAAATCTCAGAAAAATCCTTGTGATTGTAGATACCTGAATACATTTTCCTGGCTCTAAGCTCCACATGGAATTCTCCGTGTTTACTTGGTGGTTGAGGCGGCCTTCGACAAGCACCTCCGCTCCCCCACTTCCATCCATCACCGCAACATGCAATGAGTCCTTCTGGATGTTTACCGAAACCTGGAAACCAATGCATTACAATAAGGTAATAAAGGGAACTGTGTAGAAGAGGGAAGTGGGGAGAAAGCAAGAAATACAAAAGTTCATGTTGCGAGGCATAAGACCACTTCACGCCTTCAAAAATTAAATTCAGTGGCTTTTCTATCACCTAAATACCAACAACGCAAATCTTGTGTGTTTATCTATTATGAAATGGAGAAGCATCCATGTATCATGCTTCATTCTAAGAGAAAACTGCTGTCGTAGAATGATAACTGCATTAGAATGTATGAGCAACAATTAATGCGTCATAAAATATTTAAATTTTGTTCATGCACAGAATCTGGTCACGTGATTGGTTGAATGGAAGCCCTCTTGATGCGGTTTACAGTGATACATGTTTTTACGGCTTGCAGGTCATGTCTTTTGGCTGAGGGCATGGCTGTGCTGCGGACGCAATGCCACCTCTAGGTTAGGGGAGGCATTTTTAGCGTTTTAGCCCTGATTTTAATCTGTTAATGAGCACAAATTTTGATGCGGTCAATACACCTTTGTTAAGCATCAGATATTAAGCTTGTGGCCAAGTCTCATCAACATTTTGCATTTGGTTCAATCGATAATGACTGAAGTGTTTATGGGCTCACTCACTGACTGACTGACCTATGGACAGTACTTGATCGCTTAAACTCATTTACTTGGAACCAAAAATGTGTCTGGTTAATCAAAAATATGCCCGTTTTTAAAGCCCTTTTTCCTTCATGAAAGAGGAAGTGGGAATGGGAACTTAATGCAGCAGTTCCAACGGTATTATTTATTCATCTACGACAGCAGGAACCCTTTAGAGCTTAGAACAATCAAATCTGACCCATAATTGGAAGGTCTCACCTCATCAATAAAATCCCCAGCTGCAACTATTACTATATAATTAATCAACAACCTGCCCTTCTAGCCAAAGAAAGCTGCATAGCGCAATCAAGAAAAGCCACACAAGGTAAGCCTTTGCCATCTCAAACTCTACCTGAGCTCCCCTAGAGTTGAGGACAAGTAAAACATGAACGAGAACCCCCATGCTACATGCCTCCATGAGCCACTGGATAGCTTCGCTTTAATACATGGTCTAGACTCATGGAAGAGCTAGGACACAGAACAGATCAAGACAACATAACAAAGGGAACAGCAGGAGACAGTGGAAATGCCAAAAGCAGAGCGGAGGGAGAAGATCGATGGAGACGGACAAACAAGGGATGCAAGTAACGATGAGGGATAAGGGAGAACGCAACGGGTGGACGAGGTGCAGGCTGCAATTTGTGGATGCCCTGAGGGTGGAGAATCGTGGTGAGGATTCCTGAGGGCCTCAGAATGCGATTGGAACTGCCAGAAAAACTTCAAACCCTCTTCCTTCCTCCATTCCCCCATCTGACTAGCCCCTTCTCCATTCTTTATGATCGATTCACTTGCATCCCATCCACTCCTACCCTCGCCATGTTTGTAAATAGATTGTGGCCATAGGATAGGTTAGGTTTTGGAATCGTGTCCAGTGTTACATGCAGGGTCCACCGAGTGTCTGGCGTAAGGACTCAGTTTGGAATTGTGCCTTCGTGAGGGATTGATGATCGCCATTTATTTATAACCTGCACAGATTCTTATTTTTAATTATATCCATTAAAATTGTTTACATCAGTGGATGTAGAGATGTTTTATTCCCACAATTGGGGTTCCAGACAAAAGAGCAAAAATGCGCGAGAAAATCCGCACTGTAACAATATACCTCAACTGCTTTGCCATCCCTTGCTGAGGTCACGTTGCCGGGGCCTAAGACCCTGTCATGTGACAATATCACATATCGTGTTGGATCTTAATGAAATAAACCTAACTGTACAATATTTGTAGCATTTACCAAACAAATGCAATCCAAAAAAAAAAGTGTGTGCCTGGAAACAAACGCTCTCTTTGGGAGCAGCCCTGGGGATGTGGGGCAAATTAATTTTGTGACCATGGCCTGCGATACCTCATCCCTCCGACAGGGGTCAGTAAATCATGTGCACTGTTCGACATATGAAGGTGAAAATCTCAAGTCGTCTCTCCACCTTAAGGGTGGGAGGAGGGATTATTTTGTGCCCATGGCCAGAGCAGGTATATAAAATGTGGTGGAGAGGCCAAGTTTTTTTTTTTTTTTGGATTCTACAAAGTTCAGACAAACAAGCCCTGGTGTTGGCTTAGTGGTTAGGGTGCCGGCTTGGGATCCTAGGGTCCTGGGTTCGAATCCCGGTCGATCGCTGAATTAACGCCAGGGGGGTTGACAGCCTGTCATCCTTCCGAGGTCGGCAAATTGAGTACCAGCTTGCTGGGATGAATGATCCCGGTGTGTACCCCGGTTTAGAATAGGTACACTGTATCCCTGCACATCTTAAGAAGTGACTAAGGGTTGGTGTCAGGAAGGGCATCCGGCCATAAAAACATTGCCTCAAACAGGGAACCATGATTGTCATGGGGCCCACAAGGCTAACCCCCGCTTTAGCAGGGAAAATGGCCTTAAAACGATCATTCATTCAAAGTTCAGACAAACAGTATTGAGCACAGGTTTGTGTTATTCCAATGATATTCATACTTTAGGACTTTAAAAAAGTCATCAGTGATAAGTCAGACATGTTTTCATTGTAAATTAAACGGTTTTTATAAATGCATATGAAAGAAACTGCTTAAGTAAAAATAATAAGATTGTCATTTTATAGTACAGTATCAGTCAATACTTTGTGTGTCCGCCCTTTGCCTTATTGAGTGCCATCACTCTTTACCCATGCTTCTTGTATCCGACTGAAGCACTCTTACAGGAATATTGTGCCAAATATCCTGCAGTACATTCCACAGTTCTGCAATGTTAGTTGGGTTCCTCTTGTTCTTCTGTTTCCAGGTAATTCCATTCATGGTCTCGATGGGACTCGTGTCCAGACTGAGATGGCCATTCTAACACTTGGAGCACACCAGCTGTAACCTTGTTCTTCAAATACTCTATTAGATGTGTGTTTTGAATCATTGTCCAATTGGAAAATGAATCCTCTTCTGATTACACGATTTCTACTCAGAACTGCATGGTGCTGCATTATCTGCTTGTACTTACTTCTTTTGTTCTTGGCCCATTGATTTTAACATGTTTTTCAACACCAAAAGCTGAGATACAATATAGGACATTCACAGAACATCTCCCATGTTTAACAGTATGCTGCAAACATTGGGTGCCGCAACATTCTCCAGCTCTTCAGGGTACGAACATATGATGGTACCATAATTCCCCAATGCTCTCAAAGCAATGAACTCTAAATTTCAATAAATAATTTTCAATAAATCAATAAATAAATGTTTTTAGCTCTTTCACGAGCCTCGATCTTGTATACAAAAAGAAAAAAGAAAAAAATCTTGCTAGTAAATGCTCTGCACAAGGGTTGACAAAATAAGTTATGATCACTTGTATAATGTCTTCCAATTGCTTCTGGAAGTTGCAGCATGCACAAGACCAGGATGTCCAAGATAATCGCAAGGAGCAAAGGCAGAAGGAAATACGATGGAATGATAAAATGGCCAAATAAAGGCCCAAGTCGGTTATCAAGGAAAGTCAAACTACCTGCTTTCCTCGAGTGATGGAGGCTTGCACAGGCACTCGAACGTCAACGTCTGTGAAGTCTTGAGACCACATATACTTGTCACGCACAGCACCATTATAGCTCTCAGGGTTGTCATGGGAAAATCCCAGATCCTTACTATGAAAAATAAAGAAAAAAAAAAAACACCGATAGAAAACTATTCCTCAACCAAAGTCAATTATTTGAACATCACTGGCAATTTCTGATGCAGTAGATCAACCTTACAATGATGTTATAATGATACCAATCTTAACACACCTGAGATTTTAACTTTGTTACAATTGCCAACTCAAAAATAGTTATAGCCCTAAAGTAGCATAACTTTCTTTCGTAATTTACTAACAACAAAACATACCAAAGACAGGAAACAACTTAGGTTCACATAAAAGGCAAATAATATACAAACCGAAATTGTTATTTTACTCCATATTTTGGTATACAATTGTGCATTCGGTAAGTTTTGCATACAACATAAGCAATACAATTGTGCATTCGGAAAGTTTTGCATGCAACATAAGCAATTTCCGTACAGTTAAGCAGGTCTGCATCATTTAACAAGTAGTACTAGAGTATACATTTTATCAAAAGGATAACAGCGGCAAAAAACAAAAATCAATGTGATGGAATAATTACACGATTACACATTTAGGGACAAATTTACAAAAGGTGTTTAAGAGTTAGACGCGTGTAGAATGAATTGCTAATCATGCGATGATCACCCGTTCAAAGTTAGTCGCCAATCGCCGAAGAGCGATTTCTAATGCGCGATGAAAACCTAATCACAAGCGATTAAGTAATAAACTTTTACACGTCAGTGAGGGCGTATTTTTGCTAGAGGCAAATTTGGGTTTTCTTTCCCAAATACTGAACAAAATATCACCACATGGGCCAGTTAAGTGTGTTTTCAGCCTTGAAAAGCAAGCATTGCATGGCTTATAATTGGCAGTTTACATGAGACTGTGAATATGGATGTGTAAGGAGTGCTTGAATTCGCTCAAGGAGACAGAAGAGGATATAGGAATCGGGCAGTTCACCAACATATGTTGAGATGCTTCCAACATGCATGCTTCCAACTTGAGAGTTGAGTACAACTTGAGTTGAGATGCTTCCAACATGCACCAACATATGCTTCCAACATGCATTGAGAATCTTTGAGGATAAATGCCAATATCAAATTTGTATGGTGCTAGACTGTCGAAGGAATCATTGTTGGTGTCTGAATGTAGTACAATATGACCTCGATCAACATACGATGAGGAGAAATGTTCTGAATCCCTTCCAACAATTGTCCTGGGCACTGCGATTCCATGCACGTGCAACATTTCAATTGAATGTTGGAGATACATGTGTTGTTTCACAGGCTAATCATCTGTTTAGGCACGCACAACTAATCGGCTGTTTATCTCCCTTAGTACATTGTTATTTAGACGGATGATTAGTTGTGCACGTACAACGTTGTTTTTGCCAGCGTTTAATGGTTTGGCGTGTGTTAACAAAATGTTTTAACGCTCATCAAGCGCCTTTTGTAAATTAGGTCCTTCGTGTACAATAAAAAGTGCAAAATAATTTACATCACGTGTTGAAGAGTCGTGCCTTTTCCTGGCAGTGGCCAACTGAGGCCAGACTTTACTAGCAGTGGTCTACTGCTTCTTTGGTATGCAGCACAAGGCAATGGCAGCATCCTTGGCTGACGGCACACCTGTGTGACTGCAATGCCTTCAGTAGGTTAGAGCAGGAATTTGTAATTTGGCCAGAGTGCTGGGAATAGCTAACCTACTCTTCATGAAGGACACCGTGGGATCTTTAACGCCCACTAACTAATGCTGGTTTTCAGGTTGCCCAATTTTAACGTCCAATCGTCCATCTGCAAGGGACAGCCCACAATGATGATGAATGGCCCTGCTCCTGAAAACCTGGGAATTCATAGCTGGGCTGAGATTCAAACCCAGGATAGACCGTTTAGAGGCAAGTGTGCATACCTCTAAGTCTAAGCCATCCTGCCAGCCCTTTGTAGTCTACTCTGGTCAAAGGACTATTCTGGAATCTAAATAGCAATGAGCTGATCTTACTACTCTGCACAGTATGCAAGCACAGACAGATGAGCAACAAGCATAAATGCGGTAATTTTACAGTTATAAACCACGGTTTATTCACAGTTTTTTCATTCAAAAACCATTCGGTGCGGTTGATACATGAGGTGCGGCTTGTACTTCGCCTGATGTTATTTTATTCCGGTTCTCTTCTCCCACTATTCTACAACTTGGAATCATTGCTAACAAAACATGTCTTCGACAATCTAGACTAGGCTGTACCATCTTCACGTAAAAGTTTCCAGCAGATTAAGTGCATCCAATTGTAATTTGATATGGTCCTCTTAATTTCAGCGCTGCGGTTTATATTCAAGTGTGATTTATACACGAGTTTGTTTTTCAAAAATATCAACAGTTATGGAGTGTGGCTTATACTTGGAAAATTGCAGTACTCATCCAGATAATATGTAATGCAATGGAGTCACATTTTCATGGGAAACTAATTACTCAAAAAGTATTCTATTAAAAGTTATTCACCTTCTTCAATATGAGACCGCTTTTTCAATTCATAGTTTAACGACATACAGAGACTTGTCTTGCCCCATTTTGCCATTAACATCAAGCTGCGATAAACCTTTTACAAGCAGACACCATGATCTCAACAATTCCAGGAACCAAGAAGTAAACTCACCCAACTTTTGAAGCACTTTGTTCATGAAGCTCCTTGGTAGCAGTCTCGTGCTGTTCATCAGGAGCGTTATCTGGAAATGCAGCTGCCCCCGCCTGCTCGACCCCACTTTCACTTGCTGCAATCTTAGTATCCACATCTCCACGAGTCTCACAAACAGGCTGCTCCGAGCTCACCTCCTCTTCCCCAACCACCTCCACCTCACTTGCAACAACAGCTGGACCAATACCAGGTTCGGTTGGACATACCACAGTCATGTCCTGCTGTTCTTTTTGCTGCTGCTTCTGCAAGTTCTCTTTCAGCCGTGCTTCTAGTTGCTTCAGGCGTTTCTTGTGATCGTTACTGGCCAATCGTTGAAAGGTTCCAAATGCCTTTTGGGGAAAATATTGTAAATTGGGTTTATATAAAAGAAAACACACATTTTCAAATGTAAAGCACTGTCTACTTATATTACCTTCATGCCAGTCCTATCAGTATATCAGCCCATCGTCCCTTTCCTCATCAGAATGTCATGTCTAAAACACCTTGAGCAATAAATTACTTTATTTGGTTATCAATTATGATAGCTTGCACCTTTTCATTTTGGGTTTAAAAATAAATAAATAAATAAATTTATTGTTTACAATCGCTCATCTCACCAATATTTTCAATAATCACAACATTTTTAGCTCAGCATTTTATGAGCATTCTTATTGCATCAACAGTTTTGGAACATGTGTTATAATCACAAATATACACATCAGATCCCGAGCTAGAACGAACCAAAGGGGTACTCCACTGTGCCCTCTTAAAATGGGTGTTGCCCCTGTTTCAAAGGTGCCCTAACAGTCTAACCCCCAACTACCCCCAGTCTTTTCCACCAAACCCCCATGCACATGTAACAGATGTGAACACAACACCGACTATAATGACTAAACTCACAGTAGGTTAACATTGAAAATTTTAACTTTGTCATACATTCACATTCAAAACGTAAAGGATCCAACCTAGAGTGCATGTAAGCCTAAAGGTAAGTACACCCCGAGGTCCACTTTTGCTTTGTTTAACAGGTGGAGCGTTCTTTGGGCATTTTAACCCTTAAAGTGCAGGATTTACTGGTTTAGTAGGCCAGAAATGCTTTTTCGGTTTTTCTCCACCAATTAGAAGCAAGCTTTTATAAGTTTCGCGGGTATTATACCGTGTAAGAAAGGTCATGATTGGTTCTTTGGATTGACATCGGTTTAAACTCATTTGCATACAAACAGTGACGAGACCACGCACATACAATTAGGCTATCATAATTGGTCGGGCCATGGTGGTGGCCCGACGCGCTTTATGGGTTAATAACAATAAGGTACGGTTAGAACACAAACCTGCCCAACCTTCTGAGTTCTGTGCATGTATTCCCCAATTTGATTCCGGAGTAGCGACCAGATGTCATCTGAGATGATGAAATGTCGAGTTTTGTTTTGTTATAAATTAATCGGATGCGGCACAACCGAGTGCGCCGGTCCTCACCTTCTTTACGACCTTCTCAGCCACTCCGGGAGGGAATCCCAGCTTATCCTCAGGGGTCACCATGATGCGGTAGAAATCGGTACGGCGGTACAGGAAGCCAAACATGACGTGCAGAAACTTCTCAATCCGCTCTTCGTGTTGCAACACGGCGAGCAAAGCCTGATCGTACATCGATGTCATCTCAGGACGGCCCTCCATTGAACTGAAGCGGATGTTGTGTAAATGACAACACGCTGCTCGTTTTAAAAGCACAGCAGCAACGGCTCCGTTGACACCGGAAACGCAAACGGCTAAGCGCATATGTCGAAAATGTCGATGGAATATGATACTATGAAGATTTGTGTTTTCCAAACGTTTTAAAATCATATACACTACAGATTCAATAACAAATAACACTAAAGCTTCCAGTTTATAAAGACAATGTGAAATATCACACTTTCTTCAAAAACCGAATTGGCGTACACCTCCAGCAACTGC
Organism: Myxine glutinosa; assembly: GCF_964187855.1. NCBI lineage: Eukaryota > Metazoa > Chordata > Myxini > Myxiniformes > Myxinidae > Myxine > Myxine glutinosa. The sequence continues at coordinate 61,722,124 of NC_136268.1, read as the reverse complement.
ACATCCGCTACACCGCAACGGAGGTAAAAACATAATTTGCGAAAGAATTTAAAAGGAAGAATCAAAAATTACAAAAGGGGAGAACAAAATACGTAAAGCAGGCCAATACATTGTGCATGATCATCCATAAGACGAGACACCAAGTTTAACGTCCATCCAAGATGTTCCAAGACCAAATGCCACAAGAATACCATTTAATTATTAAAGTATTTACCATTATTAGCTTGTTTTGACAGATCCAGGTTAGGATGTTCTTTTCGATAACTTCAAGCAAAAGCCTCTCTAAAAATACACTCAATTCTATATTTGATTTTCTACTGACAGTAAAGCAGTTGTGATGTTGTAGCTAATGCAGTATTGATTTACACCCCCATTTACATTCACCTAAGCTCCAGGAAAAAATCCATGTATAACCCATGCAAATCCCATGTCCAGCCTTTGTGGGCTGGCCCACCAAAAGCCCATGCCCTGTCCACTGGGATAGCCCAGGAAAAGGGCATGTCCTGCCCACGTGGGCTAACCCAATTGGCCCCCAGGTGGAGCCTATGGACAAATCCAGCTGGGGCCTACGTGGGGGGGACACACTTGGGACCCACAAGTTAGCCCACATAGGACTCATATGGGACCCAGCTGGACATACTGTCTGGGCATGTACACACACAAACAAAACAAACACACACACACACACACACACACACACACACACACACACACACACACACACACACACACACACACACACACACACACACACACACACATCACTTGAGGTGGTGTAACGACGGTAAAAGATAATCGGCGGTTTATGTCTTCGTTTCACGTATTTTGGCTTATTTATCTTTATATCCCCTCCACTGCAGATTTACAAGTACTAAGTAGTGTTCACTTTGAAACTGTAAAGTCTGAATATTTTTACTACCGAGGTTAAATGTACGAAAGAGTTATTTAAATATTTGTTTTGTTTTGCGTTTCCTTCCTTTCAGGCCAAGATGGCTGCGCCTGTGAATGGCGTGCCCAGCGATCTCTTTCCGTTTGTGTTGCGATTTCTGCGGGAAAACAAGTTCACCGAAGCGGCGGCGGCGTTCGTGAAAAAGACAAACCTGGTACGTTTCAGGGCCGAGTCGCGTCCCCGTATAGTATCGCCAGGTAATGAGACACGAACAGGCCGCGGGGTTGCCAAGGTGTTCACGTTGCAGCCACGTGTTGATCACAGGCGACGCTGCTCCAAACTGGACCGTCTTCCCCCCCCATTGGCAAACTATACCTGTTACCGCATTTGGATGTTTAAATATATAATATGTAGGCCCTACTGTCTAATTATAATTACGGTTAATAAGGGGGTTTACCCCACGCTTGATTATTATTATTCCGATGGTCTTGTTCTAGCTCAGGGTACAACGAGCGAGTTGTGAGTGGATGATTGAAGATGATGTTGCAAACGTTTACTTCGGTATAGTAGACCAACTATACATGAAAAGGTCTTCGCTGACGGGAATATCATTTGCTCAAAATAACGAAGACTGTTTAAAAAAAAATACAAAATGAAAATGCTTTTATGCAGCCATCGCTTGACCTCTGCTTGACCATGCAGATAATTTTATGACGACCTTTGACCTTTAAAATTAAAAATAATAAACTTTCTTTTTATTGGCGAACCTATTCTATGACCAATATGCAAATTCTTAAAATTTCAGGTCGGTCGGATAAAAATTGACGATTTTATGTGACGTTGACCTTTGATCTTTTGACCAAGTTATTAATTTGCCTTCTCCTTGTTATCATAATAAAGCTTTATTGAAAATTCGATGACAAAACCCAAATGGTAAAAAAAAAAGTTACGGCACTCATACACATACACATACACGTACAACCATACACACACACGAACACACACATATTCACACAAACACACACACAAGTGATTACAAAACCCGTCTCCTGCTATGCATTGGATGTGCTAAAAAGGGAAGTAATGGAATCAGGTGGGAGAAGGTCAACGTCCTGTTCACTTAAGTCTTCTCTTGAACAGGCATGGGTGCTCCTCTGGTTGGCAGCGAGTGCCTATGGAAGCAACAGCAGATAGCTCAGATGACATAACACTGGTACTGTTCACCAGAGGTCCTGGGTTCGATTCACTGTCTGGACGTGTAATTTCCCACATAGTCTCGTGAAAAGTAAGTACACCCCATGTAAAGTTTTGACTTTTTCAACATATTTCAACATACAGCTATTTGATCTTCATTTCAACAATATTGATAGATAAAGATGATATAATATAACAAATATCATGAAACATTTACATTTTGTAGTCCATTGTATAATTTAAATAAACATAAATGCAAATTTCGCATGTGGAAAAAGTAAGTACACCCCGACATTTATCACGACTTCAAATACCTAAAATTAGAGTCAGGTGCACCAGCTCAGGTGCAAATGATTAGAACATCGTTAGAGAGGATCTTGGAGGAACCTGTCTTATTTAAACCTCAGACATTTAGTTTGGTTTGTTCTTTGTTGTTCAAGTGTGTGGCGTGACCATGCCTAGATCAAAAGAGCTCTCTGAGGCCTTCAGAAAGAAGGTTATAGATGCCTACGAGTCTGGGAAGGGATTTTAAAAGATCTCCAAACAATTTGAAATCGATCATTCGACTGTCCGGAAGATCATCTACAAGTGGAGAAGATTCCAAACAACTGCCAACTTGTTCAGGCCGGGCTACCCCAGCAAGTTCAGCCCGAGAGCAGACCGCAAGATGCTGAAAGAAGTCTCGAAGAACCCCAGAATGTCATCACGGGGCCGACAGGTAGCTCTTGCCACTGTTGATGTCAAAGTGCACGAGTCTACCATTAGAAAGAGGCTGCACAAATTTTATCTACGTGGGAGGTGTGCCAGGAGGAAACCTTTGCTGTCCAGAAAAAACATCAGGGCAAGACTAAAGTTTGGCGAAAAACATGTTTGGCGAAAACCAAAGACAGCATTTGACCACAAGAACCTGATACCAACTGTAAAGCATAGTGGTGGAAATATTATGGTTTGTGGCAGCTTTGCTGCATCAGGGCCTGGGCAGCTCACCATCATAGAATCCACTATGAATTCTTCATTGTACCAGAGGGTGCTTGAGGATAATGTGAGGCCATCTGTCGGAAAGTTGAAGCTCAACCGAAGGTGGACGTTGCAATATGACAATGACCCTAAACATACCAGTAAATCCACCAAGGAATGGCTGAAAAGAAAGAAATGGAGGGTTCTGGAATGGCCAAATCAAAGCCCGGATCTAAATCCCATCGAGATGTGGGGGGATTTGAAACGAGCTGTGCATGCAAGAAACCCCTCAAACATCGCACAGCTGAAAGAATTCTGCATGGAGGAGTGGGCAAAAATTTCTCCCAGTCGATGTCAGAGACTGGTAGACAGTTATAAGAAACGCCGACTTGAGGTTGTTTCTGCTAAAGGGGGCAATACCGCCTATTAGAGCCAAGGGTGTACTTACTGTTTCCACATGCGAAATTTGCATTTATGTTTATTTAAATTATACAATGGACTACAAAATGTAAATGTTTCATGATATTTGTTATATTATATCACCTTTATCTATCAATATTGTTGAAATGAAGATCAAATAGCTGTATGTTGAAAAAGTCAAAACTTTACATGGGATGTACTCACCTTTTCACATGACTGTATGTCGATTGGTTATTTACAATCCTGTTCATTTATATAATAATGTATACAGTATATGTATTTGCAATTGCTGGGTAATTACCAAAGGCTGACAGAATCTTAACGAGAAGATTTGGTACAACAATTTTCATAAACACGTTCTTGGAATATTAACTGGTGATGGCATTATACATGATAATGATGGTGCATGGTATATAATACAAAGGATAATATAACTTTTTTAATTCTGAAGAGTGACAATGTGAACTTCAGGAAAAAAAATCTCCATTTTGAACCCTCTTGATCTTTTCGCTCTTGAAAATGTCCTTACAAAGTCAGTGTCGAGGATGGGATCCACTCGCATCTTTTTCCACACCGTATGGATAATTGATCTAGCATGGATCATGTGATCATGTGAATTGATCTAGATCTCCCGGTGTGTACCCTGGTTAGAATAGGTACACCGTATCCCTGCGTGTCGTAAGAGGCGACAAAGAGGGTTTGCGTCAGGAAGCGCCTCCGGCCATAAAAACATTGCCTCAAAAAGAGAACCATGACAATTACAACTACCAATGGGCAGGGTACAGCCCAAAGTGGAGATCGGTTTCTGAGGTTTGGGACATGGAATGTAGGGACAATGACAGGGAGATCAGGAGAAGTGGTGGAAGTATTGGTCAGAAGAAGAGTGGACATATGTTGTGTGCAAGAGACGAGATGGAAGGGATGTGGTGTGAGAATGGTGAAGGGTAGGCAGGGACAGAAATACAAGTTTGTGTGGCAAGGGTGCCCGGAGGGCGTGAATGGTGTTGGTGTCCTGTTTTCTGAGGAGTTTGTAGACAGTGTGGTGAGTGTGACTAGAGTTAGTGATAGGTTGATGATGGTGAAAATGTTGATTGGAAAGCTCTTCGTGAACGTCATCTCGGGTTATGCTCCGCAGGTTGGTCGGAGCGATGAAGAGAAGGACAAGTTCTGGTGTGCGATAGAGAAGCTGATGGAAAATGTGAAAGATGAAGAAGTTGTTGTGGTAGGAGGCGACCTAAATGGACATGTGGGAAGTTTTGAGGGAGTTCATGGGGGTTACAGATATGGTGTGAGAAATGGAGAAGGTGAAAGGATTTTGGAGTTTGCTGATGGAGCTGATTTGTTGATTTGTAACACTCGGTTCCAGAAAGGGGATAATAAGCTTGTTCCATACACGTCAGGTGGGTCGAAGACAACCGTTGACTACCTGATGGTGCGTAGGCGAGATAGGGGGCACCTCCGGGACACAAAGGTGATCCCGGGGGAGGAAGCTGTTTCACAGCACCCCTTGGTTGTCTGCGACATAAGGGTGAAAGGTGCGAGGAGAGCTCGGCGGGTGAAGTACCAACCGAGAATGAAGGTGTGGAGGTTGAAAGAGGTGACAGTAAGGGAGGCATTAAAAGAGAGGCTGAGTAGGGTTAGAGGATGATGTGGTTGAGCTTGAATGTGGTTGGATGTCAATGAAAGATAGTCTGTTGGGAGCCGTTGGTGAGGTATGTGGATTTACAAAAGGACCACCGAGGCACTCGGAAACATGGTGGTGGGATGATGAAGTTGGAAAGAGGATTGACGAGAAGAGGAAGAAGTTCAAGGAGTGGCAGAAGGCGAAGGGTACGGGAGCAGAAAAAGCAGAGCATGAAAGTTATAAGGCAGCCAAGAAGGCTGCAAAGAAAGAGGTAGCAAAGGCGCAGGGGGCATGTAGGAAAATGTTCGGAGAACGCTTGGATTCGGAAGAGGGTCAGAGAGCGGTATTCAGGATTGTAAAGCAGATAGCGAAAGAGAGGTGTGATGTGATGGGGGTGAGTTGCTTGAAGGATGAAGTGGGACAAATCGTTGTGGACCCAGATGGAATTAAAGGAAGATGGAAAAGATATTGAATACTGAGAATGAATGGGATGGCAACATAGAGAGTAACCCAGTTTTAGGACCGGCAGAGAAGATAACTGAGGAGGAAGTTGAGGAAGCGATAAAAGCAATGAAGAGTAGAAAAGCGGGAGGGCCGACGGGAGTTGTGGGAGATATGTTGAAGGCAGCAGGAAGTTGGGGTGTGAAGAGAATGACAGAGATCTTTAATCTGGTGGTGAAAGAAGGCCGCATTCCGGTGGATTGGGGACTGAGTACCCTCGCCCCTCTATACAAGGGGAAAGGTGACCCTCTGGAGTGTGGCTAGTACCGAGCGATAAAGTTATTGGAGCATGGAATGAAGGTATTGGAAAGGGTGTTGGAGAGGAGGATAAGGAAGAAGGTGAAGATTGACGAAATGCAGTTTGGATTTATGCCAGGAAGAGGAACGACAGACGCGCTCTTTATTGTGAGGCAGTTGCAGGAGAAGTACATGGAGAAGAGGAAGAAGTTGTTTCTTGGGTTTGTTGATCTGGAGAAAGCATTCGATAGGGTTCCACGCGAAGTATTGACATGGGCATTGAGGAAGTTAGAAGTGGAGGAATGGTTGATCAGAGTAGTGATGGCAATGTACAAAAGAGCGCGCACAGCTGCAAGGACGAAGGACGGGAACAGTGGTTAGTTTGAGGTGAATGTGTGAGTGCATCAGGGGTCGGTACTAAGTCCACTACTATTTGTAGCTGTGATGGAGGTGCTGGCTCAGAACGTAAAGGAGGGTTTACCGTGGGAGTTGTTGTATGCAGATGATCTGGTGTTTTTTTTTTGTTGTTGTTTTTTTTTGTATACTGAATCGAGGCTCGTGAAAGAGCTAACATTTATTTCACAAACAAATCAACCAGACAAACAAAACACACAAAAAGAGGGAGCGGAAGACAAGATGGGGAGAGAAGGGGAAGCACACAAACCACAACATTTGAGAGCAGGGATGATTGTGGAAAGTATGGATGGACTGAAGGAAAAGATGAACAAGTGGAAGGAATGTATGGAGACAAAAAGTCTGAAGGTGAATATAGGAAAGACGAAGGGGTTTTTTTTTTTTTTTTTTTTTTTTTTTTTTTTTTTTTTTTTTTGTATATTGAATCGAGGCTCGTGAAAGAGCTGACATTTACTTCACAAACAAATCAACCAGACAAACAAAATACCCAAAAAGAGGGAGCGGAAGACAAGATGGGGAGAAGGGGAAACACACAAACACAACATCCAAGAGCAAGGAGATGTGTGGAAGGGAGAGGGCCCGGGGGGAGGAGGCAAGGGAAGGGGGGGGGGGGGGGAGGGAGAAGTATAAAACACAAGGACACCAAGGACTTCCTTGACAGAAGTTGGTATTTCAAAAAAGTGGAATTGGGGTGAAATTAGCAGGGGTAGAAAAGATCAAGGTTTTGGATGGGGGAAGATAAGAGATGGTGGTGAACAGCTGTTTTAAAGACTTGGAGGGTGGAGTGGGATTGAAGAGAGTGAGGGAGTTTGTTCCAGAGGCGGGAGAAAAGAGGAATGAAGGAGTGAAGGTGAGCAGAGAGTCTTGATTTTGGCAGTTTAACCATAAGAGGGTTGCAGGCAGATCTTGTGTGACCTGTAGGAATATTTGCGGGACAGAGCCCAGAGAGAGCTAGGGGGGGGCAAGGCCAGAGAGGAGTCGGTAGAAGACGGAAAGACCACCAACCTGCCTGCGGTGAGTGAGTGAGAGGCCCTTGGAGTTAGCTTCATCGCGGGAGATTCCAATGATTCTGAATGCTGTGAGTGATGATGATGGCAAGTGGTAAAGCATGTGGTGAGGTGGAAAGAACTGGGAAGTGGCCGTGTACTGTGTGCAGGAATGGTGTCGGAGTGAACTCCATTCAGTGTACAATGTGCGCTGAGTGGGTTCATCAAAAATGTAGTGGTCTGAGAGGGTCATTAACCAATGTGGCAGCTACATTCAAATGTAAGGTGTGCACAGAGGGAGCTGCAGATGAAGGAAATGTTGAGTTGGATCTTGGAGATGTCGTGAAGCTGGAAGGTGTGAAAACATTTTGCTACCTCGGAGACGTGCTGAATCGAGAAGGTGGATTAGACACGGCAACGGTTGCTAGAGTGAGATGTGCATGGAAGAAGTTTCGGGAACTGAGTGGCGTGCTGATGATGAGGGGACTGTCGTTGAAGCTGAAGGGAAAGGTGTATGCTGCATGTGTGAGAAGTGTTATGATTTATGGGAGCGAGACATGGGTCATGAATGTAGAGCAGCAACGAAGGCTGGAAAGGGTGGAAATGCGAATGGTTCAGTGGATGTGCAGAGTATCGTTGAGAGAGAGGAAGACAAATGATGAATTGCGAAAGATGATGGGAATAGAGCCTGTGATTGATGCTGTGAAGAGGAACAGGTTGAGATGGTTTGGTCATGTGTTGAGGAAGGATGAAAGTGACTGGTTGAGAAGAGTGATGGAAATGAATGTGGAAGGAAGTAGAGGACGGGGAAGACCGAGAAAGACTTGGCTAAAGATGGTGGAAGAAGAAATGCAGGCAAGGGGGTTAACAAGGAGAGATGCAGAAAATAGGGCAAAATGGAGAAGATTGCCATGGGGACCGCAAGGCTAACCCCCGCTCCAGCAGGGAAAATGGCCTTAAAATGCATGTTGTTGTTGTTGTTGTTGTTGTATGGAACATTGTTTTTAACAAGGAATATTGTCGCAGGTCCGAATTGTGTATTTAAATACAATTGTGCCATCTACCATTTTTGGCATATTAAAATCCGGGATGCACCGACCAATCCACTAATTCAATCGATTTTGGATTCCCTGCACAACCGTGGTTTGTGTGTATCCTGAATTTCCTGTGAGAGCTTGGTGTTGACTTAGCGGTTAGGATACTGGCTTGGGATCTTAAGATCCTGAGTTCAAATCCCGGTTGATCGCTGAATTAACGCCAGGGGGGTTAATTAACAACTCAGCCTGTCATCCTTCCGAGTTCGGCAAATTGAGTACCAGCTTGCTGGGATGAATGATTCCGGTGTGTGCCCCGGTTTAGAATAGGTACACTGTATCCCTGCGCATCCTAAGAGGCGACTAAGGGTTGGCGTCAGGAAGGGCATCCGGCCTTAAAAACATTGCCTCAAACAGGGAACCATGATTGTCATGGGGCCCGCAAGCTAATCCCCGCTCTAGCGGGGAAAAATGGTCTTAAAACGATCATTCATTCATTCATTCTAGTATTCCTGTGAGCTTTATGCCTCATTGCACTTGCATAGTTATATTTGTGTTGCTCTGTAAGTATGTGCTGTTTGCTTCATTTTTCATGTTGCAATTCTTCTCCCACTTGTAGAAAACACCTGGTCCCAAGACACCCGCCCTTCTGGAAATGTACAATGTATGGTCCAGGTGAGTGTTTTCTTTTTTGCACATGCTTTGTTATACGAGGTTCGAAGAGTTTCATTAGAATCCTCTGAGTTTTGTTACTCTTTGGCGTAATAGCTGGAGCATCCACTCTGGGATGAGTCTTGGAGGCTGATGGTTCGGATCCCAGCTAAGTCCTACCAAAGACTTTTAATTATGGTACGTGCTACTTCCTTGCTTGACGTTCAGCATTTGGAGGGGTAGAGCATGGAAAACCCCATGGATTGGCATCTCATTTGTGGGGGAAATTTTTCTCCTAAATTGGCCCGTTGATTGTGGAGAGAAAAGCGAAATCGTACAGATGGCAGCGCCGGAACACAGAGTGCACTGGGAAGTTATCGCGTCCCCGAAGATCACTGGCTGCATTTGTCTTTGGTTTAGTATGGTGTTGTCTCATGTATTTGTTTGCACATTTGTAAGAGACCATGTGGTTAGGGGGTGAGGGAGAGGGAATCTATGTAATTCTCATGGGGTTTTGCATGTATTTATCCAGGCTAAACACTTCGATATAATTGTATTTCCCTGAGATTAAAATGGTGAAAACGAACAGTGTTTTACCTCACTTTGAAAAATGTATGAAAACTGGCTCTGCCAGACAACAAGATGATCTGGTTAAAATGTTACTCACCAAATCCCACTTCCGTTTCTACCTTATCATATTGCATGCCAGATAAAAAAACAAGGTTTTTCAATGGATGAAAATAAATAGTTACCTGTCCAATGTAGTTTTTTTTTTGTTTTTTTTGTGTGTACCGAATCGAGGCTCGTGAAAGAGCTAACATTTATCACACAAACAAACAAACTATACAAAAAGGGGAGCGGTAGACAAGATGGGGAGAGAAGGGGAAGCACATAAACACAACATTTGAGAGCAGGGACATCGGGAATGTGTGGGAGGGAGAGGGCTTGGGGGGAGGCGGCATGGGAATGTGGGAGAAGTCGTCAAGCTCACTCTACATGTGTAGAGAGAATGCGTGATGGTCATCATTTCCAACATTAAATAGATTTGAGCCATTAACACCATCAGTCGAGCACTTGTCAGAATGTTGCTTTAATCCAGCGGTTCTTAACCTGGGGGCCGTGCCCCCCCATTGGGGTCGTTTGCGGTTTCCGGGGGTCATGAAGGGGTCAAAAATAACATATCAATTTGTTGAGCCCATTTTTAGGAACCTAACAAAGGTACAAACCACACAGTATTTTGTTCGCGTATGCCCGTACGTCACTGCCCCCAGGTTAAGAACCGCTGTGGGGGGGGGGGGGGGGGGGGAGAAGTATGAACACAAGGACACCAAGGACTTACAGGAAAGAAGTTGGTATTTCAAAAAAGTGGATTTGGGGTGAAATTAGCGGGGGTAGAAAAGATCAAGGTTTTGGATGGGGGAAGATAAGAGATGGTGGTGAACAGCTGTTTTAAAGACCTGGAGGGAGGAGTGTGATTGAAGAGAGTGAGGGAGTTTGTTCCAGAGGCAGGAGAAAAGAGGAATGAAGGAGTGAAGGTGAGCAGAGAGTCTTGATTTTGCTAGTTAAACCATAAGAGGGTTGCAAGCAGATCTTGTGCGACCTGTAGGAATATTTGGGGGACAGAGCCCAGAGAGAGCTTGAGGAGCAAGGCCGGAGAGGAGTCGGTAGAAGACAGAAAGACCACCAACCTGCCTGCGGTGAGTAAGTGAAAGGCCCTCGGAGGTAGCTTCATCACGGGAGATTCCAATGATTCTGAACTCTTTGGTTTCAACAGCGTGAAAACGAGCTAGGTGTGAGGCAGGGGCACCAGCCCAGAGGGGAGAGCAGTATTCCATTGAGCTGCGGATGAAAGTCTTGTATGTGGTGAGGAGCTCAGGTGTGCCAAGGAAGGACTTTGCACGACGGAGGATGCCCAGTCGGCCACTGGCTTTGGAAGCCAGATTTGAAATGTGGTTTTCCCAGGAAAGATCATGGCAGATAGTGAGACCCAAAAGCTTGAGTGACAGAACATTTGAACAGTGACAGAAGAGTTGGCACATTTAAATGACAAGGATTTTAATGTTTGAGTGTTTTTACATTGCCGTTCCTTATATGTGCGGGGAATGGGGATGCGCTCGTTAGGAACTGCAGAATAGGCCAGCTGAAGTCGTCAAGCTCACTCTACATGTGTAGAGAGAATGCGCGATGATGTCATCATTTCCAACATTAAATAGATTTGAGCCATTAACACCATCAGTCGAGCACTTGTCAGAATGTTGCTTTAATCCAGCGGTTCTTAACCTGGGGGCCGTGACCCCCCATTGGGGTCGTTTGCGGTTTCCGGGGGTCATGAAGGGGTCAAAAATAACATATCAATTTGTTGAGCCCATTTTTAGGAACCTATCAAAGGTACATACCTCACACAGTATTTTGTTCGCGTATGCGCGTACGTCACGACCCCCAGGTTAAGAACCGCTGTTTTAATCGACTTTGCATTGGCAGGTAAGTCAAGTTGTTTATTTGTAAGCACTTGCATATTATATTGACAAATTTATTTGTCATTTTTGTTGCATCAAATTTTGATTTTATTTATTTATTTTTGCTGAATCCTGGGCAAGAGGTACACACGCACAGTTTACGTGTCGATTAGGCTGGAGTTGACTTTGCATTAGCCTGGCATTATTGTCCCCCGTCGCACTGTGGAGCAAAAGGAGGACTATGGTTTGTGCGTGCGTGCGTCCGTGCGTGCGTGCATAAGCGAAGGACCAAATTCTAATTTGGTGTGTGGGTGCAACTAGACATAAGGAAAAACTCTTTTGAAAATTGGGTCGCCACGTCAAACGCCAAGATGGCCGCCACCATATATATGTCTGAACCTTGTGAGTGAAATATCTTGAAAAACAAGCGTTACGCCTCGGTCCCCCATCGGTGAAATGATGCGAGTTGACAAAGTGGAAGACGCAAGGCGGCCATGTTGGATTTTGACGTGGCGACCCCATTTTCAATAGCGTTCTTCCTTATGCGTAGAAACACCCACACCAGATTAGAAGTTAGTAGTTCGTTTATATTTCAAGATATTTCGCTCACAAGGTTCAGATATGTATATGGTGGTGGCCATCTTGGATTTCTATGTGGCGACCCAATTTTCAATAGCGTTTTTCCTTATGCCTAGATACACCCACACACCAGATTACAAGTTGGTACTTCGCTTATTTTTCAAGATATTCCGCTCACAAGGTTCAGACATACATGGCGGCGGCCATCTTGGAGTTTGACGTGGCGACCCAATTTTCAATAGCGTTCTTCCTTTTGCGTAGATACACCCACACACCAGATTAGAAGTTAGTGGTTCATTTGTTTTTCAAGATATTTAGCTCACAAGGAGCAGACATATATATGGTGGCGGCCATCTTGGCGTTTGACGTGGCGACCCAATTTTCAACAGCGTTCTTCCTTATGCCTAGTTGCACCCACACACCAAATTAGAATTCGGTCCTTCGCTTACGCACGGACGGACGGACGGACGCACACACACAGACGGAGGGGAAAACCATAGTCCCCCTTTCGCTCCACGGTGCGACGGGGGACAATAAACGAACTACTGACTTCTAATCTGGTGTGTGGGTGTACCTACGCATAAGGAAGAACGCTATTGAAAATTGGGTCGCCACGTCAAAATCCAAGTTGGCCGCCACCATATATATGTCTGAACCTTGTGAGTGAAATATCTTGAAATATAAATGAACTACTAACTTCTAATCTGGTGTGTGGGTGTATCTACGCATAAGGAAGAACGCTATTGAAAATTGGGTCGCCACATCAAAATCCAAGTTGGCCGCCACCATATATACAGACTTGGCATTTAATATGGAATATTTTTTTTGTGGGGGTGAACTTACTTTTCAAGATGGCTTTGAACCAAAAGTTCATTGGAATTATGTTGAAATTATTCCAGATTTTGTTGATGTGACCTTTAAAAGAAACAAAAACCACATTTGACATTTCGAAACAAATAAATTGAACCTTGAAAGTGATGTAAACTGATATCGAACTCAATTCATGGACAGTACTGTGTTAAACTTCTGTACGTTTTCCAGAAGTATCTCTTTATTTTGCACATTAGCCAATTTTTTTTTTAACAAAAACAAAAGTTAAATAAATTACGACTGGGATTACGGACAGTAAAATTACAGTTCAGTACTTCGTGTAACCCCCACGAGCATTCAGGAGAGCACGTACACGTTGAGGCATGCTGTTCACGAGATTTGCCAAGGTTTGGCCAGGAATCGCTTGCCATGCAGTGACAATAGCCTGCTGCATTTCACGCACAGAGGTCGGCTGCTGGTCCAAGTGGTTGATTTGACGCGTTAATTCTGCCCACAAGTTCTCTATCGGATTCATATCCGGGGACATGGCAGGCCACTCCATATGCTCTCCACCACGGTCAGCAAGAAAGTGTTGGATCATGCGAGCACGATGAGGCCGTGCATTGTCATCTTGGAAGACAAAGTTTCCTCGAAAGGCTGCATGAGCAAATGGAAGCAATGTTTCTTCCAGAATGGCCCTGTACTTGAACTGGTTCAGGTTTCCATTCAGAACAACCAGGTCAGTTTTGCCCCCTGCATGAAAAGCAGCCCAAACGGTCACCCCACCACCTCCAGCTTGGACTCTTGGCACTATGCAATCTTTGTTGTAGGCTTCATGCACTTGTCTGCGCACTCGGACGTGGCCACCTTGACGATAGACCAGAAATCTAGACTCGTCACTGAAGATCACGTGATTCCAGTGTCCTGGCTGCCATTGACGGTGCTCTCTGGCCCACTGCAATCTGTGCTGGCGGTGTTGTCTGGTCAGGCGTGGCTTTCTCAGGGGACGCCTGCCACGATAGCCTGCTTGAACCAGTCGTTGGTTGACTAGCCTTCTGGATACAGGCACATTTGTCAGTTGCTGCCATTCAGCCCTAAGCCGATTAGCTGACTTGGTACGGCCATTGCGGACTAACCGGTGCAGCTGGCGATCATCCCTCCTTGTGGTTCTGCGGGGACGTCCTGGCCTCGGAATTGGAGTAGGGACACCCCTCTGAGCATTTCGTTTCAGGATCTTTGACACCTGACCTTGAGTGATGCCATACTGCTGAGCAATAGCACGCTCTTTCATACCGTAATTTCGTAAAGCCACCACTCCATGAAAAACAGCATTGTCGAGTTGACGGACCATCTCCAGAGGAAGCGGCAATAACTTTTGTAGATATGCAGCAGTTGTTTTCCACTAATACAGAACACAACAACCCTTGTATACCCGACTGTGAAGCCAATCATCAAATGCACCTGTGTGTACATTTTGCCACGCCACCTGTGATATAATCCTGTTGTTGACTTCTTGCTGCGACAGACAATCAGTGACATGGTTCTTTTAACAAATAAATCACCAAAGTGTAAAAGAAACTCACCAGATTGATATCCTGAGTTAAGAAAGTAAACCCAAGTCAAGAAAAAAAAAATATTCCATATTAAATGCCAAGTCTGTATGTCTGAACCTTGTGAGCGAAATATCTTGAAATATAAATGAACTACTAACTGATAATCTGGTGTGTGGGTGTATCTACGCATAAGAACCACCTTTAGAGGCCATTTTCCCCGCAGAGCATAAGGAAGAACGCTATTGTAAATTGGGTCGCCACGTCAAAATCCAAGATGGCCGCCTTGCGTCTTCCACTTTGTCAACTCGCATCACTTCACCGACGGGGGACCGAGGCATAACGCTTGTGTTATTCATCTGGGGTTATTTTATTGGGAGTTAGGTCAATTGGGAATTGATTGTAATACCTATTTCATAGTACATGTGAGCATTAGTGTGATGTAATATTGCAGTAATTAAATGTCGAGCAGTGTTCAAAAACTCTTGGTCTCTCCTATTCAAGTGTCTGTTTTCTATGGCCAATTTTTACACCTCCCTACACCGACATTCCCTGTGTGCAATGTCTATTCGTATTTTTCCATGATCAACACTGAGCGATCAAATAAGGGGCTCTTTCATGTGTTGGGAACACAGCTGACACGTGATCAGAAAATCACTGCCCCTTCCTCCATAACTTCTGCCAATCAGCACAACCCAGTGAGCTGGGCTCGATGTGTGCAGCGCCCAATCAGTAGTCACCAAGAGGGCTCGGGCCCACCCCGGCAGGACTAACAAAAACCCCAACCGCAATTTCCGCACAGAGTTGGTGAGTTTCTGAAGGAGAAGTGTGAGCACCACAAGTGAGTTTCTTAAGGAGCAGAGTGAGCTCCATGAGTGATTCTCTTTTTTAATATACTTATTTATTTGTATACTTAGTGTTGGCTAGTGTGAGAGCTAACACATAGAACATATCATAAAGGGAGAAAGATACAAGAGGGGCGGGAGAGGGAAGTACAACAACAGCAGGGAACACGGACATCTGTGGAAGAGAGAGGGCTGGGGCAGGGTATACAGGATAAAAAAGATGGACACTACAAGGGCTTTCAGGAAAGAAAACGGGGAATTTGATTGAAGTGGGATTGGGGTGGATTAATGGGGCTAGAAAAGATCAAGGTTTTGGATGGGGGATGATATGAGATGGTGGTGAACAGCTGTTTTAAATACCTGGATGGAGGAGTGGCATTGAAGAGAGTGTGGGAGTTTGTTCCAGAGGCAGGAAAAAAGAGGAATGAAAGAGTGAAGGTGAGCAGAGAGTCTTGATTTTGGCTGTTTTATCAGAAGAGGGTTGCTGGCAGAAGTTGTGCGTCCTGCAGGAATACTTGGGAGGACAGAGCACAGGGGGAGCTAGAGCAGAGAGGTGTCGGGAGAAGACAGAAAGACCACCAACCTGCCTGCGGTGAGCGAGTGGAAGCCTCTCAGAATCTGCTTCATCGCGGGAGATAGTAATGGGTTCTAAAAGCCTTCAGTTCTACAGCGTGAAGCTGAGCTAGGTGTGAGGCAGGAGCACCAGCCCAGAGGGGAGAGCAGTACTCCATCAACCTGTGGATGAAAGCCTGTGTATGTGGTGAGGGAGCTCAGAAGTGCCAAGGACGACTTTGTGCGACTGATGATGCCAAGTCGGCGACTGGCTTTGGAGGCCAGCTTGGGAATATGGCTTTCCCAGGAAGATCATGTCAAATAGTGAGACCCAAAAACTTTGAGGGACAGAACTTATTTGAGAGTATTGTGGAGAAAGTAAATGGGAGGGTTTGCCAGACTGTCTTTTCGGAGAGACAAGGTGAGAGTGTGAGATTTGTCAGGATTGAAAGACATGTTCCACGTGTTTGACCAGTTTGTAATTTTATCCACGTCTGCAGAGAGTGAGGAGGCTGCTGCCTGGCAGGAGATATGTCAAGGGAGATAGCTCTGATTTCCTGTTTGGCGTTGAGGACCTCCATCCATTGTTGAGACATCAGAAGCAGCATGTCCAGAGTAGAGTAGAGTAGAGTAGAGTAGAGTAGAGTAGAGTAGAGTAGAGTGACCTAGTCTGAACCAAAGTTGATGATCTGAGATCAAGCCATTGGAGAAGAGGAAGGATTTAATGTCACAAGCAATGATAGATTCCATGACCTTGCTGATTATTGGCAGCAGGTTGATTGGTCTGTTGTTGCAAGGATCTGTTTTTGTACCTTTTTCGTGTAAAGCAGTAATGTTGGCTGTTTTCCAAGCAGATGGTGGATGACCTTGAGCAAAAGAGAAGGTGGGAATAACAGAGAGAGGGTGTGATGGAGCGGCAGAGCAGGATTTTAGGACCTGTGGGCTGATGCCATCTGGTCCGGTTGCAGAATCATCGTCGAGGTTTGACAGAAACTTCTCCACCTTGTCCAGAGAGAATGACACAGAGTCCAGGAGCAGCCAGGTGTGACAGGGTAAGGTGGTTACAGAGAGCGATGGATTTTGGACACAAGATTTTGAAGCAAGCAGAGTTGAGACATTCAGCCTTTTCACGGGCAGTGTCAGATGTGGAGCTGTTTGAGGTAAGGGAAGTGTGGAGGGGGAACAAACACCAGAAACAGATTTGACCAGACGCCACCAGGATTTGGAGGAAGGAGACAGGATTGAGATTTCAGTCTTGAGAGTAGAGAGATATTATTTCCTGGCTCTCCTGAGGATAGACACACATTTGTTCTGAGCTTTGTGGAAGGAACTGCGATTGCCTTAAGTGGGATTTGCGTATGTGTGTGTGTGAAATTTCATTCCTTGTTATTGAAGGAAAAACCTTTTCCACCAATGCAGACAGGTAAAAAAATATATTTACAGGTCATGAGAGCATTTCTACAAATACAGACAGTGAGAAAAAAGAAAATCATGGTTACAAATCAATACAGACAGCAAATAAAGTTCATGTACAGTTATTCCTTCCTGAAAAGCGCTATATAAAATAAATGCATTATTATTATAATTATTATATATACAGTCATAAAAAAGTACAGTTTTGAAACATTTCACATTAAACGAAATAAGAGAGCAATGCTATATTTACATATTTACTGTAAGGACTCCGTCAGTTAAACTGCACAAGGAACGCCGTACACACCATCGTTTCTGGAAGGCCCCACGGTTATCAAAAGACAATTCTAGGTTCAGCCGAGACGACACCATTGACCTAAATAAAAAAGACGACAGCGTCATCCACTGGAACACCACTGTTCCGGATTTTCCTCTTCCTGGACACATATATAGCAAATTTTGCCTCAGAAATTAAAAAGTTGGCTAAAAAACATTCATGCCTACATCTGGGTTTAATACTAAAACCAAGTATAAAAACACAATGTGTAAAAACCAACCCCAACCCTTGAATGACATGCGATAAAACAGTAAAAAGTGGTGTCAATCTTGGGCATCCAACAAAGGCATGAAAAAGAGTTTCCTGGGCATCACAAAAAGGGCGCTTTTCGAGGACATGTGGACACATTCGGTGTATCAAAACGTTTGAGGGTAAAATGTGATGTGCCAATCGCCATTGCAAGTCTCCGGAGCGTTTGGCAACGGGTACCTTGGACATAACAAGCCAGTTGATCGAAGTGGAATGATGAGTAGTCTGGAGCATTCTCCTCCAGTGCGCTTGTGGTTCTGCAGGTCTATCAGAAACGAGGGTTTTGACACACATACCATAAACAGAGGATTTTCCCATCAACTTAAAGGAGGTGAAACCTTGAAAATGAAGCAAAAGCTCTGGAAAGGGGCGTTGGGATAAGAGAGGGCCAGCTTCCACCTGTGGAGCCTATTTTAGCTTGGTTTGCTTGAAAAAACGCAGAATCACAGAAAATATCCTCCCAATGACTCGAATGGACCTAACTCCAGTGGCCACAGCAACGTCAGCAGCTGGTTTCCACTTGTAACGAGAAGGGGTTCTAAAATCTATAGCCTTGGTGCATCCAACATCAATAAACTTTTGCATAAAGGTACGATCACTGCAGACCCCTTCAAAAAGGGGGTTTTAAAAGATTGGCTCGTTTAAAAACATTTCAAGGGAATAATTGCTGTTATCACGGCGAACGGTAACCACCTGCCATGCCTCCAGCACACTCCTGTCGAACAGGGGGACTGATGCCATATTGACTTTCTTGGTGCCAATAAGGAACAGCTCCTGATCGTAGCCGAGTTTCCCTGCCTGCCGAAGCAGGCAGTGAGCCAATGCCTTCCACGAGACGTCAGTGTACAGCAGTCGATGAAGCGACAGATGGCGAAAAGCCATAACTTTACTGGTAATGGCAATCAGACCCTGTCCTCCTTCAACAACAGGTAGGGTTAACACACCAGGTTTGAGCCAGTGCTTCCCCCCCCCCCCCCCCCTCCCCGAAGAAGTCAATAAAAATAGATTGCCGTTTTTTAAGAATAAAATCCGGGGGCTGCAGTGCCATAAAAACGTGCCAAAGCATCGATGCTGCAAGGTTATTTATAACGAGGGTTCGGCCCCGATAGGAGAGTTGACAGAGTAAGCCCTTCCATTTTAGCAGCCACCTCTCAGTTTTAATTATGAGAGATTCACAGTTTCTCAAAATGAAGTTTTCGGTACCAAGAAAGACACCAAGGTAAAGAACTCCATCCCATCCCATGCCCATTCGAGTTGCTCAGGCAGAGTCGGAGGAGTGGCGCCATTTTGCGGACCAAGGTAGAGAGCTCTGCTCTTTTTCCAATTCACTTTTGCCGAACTTGCCAAACTGAATTCATGGACGCATTGGACCAAGGCCAAGACGTCCTCATCCGAGTGAACGATTGCACAAAGATCGTCTGCATAAGTAATCACCTTGAACAGGTTCGCAGTCGGTTGAGGAATGAAACCGGGAAGACGTGCGCGCAAACGAACGAGCAAAGGCTCAATCGCGAGGGAGTACAGGAGGCCGGAAAGAGGGCAACCTTGACGAATGCCTCTAATAGCCGGGAAAGGCTGACATAAAATGTTGTTAACTTTTGCTAAACTAAAAGTGTTATTATACAGTGGCTGTACATGAGATAAAAATTTCACCAAAACCAAACCCCCGTAAAACAGAGAAAAGATAAAAGTGATCAATGGCACCGAAGGCCTTTTCTTGATAGAGGAACACCAGACCAACATTTCTTTGTTCGAGAGAGCAGATATCAATCATGTCATGCACAATAAAGATACTGTCATGAATTGACCTTTTAGGGACGCAGTAAGATTGATCTGGATGTATGATCTCCCCAATCACGACTCTGAGCCTGTTGGTGAGAGCCTTGGAAAAGATTTTATAATCTACACATAGCAAGGATATCGGACGCCAATTTTCCACCCGATGCAGATCTCCCTCCTTGGGTATTAGGGCAAGCACCGCTCTACGGCAGCTGAGTGGCAGTTGGTTGAGTCGTAAACTGTCAGAAAATATTTCCAACAGTTCCGTCCCAAAGAGGTCCCAGAAAGCTTTGTAGAACTCTACGGGGAGTCCATCCAAGCCAGAGGCTTTTCCATTCGGCAAGGCTTGTAGTGCAACAAACAGTTCCTCCATCGTTATTTTTCTGTCCAGCTCTTGACATGCAGTAGCTCACAAGGTGGGCAAGGACGCGGTTAAAGAATGCACCATTTCGTCATCAATGTCTTTCATACAATACAGATCAGAAAAGTAATCTTTAACCAGGGTTCTAATGCCCTTGTGATCCTTTATCATATTGCCCTGCACAGTCCGTAACAAGGTGAGCTGAGCTGCTCGCTACCCTTTGAAGTGTGTTCAAGTCGAAAGAAGAAACTAGAAGGCACATCCAGATGACGCAAGTTCTCCACACGGAGACGAATCGTGGCACCTCCAGCTTGTTTTACACGTAGCCTGTTGAGAATAGCTTTCTTTTTGGCCAATGAAAGATTTGTTTCCATTGTGTTGGAAGGTGACAGACGGCTTTGCAAAGCTGAAATTTCTTTTTCAATAACATTTTAAAAGAGAGACTCAACTTTTGTACAAAATAATCTATACTGCTGACAAAAGGTTTTAATTTGCACCTTAACATTATCCCACCATTGATTGAGGGAAGAAAAGGAAGGCTTCCGCAAAAGCAGTGTGCCCCAGAAAGCCCGGAAGGCTTTAAGGAAAGCTTGATCCTCTTAAAGGTCTACATTAAAAATCTAATGTGCAGCTCCATAGTTCCGTATCGGAGAGAGAAGAGAAATGGTGACCATGTGATGATCGGAGAAACCGATTGGTAAAATTTGCACATTGCCCATCATGTTAAGAAAATTACTATTTATGTAAACACGATCTAGCCGAGCGAAGGAAAGCCGACCGTCAAGACAGCGACACCATGTATATTGGCGTATGAGGGGGTTGTGAAGTCTCCACGCATCAACGAAAGAAAATTTAGATAAAACCCTTGCCAGTGGGACGGTACTAGCTAGATGAGGTTCTTTACCGTTCCGGTCCATGGCAGAGTCTAGAGTACAATTAAAATTCCCAACCAAGCAAACAAGACTATTAAAATCTACATGAGTGAGTGATGTTTCTAACTGTGTGAAGAAGGTGACCCTGTCAGTGCTGTCACTGGGAGAGTAGACATTAAAAAGTGTGTGCTTGTAACCATTGAATGTGAAAGAGACACAAATTAGGTACCCCTTAATTATGTCTTCAAAAACAGTCAGTTTGGAGGAAAGAAGATGATCAGAATATAGCTACCCCGGCTCAAGGGCAAGCCAAGCTACTGAAAAAACATTGGCCGTTCATCAACCTTCGCCATTGGCTTTCGCAAGAAGGACTGCATCTCGTCTCCTGTGAAAGCAAGACGTCAATATGCTTTTCCTCATTGAGGAATTTGACCTGGGTCTTTCGCAATGGGGACCGCCCCCCATTGATATTCAGGGTAGCTACAGAAAAGGTCATGTGAAGAAGAAGGAGAAGGGGTTATATAGCGGAAGGTTGGTCTACTTGTAGCTCTTCCTTTGCTTTGATGATGTACTTCTTGAGGCGGTATACTTCTCGTTCCCCAACTCCGAGCTGGCTGGACTTCAGAACGAGATATTTCACAGATGTTATGAAGATTTTTAGCTCTGGAAAGAAATCTTTCACCTTTACTCGCCTCTTCTGAAAAGCGTCTTTCAGGAATTTTAGAATTTCTGCAGGTCTGATGCCCGGATCACCCTCCGGCCCATGAGACAACAACAATTCGTTCCAAGCCTCGATGCTGATGCCAGACCTGAGGGATGAGGCTCCATCGGAGTCATAGTCCAATTGATCAGCGTGAGTCACCCTTTAACGGTAAAGCAGGCGCCGGTGCAGCAGATGCTGCGTGTGCCATCCCCTGAATGTCTGCAGGTTTTGGACGCGTCTGCAAATCGGACAATGATACAACGGGTTGCGAGATTCACCTCTTCATGACCTGCTATGGTCATGCCACGCTCCGGAATTATATGAGGCGTTTCAACGACAGAACTTGTACATGTCATGAGGGCACAGCCTGGGACATCCTGAGGCACAGCCTCCTCAGGTGCGCCATGCCCGGCTGATACAGAAACTGTGCATTCCATGTCTGCGCAGCCCGGGACATTCTGAGGCACGACCTCCTCAGGTGCCTCACGCCCCGCACAGACAGAAACTGTACATTCCGCACAGCCCTGGACATTGAGGCACGACCTCCTCAGGTACCTCACACCCCACACAGACAGAAACTGTGCATTCCATGTCCGCACAGCCCAGGCCATTCTGAGGCACGACCTCCTCAGGTGCCTCACGCCCCGCACAGACAGAAACTGTGCATGCCATGTCCGCACAGCCCGGGCCATTCTGAGGCACGACCTCCTCAGGTCCCTCACGCCCCGCAGAGACGGAGGCTAAAATGGGCTCATCATTGACTTCAGCAGTTAAAGGAGCTGCAGGTCCATTATTCTCATCACAAGCAGCTCTTTCACTCTGATTCATTAATTATTTGTCATCAGGAGTTAGAGATGCAAATCTATTGTGTAAGGTTGTGCCAGTAACACAAGGAGCCACCCCAGTGAGGGGTCCGTTGTCGTTTCCAGTCAACACAATCTTTTTCGAATCCCTTGTTGATGTTGCTGCTTCGTCATTAATGTTCGGCTGTTTGTGCTTCTTCCGGGCAGTAACAACAGTGAAACCTCCGTCATCCACGGAGGTATCTCTCACTGCTGCCGATGATGTGGACGGCTGATCGTCCGCAGCATTACCAGGTTCTGTCTGCTCGGTTGTTCTCACGGGGACAGTTACCTTCGTGCAGGCACCTTTAACATGTCCGTGTTACCCGCAAATGAAACAGGTCGTCGTTTCGGTCGACACATATATTTGATAGTTATGACCATTGAGCGACAGCATTATGGTCGCATTAAGCGTCTGAGCGTTGTCTTTGAGGATAATATAACAATGACGCCGGAAGGTCGTGATGTGTCGGAGCGAGGCGTCTGCTCGAAGTCGCAGGGGGATCATGGATATCCAGGACATGACAGTGCCGAAACTATTCAGCGAAGAGACAATCTGCTCGCTTTTTTTAAAGGGCGGTAAATTCGACAAAATGATTCGAACCGCCGGTGTGTCCATCGGACTGACACTTATGTAAATGCCCTGGGGTAAGGACAGACCGTATTCTACCACCTCATTAACGAGGCGTTCCTTTGATACAAAGACCACGATTCTGTGGTTCATCCTGGAGGCAGCGAGGACATTCTCCAGGCCGACAAGGTTACCAATACTGGTTACCACGTCCTCGACACTCACTCCGTCAGGCGGGCAAGCAAAAAGCCCGTGTTTACGAGTCAATGACTCGTACCTGCTATTGTGCAAATGAACATTCGCCATAGCTATAAATAAATGAAACTAAAGAAACGGTTTCAAAATCAAACAAAGAGAACCTGTTGCGAGCAAAACCTGCAGGCGAAGGTAAAAGGAAAGTAAAAATTATGAAAAGCTGATTGCCGACCATGAGAAACACGGCAAGCAGAGCACAGGCCCGAAGAACACACGGTTCTTTCGGCCTCGCACACAAACTCACCATGCGCGCTCTCTTTCTCTCTCCTGTCAACAAAAAAAGGAAACCAGGGGAAACTTCACAAACACGTACAAGGACAGAGTGAGTAAAATGGGGATAGGAAAGACAACAACACAGCACAGTACTCAGCTCCTCACACACAGCCGCCATGATGCCACACCCAAATCACAACAGCCGGGAGGGGGGCGATATATATATATATATATGTATAGAGAGAGAGAGAGGGAGAGAGAGAGAGAGAGAGAGAGTGAGAGTGAGTGAGTGTGTAAGTGTGTAAGAGAGAGAGAGTGTGTGTAAGAGAGAGAGTGTGTAAGAGAGAGAGTGTAAGAGATTCACTTTGCAAGAATTCCCAGGATGAGTTTATGTCCGAGTAGAGATGGAAGACTAGTCCAGATGATTGATGGCTGCTTGAAGACCATGCCAGTAGCCTTGAGTGGACTGCCAGACTCGTCGATGCTGAGGAGGCTCTCTGAAAATGGCCAGAGAGATGTCCACTTTAACAAGCAAATCATCAGATGAACCGATTGGAGCAGAAGAACAGCAGCAGACATTTGCAGGGAAGTTAGTCATAACCAAGTCTAGAAGAGATGATGTACCGTTGACTGAGATCTGGGTTGGGAAATTGACAGATTGTCAGTCCCAATGAGTCGTAGAAGTTGCATTCCTCTTCAGGAGGAACGTGAGCTACACGACTTTTGGTTTACAGTGACCCACCCTTGGTGCTGCATCGTTCTTTTGTGGTCCCACATAGCGATGTTGGTGTCATGCAGTCCTCGAGACTCTCTCTCTCTCTCTCTCTCTCGCTCTCTCTCTCTCTCTCTCTCTCTCTCTCTCTCTCTGTCTGTCTCTGTCTCTGTCACTCACTCTCTGTCTCTGTCACTCACTCTCTGTCTCTGTCACTCACTCTCTGTCTCTGTCACTCGCTCTCTGTCTCTGTCACTCGCTCTCTGTCTCTGTCACTCGCTCTCTGTCTCTGTCACTCGCTCTCTGTCTCTGTCACTCGCTCTCTGTCTCTGTCACTTGCTCTCTGTCTCTGTCACTCACTCTCTGTCTCTGTCACTCACTCTCTGTCTCTGTCTCTCTCCTTCCCTCTCTCTCTCCTTCCCTCTCTCTCCTTCCCTCTCTCTCCATCCCTCTCTCTCTCCTTCCCTCTCTCTCCTTCCCTCTCTCTCCTTCCCTCTCTCTCCTTCCCTCTCTCTCCTTCCCTCTCTCTCCTTCCCTCTCTCTCCTTCCCTCTCTCTCCTTCCCTCTCTCTCCTTCCCTCTCTCTCCTTCCCTCTCTCTCCTTCCCCCTCTCTCCTTCCCCCTCTCTCCTTCCCCCTCTCTCCGTCTTGTCCTCTCTCCGTCTTGTCCTCTCTCCGTCTTGTCCTCTCTCCGTCTTGTCCTCGCTCCGTCTTGTCCTCTCTCCGTCTTGTCCTCTCTCCGTCTTGTCCTCTCTCCGTCTTGTCCTCTCTCCGTCTTGTCCTCTCTCCGTCTTGTCCTCTCTCCGTCTTGTCCTCTCTCCGTCTTGTCCTCTCTCCGTCTTGTCCTCTCTCCGTCTTGTCCTCTCTCCGTCTTGTCCTCTCTCCGTCTTGTCCTCTCTCCGTCTTGTCCTCTCTCCGTCTTGTCCTCTCTCCGTCTTGTCCTCTCTCCGTCTTGTCCTCTCTCCGTCTTGTCCTCTCTCCGTCTTGTCCTCTCTCCGTCTTGTCCTCTCTCCGTCTTGTCCTCTCTCCGCCTTGTCCTCTCTCCGCCTTGTCCTCTCTCCGCCTTGTCCTCTCTCCGCCTTGTCCTCTCTCCGCCTTGTCCTCTCTCCGCCTTGTCCTCTCTCCGCCTTGTCCTCTCTCCGCCTTGTCCTCTCTCCGCCTTGTCCTCTCTCCGCCTTGTCCTCTCTCCGCCTTGTCCTCTCTCCGCCTTGTCCTCTCTCCGCCTTGTCCTCTCTCCGCCTTGTCCTCTCTCCGCCTTGTCCTCTCTCCGCCTTGTCCTCTCTCCGCCTTGTCCTCTCTCCGCCTTGTCCTCTCTCCGCCTTGTCCTCTCTCCGCCTTGTCCTCTCTCCGCCTTGTCCTCTCTCCGCCTTGTCCTCTCTCCGCCTTGTCCTCTCTCCGCCTTGTCCTCTCTCCGCCTTGTCCTCTCTCCGCCTTGTCCTCTCTCCGCCTTGTCCTCTCTCCGCCTTGTCCTCTCTCCTTCCCTCTCTCCGCCTTGTCCTCTCTCCTTCCCTCTCTCTCCTTCCCTCTCTCTCCTTCCCTCTCTCTCCTTCCCTCTCTCTCCTTCCCCCTCTCTCCTTCCCCCTCTCTCCTTCCCTCTCTCTCCGTCTTGTCCTCTCTCCGCCTTGTGCTCTCTCCGTCTTGTCGTCTCTCCTTCCCTCTCTGCGTCTTGTCCTCTCTCCTTCCCTCTCTCCATCTTGTCCTCTCTCCGTCTTGTCCTCTCTCCGTCTTGTCCTCTCTCCGTCTTGTCCTCTCTCCGTCTTGTCCTCTCTCCTTCCCTCTCTCTGTCTTGTCCTCTCTTCCTCTCTCTTTGCCCATTTTGTCACCCTGTATGAATAAGGTTAATTATTAACCCACTGCGGTACCATGGCGCATGGGCTTATTTTTTATTAATTACAGCATTAGTCAGGTTTGTTATGTAATTTCGTTCTTTTTTTGTGGAGATTAGCAAAACTATACATTTTTGGAAAGCTGATAGCACCAGGAATCCGAAAAACCATGTTTCCATTTGTGCAAATTTTTCTTTGGCGGCCATATTGGATTTTCAAAATGGCCACCATCGGAAACCTATTTTTCGCGATATCTCAACAGCCGAACCACCTAGAGTGCTGATTCCAACACCTATACCCACATTTTTGGGGATGAGGAATCACATGAAGCCATCTAAAATAATCTACACCTACCCTGGGATACCAGGTGGCAGCCTACAGCGGATTTTCAAGATGGCCACTTTCAGGAAACATGTTTTTTTCTGAATATGTATACCACATTGAGTGATGTTTCGCTACATTGTGGCACACGGATCATAATTATGAAACCACATCCCTCATATATCCTAAACAGGTGATTTATGTATTCAAGAGGTAAGTATATAGAGATGAGGCTATACAATCCATAATTATACATGTAATAATTACTTTTATTTGAACATAGAATATTTCCCATAGATGAAATTTTATCTTTGTCAACATTCATCAACATTTTGTCCTCATAGGTTTTCAAATGTCCTCATCACTGTCGTCAGAGCAGAGAACAGGTTGACAGTCATCGTCGTTTTCACATTCGGAGCTGCACAAACACAAGTCTGTGCATGCCAAGTCATTGGCACGGCACGAACACCGTCTCGATGAGCAGTCTCCTTTGCACTGACATCTGACCATCTCAAGTATTGCTTTCGGTGCTGGTGGTACATCTGTCATTAGTGGTTTCAATTCCCCATCGTTGTCCTTGAAGTAGCCATGTTGCTGTGGATCCAGGAACACTTGATGTGCGATAGTAGCCTGAGCCCATACCCTTGCCTGAAGATGTACACGATCAACATGCTGATTTAGAGCCCCTAGCGTTGGAGGTAACTTGTGACTTTCAGTCATGTGTTTACAGAAGAGGTACCAGCGCAACTCCGGAATGCTGTTGATACATATTCCCTTTGGTACGTACACTGCACATACAAATCTTGCCAAGTTGGACATCTGATCTGCGGTCACATCTGCAGCATCACCGAGCATTCTCATGGCCTGTATCACGTCACTATCGGCTCTGACGAAAGCTTCAAACCATGTTGTTTTGCCTATTCGCGAAAACCGTCCAGTATTGTCTGCTCCTGTGAATGTGTGGAATGCTGGCAATGCCTTGGCCTTTTCGACGCCAAGATTGTTCCAGATTGGTTGTACTTGCACAAGGCCCGACACAAGGGAGACAGCAGTGTTTTTGAGCAGAACATCATAGTTAGCTATGACCAAGACCAGGACATCCGTATCAGGAGAGAAGAAGGTAAGCTGTTCTGCGTTGGGATTGCGGCGAGTTGCCAGCACTGCTTGGTGAATCATCAGAGTGTCTGCCTCCTCATGATTATTGTCTTCAAAATGCACGCCTTTGTTACTCTTGGCCTTTCCTGCTGCACATATAATTATCAGCTTGGAGGCATCTCTGTTGTACTCCAACGTTTTCTCAGCCAGATATTCTGCCAAATCTGACTTTGTCTGATCGTGTGACAAGAACCGCTTCATGGTGATGTGTTGGATCTTGGTATTGTCCTTCACTTGGTACTGGACTGGATTGTGCCCCCCTCGTCTTTTTTGTCTTGTGCTTTGCTTCAACGAATCGACCTTGTAAGTATCAAACACGAGGATAACTTCGTCAAAATGTCTTGTCAGTGACATCAATCTGGTATTAAAGCTGACACTGAGATCTTCAACGGTTACTGTTGCAGCTGGTTTTGTCGACAATTTCTGTACAAGAACCATGGCGTCGACTACTGCTATTTTCATAGCTGCAGCGTTATGGACTTGAGCTTGAGGACTTGAGGTCGGAGCTAAGTCACCCGGAGCTAAGTCTCCATGTTTCACAAGGAGATGGATTAACTTTGACTTGTCAAGGCAAGGAAGCAGGTCACCGTTTGGTGCGAACAAGGCGCAAGGTGTAAGGGTGAATTCGTAGTTGCCTATTGCGTCTTTCTGGTCAACATCACGGCTTGATTTTGTCAATATCATCAGCCTTCCATACAAGTCTTTTGTTTCCTTCAAGTCGACTGACTTGTCCCTGAGCATGATCTTGGTCTTCTTCACACCAGACAAGTACATCGTGTTGTTTTCTTTTTTCACGGGTGCAAATAAGCTGACTGTTCCGTTGATTCTTTCGTCAACATACTCTTCGTACAAGTGTTGATCAATGTTGTCGATATTCAAGATTTGTGACGTGTGCTCCTCTGGGACATAGGCATGTGTGATCAAGTTGTATATGCTATTTCCTTCTGTGGTAAATGGATTGCCATGACTCATGATAGCAGCCTTGATCTTTTCAACCGCTGTATTGTTCAGATTCACTGCCCTCGGACTAAGTTCGTGGTGTTCTGTCACTTTGTCTGTTTTGGTGTCGAACTGATCTTTGAATTCTCTGGTCAGCCGTGACAATTCTGGAGAGGCCATAAAGAATCTCTGCCTTGCATTGGCATTATTGGAGATGCCTGGAAGTCCAGAATGAACCTTCATTGCTCTGTTTTCCTGTTCACAAGCGTGGTCTGCACCGATTGATACAAAGGGGATGCTAGATTTCGTTACTGAGATATTTCCATTCTCGAGTTCCCTGTATGTGGCCGGATGCGTCTTCCTCAGGTCATACATATCTGCTATGTATCGCGGCCAAAGACGTTTGTATTTGATACGATCCATGGAGAAAAATAGCTTGCTGAGTGCCTCACCAGATTCGAGGTGGAGTTTGAGATCTGCGTCCCGAGAAGCTTCCACAAAGAACAGAATTGTCTCCACTCGATGCAGGTAATTCATCAAGGACTTGAACATGGCTTTTTTGGATTGTTCTGTTTCCCAAGTCTTGAATATGTTCACAACATCAGCTGTAGTGATGACATTCAACAGTTTTGTGTTGGCTTCTTTCACACTTGTGGCTTTGGTGAACTTGTCCTTTTCTGAACATGCCTCGTCTATTTCTTCTGACATATCTGAGCAAACGGCTTTCAACTGTGGATAATCTTTGAAGAACAGGTCCAGCGCCATTTCATAAAGTGCTATATATGAATAAATATGAGCACGGAGAGTGCGTTTGTAATGCGAACATCTCAGGATCTGCCTTGTTGTTGAAGGTCCGTAGAGGTCGGCCTCTATCCACGCGTCATCAATACCTGAGTTCTCAATGGAAGTACCCAGGGCTCTCAAAGCAGCCATGACCACATGCAGCTCGCCAAGCCGAGGTACAACGGTACCTTTCAGGTCTGGCCTTGCATCCAGCAGCCTTATCACCTTTTCATAGAGGGCCATATCCCAGGAAATGACTGTAGGGTGGCTTGTACCAACAACTAAGTTCTTTAGCTGAGTTGTCTGAGAGATGACGGTCAGAAGAGTCGACCACTCGTGTGCTACTTCAGGTAGAAGGGGTAAGACTCCGACTTGTGTCAAACTGTGACTACCCGACAGCAATGAGTGGTATCCTGCCCAACCAGGTATATATGTGCTGTTTGATTTCTGCATTCTGGTGATCATAGAAGCAACCAACCATCCTAGATGTGTAAGGTGATACGCTGGTGATATACCATCCTTGCTGATGTGGAATGTGTCTGTTCTCTTTATGGTTTTCGGCACCGGCTTGTCACAATGAAGCATAGGAACCTGGTACGGGGTCACTGACAAACTGGTAGTGTCAGCTATGCTCAGTTGTGGCGTCAATGTTTCTCCTTGAGTGTCACGTTTTTGATAAACAGCAATGATTGTTCCATGGGTTGTCCCTTTGCCATCCACGCTGTCTTCAGCAAAGTCTGTGTTATCAGCTGCAAAAAACACAAAAGTTCCCTTCTTCAAAAATGGAGGAACATAAAGTCCTTGGAACTTCAGGGTGTTTTCCACAATGGCATTTGCTAGGGCTGTTTCGAGGTGCATAACACGACTGTACGAGACACAGTAACCTTGAGAGCAGAGACTTTCCAGGAGTTTCTTGTTTCTTGTGTCATGGTGAACTGCCAAGGCTAATCATAGAGACTGTGGAGTTTCTTGTGATTTGGTTGATCGGAAGGTCGCAGAATCAGTTTTGGGCCTATAGTTCACTTGCTTGTCAGATTTGAATCCACCCAATAGCATCTGACTAACAGTGAGTACTTCTCTGTTAACGTGAGTGGTTCGTTTTTCAGTTTCTAGTGTTTCTGTTGGCCCCACCATAACCCATCTGATCATTGCGTGGAGTGCTGCTGGAACATCATCTGTGCTGCTAGTGACCTGTATAGCATCGGATGAGTTTTCCTGTTGGTGGAAGTTCTTGATAATTCTGCGCAATGCCTTTGCTGCTTTATAGATAATATTCAGATCGTCTACTTCACTTTCTATCATGGCAGACTGAACCATATCGGATTCGCATGCATCTGGGGAGTAAAGAACAGAAGGTTTTCTCCTGTCCTTTTGCCTAACAGACGTTACGTGTGGTAGTTCTAGAAGAATTCTCTCCTTGAGCCAGTGTCTACTATATGCAGGGAAGTGGTGCGCCAATGCATCTGTGCCACCAAGCAAGTTGATGTATGTTGTTTCAATATGTGCCATGGATAAGTATTGTTTATTCTGAGTTTGACAGTCGACAAGGCTAATCAACTCAATCAAACATGATGTTTGAAACGGATGACCTCTCTCTGTTGTTCCCTTGTTATCCTTGGTATGTAACACATGGAATACATTTGTTGTCCAACATGACTTGTGGTATTGAACATCGATTGCATGTGCATCAGAGGGTGAGATGGATGTGTTTAACCTAGTTTGCAGGGTGAGATTTCCAGACAGCTCCACAGCATCGTGTAATGCTTTCCCACCGTTTTCTGTTCTCAATGTGTACAATTTTTGCTCGTTATCTTCCTGGCAGAAAAAGCAATGTTCCTTAATGAATGGAGCTGTTGCAGAACGTGTAAACGGACTGGTGGTGGAAGTTGATGGTTCGTCCAGTTCTGTGCTTTTTCGCTTTTGTCCACGTTTTTTCTCTGTGTAGGAGCCGGCTGAAATGTGATATTGATGGCGGTCTTTGGCACGTTGTACCTTCTCTTTGTTGGTTGCATTTGAATAACAGATACGATGCCAAACTGCATTATTGAATTGCAGACTTTCACTTGTTTCATCCTTTAAGCGACTGTGAATTTTAACATATTTTCCATCATGGTAGGCTGCTCTATCATTAAGGGTTTGTAGCAAGTGTTCAAACGAGTCCGGTTTGGGCTGCTGGACAAGCGTTCCATATTTTGCTGAAGCGGTTTGACAAATTATGCAGTGCTGCCACTGTGTGGGCTGAGTCGTAACTTCACTCATCTTCTCTCAAGACCTGCAAATATATAAAACGACAACAGGTAAGTAATTGTGAGCTTCATGAGGTTTATTTTAAATGAACTATTAGGTCTGATATAATGACTTTCCATGTACATGAACTGAACATGTTGAAATGATTATTTTCATGTACATGAATTATGAAATGAAATGAAATGAGTAGATTATTTTAGATGGCTTCATGTGATTCCTCATCCCCAAAAATGTGGGTATAGGTGTTGGAATCAGCACTCTAGGTGGTTCGGATGTTGAGATATCGCGAAAAATAGGTTTCCGATGGTGGCCATTTTGAAAATCCAATATGGCCGCCAAAGAAAAATTTGCGCAAATGGAAACATGGTTTTTCGGATTCCTGGTGCTATAAGCTTTCCAAAAATGTATAGGTTTGCTAATCTCCACAAAAAAAGAACGAAATTATAAATCTGAACATAATGAACCTGACTACATGGTCGTGTTCCTTCTTCCCTGCCAAATTGTTAATAAATCCTGATTGAAATGTGAACTTGTGTGGTCATTAGAGAATGGGAACCCAACAGCGGATAGAGGATTGACATATAAACCGGTTAGCTGGGTAAATTTGGGTTCGTGCAATTAAGGCACCATAAAAGGTGAATCGCCTGTAGAGATTTGCTCGGCTACTTCTGACGGGCTGATTTCCCATGGTCGTGTGGTTTTAACTGCTGACTAGCTTCTCAAATTAGCGAGGGGATGCGGCGAGCGACCTCTTGTCCCTTCCCCACCCAGTGGGCATGTCCTTCTTGAAGATCTGTGACCGTTATATCTTCAGTATATTGATTAGCCTTTTGTTTGCTCAAGCTGTTTTTGATTACTGTTAATATTTGCTTTCATTGGACATTTCTGTAAATGACATATGCTGTTGCGGTTTGTTGTAGCAAAAGCATCACCTTTCCTTTACTTAACAAAGCATCCATTCCTTGTGTTGAGACCGAGTGGCCTTTACCTATGGCAGATCTCATGTACAGCACAAGCGAAAGGCAGATTCAGCATCAGAAGATATGCAAGTGAAGCGGAGTCGGCAGGCAGACCCATCAAGTAGTTCTGAGAGTTCAGAGAGCGAGGAGGAGGCTGCAAAGGCCAAAGGTAGATTTGTCATACAAGACCACATTTAAATGGATTTCTGCTTGCATTTCATTCCTTCTCTGCCCCCACCTCTCCTTTTATTCTTCCATTTCAACTGAAACACCTGCAAAGTGTAATTTTAATTTATCTTGCATTTCATTTTAACATTGCATCTCGCTTTACATGATTGGTTTGCTCGTGTGTTAGACTCGCGTGTTACTCTGGCTTTAGCAACTGCACAGGGTAAGAAAGTGGAGCCACAGTCAAAGTCTGGTAAAGAAGAAAGCAGCAGCAGCAGCAGCAGCAGCAGCAGTAGTGAAGAGGAGAAGGTGGTTAAAAAACAAAAGGTGGAAGGAGGGAAGAAACCTATGCAGGTGAGTTTGGCTCTTTAAAGAGCTCGAAGGAAGCCATGTTGTTTTTATTGTTCGCATGTTCTTCACAATTGCATATTTTTGTGGTGATGTCACGCAACTTTACTTATCTTGAATTTGTTTGCAGGTTCAACAATTTTTATTTTATCTCCTGAAGACATTGATGGGCTCAATAGGTGTAACAAGTTAACTTTGTGAAATTTAATTAATTATACAAGAGTTAAATCATCAAGATCATAACACACTCTTGTCATAAGCTTCCTGGTTAATGGCTGAGCATTGTTGTTGTTGTTATTATTTATTTATTTTCAGTCGTGGGGATCATGAGTGCCTCCACTCCATGGAGGCCCTTCTGACTTGGCCATGAAATGATGGAACCAGATCACGTCTCGTATCTCATTCTTATTCAAGAATGATCTCCCTTCCTTGTGTAACACTTCAGATCTGTTGCATTGCCCACAGAACTTGCCTTTTGATCAAACTTGTGGTGCTTTGGTACCCACCGTGCACTCACCTTATTGAATTCTAAGTGAGAATGCATGACACTTCCAATACTTTCCTCATGTGATTTCATGTATCGTAATCTTGCAGTTCTCCAAAATTGCTGTCTTCATTAATATTTATTTCCGTGATCTCAGTTTGCATGTGTGAATGCTCACCATCTCTCACCAATTTACCCCCATTTTGGATCTCTGTACCATCGAAGCAATTGCAAGAAAGGCATAAATCACCATATTTTATGAGCAGTCACCTGTTAATCTCAGTTGGTTTGATGTTTTCCTTCCTAAGCAACTTTATGAAAGGTTTCTCTTTGTGCTTCACCAACTCTATTTTACTAATAATCCTTTGACGAATTATCATGTCTCTATACGACTCCATACAGTTTTTTGTTTTTTTTAATACGACTTGCTCAGGGTTGATGCCATCACTGCACAAAAATTGAATTTTAAGTGAGAATGATGACTTAACTTTTTTTTGCTTAATTTTAAGAAGTTAACTTTTTAAACTTACCTTTTGACCTTAAAATCAATAGGCTTCTTCCATAAGACCAATTCCACCATTTGGTGAGGTTTGATGAAGATCAACTTAATTTTGTGAGCTATAGGCGATTAACAAACAAACAAACAAACAGACAGAATAACACGCGACCAACCAATATACAAGTACTTGAAAAATCTTCGATTTTTGCAAGTAAGAACCAGAACCAGAACCTCGAAGCATCCATACTTGTATTTGAAGGTTTTTCTCTCAGTTTTATTGATGGAAACCCTTTAAGGGTGTATTTTATTGATGGAGTGTGTGTGTGTGTGTGTGTGTGTGTGTGTGTGTGTGTGTGTGTGTGTGTGTGTGTGTGTGTGTGTGTGTGTGTGTGTGTGTGTGTGTGTGTGTGTGTGTGTGTGTGTTAGTGTGTGTGTGTTAGTGTGTGTGTTAGTGTGTTAGTTATATATACCTCTTTCGTGTTTGATACATGTGTTTGGGTAAGCTTCGCTTCATGCCTTTTTCTGGATTACCAATGTCTGTTCTGGATGTTTTGGTTTTTAGATCGAAAGTGCAAAAGAGGCAGCAGCAGGTTCAAAGAAGAAGAAGCAACAAGTAAAATGCAAAGTTGCAGTCAATACACCAGCCACAGCTAATCCTGATCGATTGGCCACAGCTGGCGTGAAAGGCAAGAAGGGAAATCTTGGACAATCGGATGCTCCTTTGAAGAAGAGGGCCAAAAAATCTGGTGAGTTTGTTGTTAACCTCCTCTTGCACCTGCAGGTTCAATGGCACCAATCTCCTGCCCTGCCTTGACCACTATGCTCCTCCATTCCACTGTGTCCTCATCCAACTCTCTCCACCCTCCAACCACCCCCACCTTACTGATATCCCTCTTCACACAATCCTCCCATCTCAACCGCAGTCTACCTCTTTTCCTCCTACCTTTCTCCTTCAACCTATCCGTTCTCTATGCCATTCTCTCTCCCCCCCCCCCTCCCCCACCCCCCCATCCGCACCCAAATGTCCAGCCCATCTCAGCCGGTATTTCCCCAATCTCCCCATCAAGCTCATCTGCATACCAATCTCCTCTCTCAGTACATCCATTCTCCTTCTGTCCACCTTCATCACCCCCTATATTTCTGTGAGTCCGATTTACATCCAGAGACACAAAAATTATGGTTAAACAACCTAAAATTCCCACTCTTTCCCTTAAATGCTGAAAATTATGTTTAAAAGACTATTTGAATTAGATTTCACACTAGCAGTGGCAGGTTAAAAGTGCTGGCGAGCCAAACCGAAACACTGTAAACAAACACACAGTGGAAGTATTTTGTTAACATTAAGGCCATGACGCAAAATGTTTAAAATGTAAAACTTTTTTTTTTCAACCTTTTCTTCTCATAATTTACTCCTCATTGTTTGTTCAAACAGAATCCTACACTGCTGTGCCCCCTCCTGCTAATCTCACCAAATCGTCACAAAAGCCCACCAGCTCTTCAACACACAAAGCATCTGCAAAGAAAACAGAGTCGTCTGACTCTGGTAAGTATCAAAATACATTATTGGGAATTGTGATAGAGCTATAATAATAATAATAATAATAATAATAATAATAATAATAATAATAAAGGAGTCTTGTATAGCCCCATCAAGCAGAGTAAACTACCCTCATGGCGCTTTACATTATCATGCGAACGCACACACACCGCACACAAACACACAAACATACACACACACAGACACACCTTCACTCTTGCCCTATTCCTCTCCCTCCCCATTCAAAACCCACAGATGTGTACTCCCCCTCCTCCTCCCCTCCCTCCCCCGCACATGTACACAGACATACTCTCGATCTCTGTCCCACCTCAAACCAAGGGAAAACAGGATTTAGACTTTGAAAGACTTGTGAAACAGATAGGTTTTGAGGGAGGTTTTAAAGGCAGGAAGAGAGTCAACATGTCGAACAGAGGAAGGCAAGTCATTCCAGAGCAGAGGTGCAGCAAAGGAAAAGGATTTCTCACCAAACGACTTGGTGCTGGTGCGCGGCGGCTCTAAGGTCATAGAGTCGTCGCTTGAACGAAGCCGTCGCTGAGGTTCATAGAGAGAGAGCAAGTCGGAGAGATAGTGAGGTCCCGTTCCACACAATGATTTATAAAATAGTGTGCAAATTTTGTATTTCACACGAGCAGAGACAGGCAGCCAGTGTAAAGATTCAAGAAGCGGAATAACATAGTCAGACTTCTTCGCCTTACAGACAAGGCGAGCGGCAGAGTTTTGAACCTTTTGTAACTTATCCAAGAGAAACTGAGGGCACCCAGCATACAAAGAATTACAATAGTCTAGCCTTGAGAGGACAAGGGCACAGACCAGAGTTAGAGCAGCTTGAGGAGTAAGAAAGTGGCGAATGGATGCGATCTTTCACAGCTGAAAGTATGCTGATTTGCAAGTTTGAAGTACTTGCTTGGAAAATGTCATGTTACAGTCGAAAACCACACCAAGGTTCTTGGCCGACGAAACAAAGTTTACATCGGTTTCGCCAACATGAATAGTGGTAGGAAGTGAACATTGTAGAGGACATCTGTGCGATCTTACTATCATAGACTCTGTTTTAGCATCGTTCAGCTGAAGTTTGTTTTGGGTCATCCACGCCTTCACGTCGGCAATACAGCCTTCTAACACTTCAACAGTGGGCACGATTTGTTGAATCGTGCTTCCTTTGTACAGCTGATTGTCATCCGCAAAGGCGTGGTGATCAACTGAATGTCTGGCAACAAGATCAAATCGAGGCTGAGTGTACAAAAGAAAGAGGATAGGTCCCAGGACTGAGCCCTGGGGAACGCCAACGGAAAGCGGAGAAGGGGCTGATTTCTGGCCATTGACAACAACTGTTTGCACTCTATCAGTAAGATAGGACATCAGCCAAGAAAGGGGAGTACCAGTTATACCAAATGTGATTTCAAGACGACGAATTAAGACACTATGGTCAATCGTGTCAAAGGTGGCAGACAAGTCCAAAAGAGCAAGAACGGAAACCTTACCACAGTCAAGAGAGTTCAGAAGATCATTTGTTATTCTTAGGAGAGCGGTCTCGGTGCTATGGCCTGGTCTATATGCTGACTGGCGAGAATTGAAAAGATTATTTGAAACTAGATGGTCATTCATCTGTGATAGCACAATTCTTTCTGTGATCTTTGACAGGAAAGACAGGTTGGAGATCGGACGGTAATTTTTCATGTCGTTAAGGTCAAGGGTGAACTTTTTAAGAAGTGGTTTAACAAGAGCTTGTTTAAAGAGAAGCGGAAATGAACCGGTAGTCAGAGAATCATTGATAACTGCAGTAATAAATGGGAGGAGGGTGTCCAAACACTCAATAAACAAATCGGTGGGAAGGGGGTCAAGATCACATGTTTTTGTGTTTGACTTGAGGATTGTACATTTGACAATTTCCTCAGTAACAGGAGTAAACGAACTAAGAGGTCGTCCGTGAAAGCAGTGTTCAGCATCATCGAAGGAAAGGAGTGACTGCTTGTCAAGATTGTTTCTTATTGACTGAATTTTATTGTGAAAGAAATGCAGGAAGCGTTGGGGTAGTTCGTTTTGAGGAAACACAGTGGGAAGAACGGATTTATTTTTGGTGGCAAACAGGCGGTTGGTAATGCTGAACAGTTGCTTGCAGGAGGAGCTCCTAGTAATCCGATCAGAAATATATGACGTTTTTGCTTTCAGAATGATTTTTATAACGAGTCTTTTAGCTATGTTATACAACTGTTTATGGACTGTGAGGCCAGTCTTCAGCCACTGTCTCTCGGCACGTCGTCGTTCCTTTTTGGCAGCCCTGACTTCGTCGCTGACTGCACTGAACCACGGAGTACTCCTGCGTCTGGGAACGGCACGCCATGTCGCTGGAGCATGACAGTCCAACGCTGTGCAGAGGCAACAGTCGAGGTCTTCTGCAGTGACATAGGAACGGCCAGAGAGACGGGTGTGAAGGTCCTCTTTAAAGGCGGAACGGTCGATGGCACGAATGTTGCGGGCAGTGATGAAGGTGGGCTGAAGACGAGGAACAGCAATACTCAGGTGGCTGGTGACACAGAAGTGGTCCGAGGTGATAGCACAGGTTACTGATATGGACTTGCACCAACTGATCATCGCATCTGTGCACTAACCAATCCAGGATGTGTCCTTTAACGTGTGTAGGTTGGGAGACAGACTGAGACAGACTAAAAGTAGAAAGGAGGTCAATGATCTTTGAAGTGAGAGGATGTTGTGGTTGGTCGTAGTGGACGTTGAAATCTCCAAGAATCAAGACGAAACCAGGAAGAGTATTGCAGTGGTCGAGCAGATTAGGAAGCTGGGTCACGAACATAGAGTCAGTAAGCTTGTTTTTCCGGTTAGGTGGAGGTCGGTAGAGGCAGAAGAAATGAGTGTTTTCTGACAGAGTGAAGGTGACATGGGCTAGCTCGTAGGATGAATGGTCGAACGAAAAAGTCGTGGTGAAGGAGACAAAGGGAGAGAAGTTGTCTCTGTAAATAACAGCCACGCCCCCACCCCTGGAGGAGCGAGGAAATGACTGCAGTGTGTATCCAGGTGGGGTGAGATCAGCACATCTCGCTTCGTCGCCACTGGGTCGGAGCCAAGTTTCGGTCAGAAAAAGCACGTCAATATCATTATCTTGAATAAAAGAGGTAATTTCGGTTCGCTTGTCAGGACGACTTACAGACTGAGCGTTGAATAAGGCGAGAGACAGGTCAGAACGGTGTTGTTTTGGTGCTGTGTATGTTCTACAGGGATATATGAGGTTATTGAAGTTGACAGGGGACACTTTTTCGCAGGAATTATTAAAATGTGGGCCGGGCCGTCGCTGGTCGCAAAGAGAAATCACAATCGGTATTTTCTCTGCTTTCTCCTCCCGCCTCGCTTTGTGCGTTTTCTCGGGAGACCAACGCCGATTTCAAGTTCTCTGAGGCCTGACACGAGTCCAGCAGTCTTTGTAACTGTAACAAAGCTTTGCTTTGGCTTTGTAACTGTAAAACAAAGTTTTGTAACTGTAAAAGCAGATCGAGTTGTTTTGGATTTGAATTTTCATGTATTTATTTTTTCATTTTTAGCTCCGCTGCCGAATGTGGATGGAGGTTATGTTTTCTCATCTGCCTATCTGGCTGTCTCATTGTTTGTCTGTTATCAGGATATCTCAAAGTTGTGGACGGATTTAAACGAAATTTTATGGACATGGACATGTTGGTTATGTGACGAGGATGAAATGATTAGATTTTGGTGAAGATCTGGATCCAGATTCAGATACTAGAATTTTGAAATTGATTCTTTACCTTGGAGAGATGGGACTAAAAAAAATATAGAACCACCTTTAGAGGCCATTTTTCCCCGGGTTGGCCTTTTTTGGGCACCATGGTCCCTTTTTTGAAGCAATGTTTTATGGCCGGATGCCCTTCCTGCTGCCAACCCAGTTGGTAGCCTCTTGCGACACACAGGGAATTACCAGTGAACTGGTACTCAATTTGCCGACCTCTGAAGGATGACAGGCTGAGTCAATCCCACTGGCCTTAATTCAGCGATCGACCGGGATCCCAAGTCGGCACCCTAACCTCTAAGCCAACACTAGGCTTGGACTAAAAACGATATATAACACGATATCTCAAAAAGTTGTGGACGGATTCAGAAGAAACTTGGTATACAGATTGGGTATATGACAAGGAAGAATTGATTCGATTTTGGTGAAGATTCATATCTGATAATTTTTATGTGATTCTTCACCATTGAGTGATGGTGCTAAAAAGGATATATAGCACGATATATCAAAACGTTGTGGACGGATTCGGACAAAATTTGGTGGATGGGTTGGTTAGATGACAAGAACAAGCCATTTAGATTTTTATTCAGATCAGCAGATCTGGCCTATCAGTGGGATACAAACCGTAAACTGTTCAGCCTTGCATCGGTTTGTGCTTTACTGAGTGCCATTCTAGTTCATTTTGTAAATGCTCAGTTGTAAATCGTATTGTGTGTTCACATGAGGAATTTTCCATTTTGTTTTATTCAGATTCGAGTTCTTCAGATGAAGATCAGAGCAAGAGTGTTAAAACAAAGCTTCCTATTAAAGGAAAAAGTCTCCAACCATCAGTTTCTACAAAGAAAACTGAAGCAGAGGACAGCAGTTCCTCTGACAGTAGTGATTCTACAGATGCTGCAAAAAGTACAACACAGACAAAGTTGACAGGCAGCAATAATAAATTGCAGGCTCCTGCAAATGCTTTGAAACAAAGCAGCTCGGAGTCTGAGACTTCAAGTGACGAGGATAACAGCACAACCAAGACTGTGAAAAAGAAAGGCCAATTGGAAAGCAAAAAAAAGGTTTCAGTGAAGCAAACGCTTGTAAAAGCTGTTCCGGCAACCAACAAAAAAGCTGTTCCGGCAAACAACAAAAAAGCTGTTTCAGCAACCAATAAAAAAGCTATTTCAGCCACCAACAAAAAAGCTGCTTTGGCAACCAACAAAAAAGCTGTTTCAGCAACCAACAAAAAAGCTGCTTTGGCAACCAATAAAAACAGCAGTTCCAGCTCATCTGATACTTCCAGTGATGAGGAGAATGACTTGAAGTCTCCACAAGCACCTGTAAAGTCAAAGCAGAAGAATGTCGTACCAGCAAAAACCAAACAGGTAGGCAAGGTCGTGGCAAAATCTGCGGCTAAGAAGAGCAGCTCTGATTCCGATAGCTCGAGTAGTGATGAAGATGAAGATCCAAAAACTAAGGGAAAGCCTGTTTGTGCCGTGAAAAGTGAAGCAAAAATTCCAGACACGCCTTCTTTGAAAGTCAAGGGTCAAGGAAAATCTATTGCTAAAAGTAAAATGACCACAAAGAAGGATGACGAAAGTGGCTCTGAGGATGATGCCAAGCCAGCGAAGAATGACAAGTCAACTTCCAAGCAACCTTCAAGCAAGAAGTCCTCTGTAAGTAAGGCTGTTGAAAATGACAGCACCTCTTCAGATAGTTCAAGTAGTGAGGAAGAGAAGACTCTGCCAATTGAAGTTAATAAAAAAGCTTTGAAGAACAAGGGTGGCCATGGTCCAGTTGGGAAGGGGAAGGAATCGGCATCAAAAAAGTCTGTTTTGCAGAAACCCGGTACAAAAGATGAAAAGGAAAGTTCCGATTCTGACAGTTCTAGCGATGAAGGGAAAAATGAAGTTGAAAGTAAAAAAGGGGCTATAAAATCTAAGTGCTCAAAGGAAAAGTTGGCTGGGAAGCAAACGGTAGGGAAAGGAACACCTGCAAAACCCCCAATGGCTTCCAATAAACCAAGCAGCTCTAGCTCGTCTGAAAGCTCAAGTGAAGAGGATGTGTCAAAGGCTCAAGTTGCTGCAAAGGGGAAAGCAGCGACCCAATCAAAGAAGACTGAGCCTGCAGCAGCCAAATCAGCAGGCACGGCAATTATTCCAAAGACTGTGGCAAAGGATAGTAGCTCAGATTCTGACAGCTCGAGCAGTGATGACAATGAAAAACAGAATGTAAAAAATGTGAAAGGAACACCAGCTACTGTACAAAGAACAGCTTCTTCTAAGACTTTGAACAAACCTGTTGAGAAAGCTCAGCCCACAGGAAAATCTCCAGTGCAAAATAAGGGAAAATCAGAAGAGAGTAGCTCCGATTCGAGTAGCTCAGAAGATGATGCTGGGCCAACAAAAACTGTCAAGAATGGTGTTGCTAAAGCGAATGCTGCAAAAGCGATTAAAGTGGATGCTGCAAAAGCGATTAAAGTGGATGCTGCAAAAGCGATTAAAGCGAATGCTGCAAAAGGCAGCAGTTCATCTGACAGCTCAAGCAGTGAGGAAGAGGATAGTGTGCAGCAAAAAGGGAATTCGTCAAAAAACGGAGCTAAAAACACAAAATGTCAGACCCCTCCTCAAGCCCCAGGTAAAAAGCAAGCATCAATCAACAAAACGAAAAATGCCGAGCATAAAGCAAAAGTTGCCGAAAAGAAAGAAATGACCGAGGACAGTAGTTCAGATTCGGATAGTGAGGAAGGAAAACAAAAAACATCAACTCCTGCTCCACAGGTAGCTTCTCATGCAAAATCGAAAGCTGCGGAAAGCAGCTCGGATTCTGAAAGCTCTAGTGCCAGTGAGGAAGTGGAGAAAAAGGAGAAGACTACAAAAAAGGCAAAACCGGATACTTCAAAAGAACAAGTTAATGGTAAGCCGGTTGTGTTTTGAGCATTTTGTTCAAAAATCGATGCAGATATGTTGGTATTGCTCATTTTAAAAAGCCTCCTTTTGGAGTTTTTTCCTTCCCCAACCCTTAATTGTTTGTGTGCACCTGGTATCAAATAGTATTGTTGGAACATTGCACTCGTTTTGACAAAACTTGGTTTGATTTTTATTTGTCCCTTAGTGGTTTCACCGGAGGGGACTTGGTTTGTTCTCTGTCCATCTGTCCGTCCCACCTGTGGTTTTCCAGATTTTTTTTTCGCATACCCTTTAACATATTCAACTGAAACTTGACACATGGCTTTACTATCATAAGATGCAGAACACGTTTGAGTTTCAGGACGTTTTTTCGAAAATTTTCATGGAGTTATGCACTTTTTGGTCATAACATGTAGGGAACATGTATTGCAAAGCAATTCTCCCTCTTGTTTTATTTTTATTCGGTGAGCTTGCATGTGTGTCACCAAATTTATAGATATTGTTGTACCTAAGTTGATTGGACACATTTAATAATCAATCCCACAGTAATGACCTGTTACGCAATTGGATGAAACCAGATATCCAAAGGTTGTGGGGTTGGATGTGTGGGAGTGCAGGCCAGGGTTATCGTGCCGGTATTTTTGTAGACCTATCAGACAGCATCTTGTGCCAGCTGGTTTTTTTTATCTG
The DNA here is from genome assembly GCF_964187855.1 of Myxine glutinosa. NCBI lineage: Eukaryota > Metazoa > Chordata > Myxini > Myxiniformes > Myxinidae > Myxine > Myxine glutinosa. The sequence goes on along the minus strand of NC_136268.1, from coordinate 61,679,501 downwards.
TGATCAAATAGCATCATGGAAGTTCCTCTCGGCTTTGAGTTCTTTAATCTCGGAAGAAAAAAAACCTTAACCATGTTCCATGTTCTACCATGTTCTGCATTTGCACCAGAGATTGCTAACTCGTGCCAAGACTTGTTTTGTGTGGTATATTTTGTGTAGGATTGGTGTGTTTGTGTGTCGACGATGCATTGCTGACATTGTTTTATATTCATACAGTGGAGAAACAGACTGTTTTGGGTTTGTTTTTGTTTTTTTTGTATACAAAGTCGGATTGTGGAAGTCAGGATGCAACAGGACGAGAGAGAGAGAGAGAGAGAGAGAGAGAGAGAGAGAGAGAGAGAGAGAGAGAGAGAGAGAGAGAGAGAGAGAGATAGAGATAGAGATAGATAGATAGATAGATAGATAGATATAGATATAGATATAGATATAGATATAGATAGATAGATATATAGATAGATAGATAGATAGATATATAGATAGATATAGATAGATATAGATAGATATAGATAGATATAGATAGATAGATATAGATAGATAGATATAGATAGATAGATAGATAGATAGATATAGATAGATAGATATACCAACAGGAGAGCCGAAGGCCAAGACAGAGGAAGTTGGACAAACAATCTGTGGGGTAGGAGAGGATGCATTTGGTGGACAAGAAGGATGCAGGAGGAAACTCTCAGGAGGGAAAACAGCCAATTTGGAAGGAGGGATTGGGGTGGTTTGAGGGGTGGGGGTTTACAAGGGCAGTAAAATCATGGTTTTGGATTGGTGATGATCTGAGATGGTGGTGAACAGCCGTCTTGAAGACCTGGAGGGAAGAATGAGATTGAAGAGGATGTGGAAGTTGGTTCCACTGGCAGGAAGAAAGAGTAACAATTGAGTGGAGGTGAGCAGTGATTCTGGATTTAGGTAATTTCACCAAAAGGGGGGTGATGGTGGACCTGGTTGTGCCCTGTAGAGACTTGGGGGAAAGTGGGTATGGAGGTGGCAAAGTGCTGAAAGAGCAGAGGGTGGAAGACCAGAAAGGAGGCAGTAGAAGACAGAGACCACTGACCTGTCTGCGATGGCAAAGTGATAGATCCATAGATGCAGCTTCATTGTGGGAGATTCCAATAATTTGAAAGCTTTGATTTTAATGGCCTTAGCTGAGCAAAATCTGAGATAGGGGAGCCAGCCCAGAGGTTAGAGCAGTACTCCATTAAGCTTCAGATGAAAGCCTTGTCTGTGGATCGGAGTTCAGGTTTGCCAAGGAAGGACTTTGTACGACGGAGGATGCCCAGTTGGTGGCAGGCTTTGGAGGTCAATTTTGAAATATGGTTTGCCCAAGAAAGATCATGGCTGATAGTGCGACCCAGGAGTTTGATTGAATGAATTTCTTCAAGAGGATTGTTCAGAAAGTAGATGGAAGGGTTTGCATAACTGTTCTTTTGGAGAGAGAGTGAGAGTGTGAGATTTGTCAAGATTGAAAGACATATTCCAAGTGTTTGACCAGCTTGTGATTTATTTCAACGTCTGAAGAGAGGGCAGAGGCTGCAGCCTGCCTGTCTGAAGGATGAGGGAGGTCACAGCAGAGGGTGGTCATCAGCAAATAGATAAAGGGGATTCCCCAGAGTCAGAGAGATCATAGATGACGATCACGATTTTTATTGTATTGATTCACGTTCCAATCGCATGTATTTTACTGACGTAATACACATACATGATGGATGTGTTTGCATGCTAATAGATGTACTCTGTTGAAAAAAGATAACGTGTAATAGAGGGTTTCTGCACATGCATGCGAAGCATTCTGGGGCAGTTTGCTTCATTTCAAAATTTCCGTATTTTGAACGATTTGCCTTTTTGTGGCATAAATATTTATCCCTTGTTCTGGATATGAATAAATACAATTCTCAATTCCTCGTTCACTCCACATAATTCACCTATAGTCGTGGCCAAAAATATTGGCACCCTTGCACTTTTTTCAAATAATGGACCATTTCTTCCAGAAATTGTTGAAATTTAAAAATCTTTTGGTATCCACAAATGTATTTCTTTGGTTTGCAGTAGAACAAAACAAAAAAAAGTTGAAAAAATTACTAAATCTTAGCTTGTTCCACCCACAAATCCTAAAATGGCCCGGACAATATTATTGGCACCTTTTAGAAGTTGTTAGAAATAATTAGATTTCAAGTAGGTGATTCTCCTTTACTTTGGAATTGAACTCACCTGTGGTGAGTTGCAGGTGCCTCCAATATAAACATAGGGGCAATACCCCTGCCGCTCACCTGGTAGAATAAACAGTATACTGCACTGACTAAAGGTATTTTAAACCAATTTCAATGATTGCTGGAAGACAGGGCAGCATGTAGAATCATACGAACATAATCATAAGACTTTAAATAAACAAAGAAAAAAATACCTATTTTGGGGGCAACTCCAATATACCCCATATCCCTCCTAAGACCCTAATTTTTCTAATGCCTTGAACAAACATCGGTACATAATGGGTGATTAATGTTGTGGTGAATTTTAATCGCAATTGCTTGTGTAGTTTCTGAGAAGAAGTTATTTGAAAAAAAGTGCAAGGGTGCCAATATTTTTGGCCACGACTGTATTTACTTACAATTCACAGTTGACTCCACATTATTATCCAGAATAAAAAAAATTCTGAGCATCGTATATGAGAACAAGTTGTTGTATAAATAATAATGTTGCAGTAATTCGTTTTTTTAACATTCTGCACACATTAACATAAAATGTTTCCAAAATCGTGTTTTTTGTCATTGTTCCGATTCAAAGCAATTTTTGCAGGAAAGGTGCACAAGAAGAAAGGGCATAGTGAAGATGTAAGTGAAACCACCCCTGTGAGGACTGCTAATCAGCCAGAAACACCTCACACCTTACCAAAGGTTAACAAGGTGATTAAAGAATCTCTGCTGTTGCTTGACTCTAAGACTGCCAATGTACTTTGCTTTTGTATTTTACAGGCACAGAGTAATTTTACTCTGCTCTTCAGTGTATTGTTGTGCAGCATGGTGTTCAAATTCAACCGGAATGCCTTTTTCACTGATCTGCCAAGTAGTTTTATTAATTTAGCAAATATCAGCTTTATTAATCCATTCTTATGTCCTCGTGTCCAAATCAAGGTCGCCTGATGAAGTTTGCTCTGATTTGGCAAAATAAAACTTGACAAAAGACCAGGACAAATCAAAATTAACGCAAATGCACACAAACCTGATCTCAAATAATTTCCTTTTCTAAATAGTTGAGAAGGCAAGGCCAAGCCATTTAACCAAGTGGTAATTGCACCAAGGATAGTTTAATCAATTTTGGAGCAAATAAAGCCAAAGGAAAAGCTTGACGAAAGGGTGAACGATCTGCAGCTCTGCAGCCTCCCTCTGCCTTGATGAGCTCCAGTAAGCACAGGGCTCTGCCCTGCTCCCAATGCTGCGTCATCTCAAAAAAAAAATTTTTTGTACACCAGATCGAGGAACGTGTAAGAGCTAACATGGATCACAAAAAGACAAACTGACACATGAAACATATGATAAAGGGAGCGGGAGACAAGATGGGGAGATAGAGGGAACCACACAAGTACAACAGTAGAAAAAACGGGGACATCGGGAGGGAGAGGGCTTGGGGGGAGGAGGCATGGGAAGGGGGGTTGGGGTGGAAGACGAGGTATAAAATGGGAAGGTGGAAGAGGTATAAAAGGTTTGGAAGAGGTTCCACCATGGGAAGGTGGAAGAGGTATAAAACACATGGACACTGCAAGGACTTCCAGGAAAGAAGTCGGTATTTCAAAAAAGTGGATCTGGGGTGAATTACCGGGGGTAAAAAAAGATCAAGGTTTTGGATGGGGGAAGATAGGAGATGGTGGTGGACAGCTGTTTTAAAGACCTGGAGGGAGGAGTGGGATTGAAGAGAGTGAGGGAGTTTGTTCCAGAGGCGGGAGTAAAGAGGAATGAAAGAGTGAAGGTGAGCAGAGAGTCTTGATTTTGGCAATTTCACCAGAAGAGGGTTGTTGGCAGATCTTGTGCGACCTGTAGGAATATTTGGGGGACAGAGCACAGATAGAGCTGGGGGAGCAAGGCCGGAGAGGAGTCGGTAGAAGACAGAAAGACCACCTACCTGCTTGTGGTGAGTGAGTGAAAGGCCCTCACAATCAGCTTCATCGCGGGAGATTCCAATGATTCTGAAAGCTATGGTTTCAAAAGCGTGACGCCGAGCATGTAATGTAATTGTTACAGACATGTAATTGTTACAGACACGACTTTGATGTAAAGGTGGGCCGAGCGGAATGGCCGTCGTGTCCGCACAAATTACCCGATTGTACTCGAACGTTGACGGAGCCGCGCTACGCTGGATCAATAAGGAAAAAGAAGACACACGGCTGGATTATAATGACAGACACCAATGTTTCGATTCTCAATTATATTCGTACGGAAAAGGTTAGATTACAGGGGCTAGAGGTAAAGCACAGAAAAGGTGGGCACTTAGACACAGGCTTATCTTAACCCCGGACAGACGACAGGTAAACGGGACAACGGCTGACTCACACGGGGATTGATGGCCAGGAAAGGCAAGTAGCGATGGCTCAAGGTGCACTCTTGGCTCAAGGCAGGGTACAGTCCGGTCCAAAGATGCGGGGAGGTCACAGCGCTCGGAGGTAACGTTCTTTCCCAGGCGGGTTCGCTTCCTCTCCGCGATCGCAGGCAACGTTCTTTCTCAGGCGGGGCGCCTCTGACTCAGCGCGCGCAGGTACTTCTTTCTCTTCAGCTGGGGGGCGCATCTGTGCCTGTGCCTGTGCCTGTGAGGTGCCTGTGCCTGTGAGGCAGGAGCACCAGCCCAGAGGGGAGGGCAGTATTACATTGAGCTGCGGATGAAAGCCTTGTATGTGGTGAGGAGCTCAGGTGTGCCAAGGAAGGACTTCGCACGACGGAGGATGCCCAATCGTCGACTGGCTTTGGAAGCCAGCTTGGAAATGTGGTTTTCCCATGAAAGATCATGGCAGATCGTGAGACCCATAAGCTTCAGTGACAGAACTTCTTGGAGAGGATTTTTTTTTTTTTTTTTTTTTTTTTTTTGTATACAAGATCGAGGCTCGTGAAAGAGCGAACATTAATCACACAGAAAGACAAACAGACACATAAAACAAATAACATCGGGAGCGTTAGAGAGAGGGGGAAGGACACAAACACAACATTTGAGAGCAGGGACCGAGAGACATGGAGACATCAAGAGAACTGTGGGAGGGAGAGGGCTTTGGGGGGAAGGCATGGGAAGGGGGGGGGGGGGGGTTTGGGGGAGGTATAAAACATATGGACACTGCCAGGACTTCCAGGAAAGAAGTTGGAATTTCAAACAAGGTGGATCTGGGGTGAATTAGTGGGGGTAGAAAAGATCAAGGTTTTGGATGGGGGAAGATAAGAGATGGTGGTGAACAGCTGTTTTAAAGACCTGGAGGGAGGAGTGTGATTGAAGTGAGTGTGGGAGTTTGTTCCAGAGGTGGGAGAAAAGAGGAATGAAAGAGTGAAGGTGAGCAGAGAGCCGAGATTTCGGCAGTTTAACCATCAGAGGGTGGCTGGCAGATCTTGTGCGACCTGTAGGAATATTTGGGGGACAGAGCACAGAGAGAGCTGGGGGAGCAAGGCCGGAGAGGAGTCGGTAGAAGACAGAAAGACCACCTACCTGCCTGCGGTGAGTGAGTCAAAGGCCCTCAGAGATAGCTTCATCGCGGGAGATTCCAATGATTCTGAAAGCTTTGGATTCAACAGCGTGAAGCCGAGCCAGGTGTGAGGCAGGAGCACCAGCCCATAGGGGAGAACAGTATTCCATTGAGCTGCGGATGAAAGCCTTGTATGTGGTGAGGAGCTCAGGTGTGTGGTGAGGAGCTCACTTTCTCCCACTTTCTCTCTTTCTCCCACTTTCTCTCTTTCTCCCACTTTCTCTCTTTCTCCCACTTTCTCCCACTTTCTCTCTTTCTCCCACTTTCTCTCTTTCTCCCACTTTCTCCCACTTTCTCTCTTTCTCCCACTTTCTCTCTTTCTCCCACTTTCTCTCTTTCTCCCACTTTCTCTCTTTCTCCCACTTTCTCCCACTTTCTCTCTTTCTCCCACTTTCTCCCACTTTCTCTCTTTCTCCCACTTTCTCCCACTTTCTCTCTTTCTCCCACTTTCTCCCACTTTCTCTCTTTCTCCCACTTTCTCTCTTTCTCCCACTTTCTCTCTTTCTCCCACTTTCTCTCTTTCTCCCACTTTCTCTCTTTCTCCCACTTTCTCCCACTTTCTCTCTTTCTCTCACTTTCTCCCACTTTCTCCCACTTTCTCCCACTTTCTCTCACTTTCTCCCACTTTCTCTCTTTCTCCCACTTTCTCTCTTTCTCCCACTTTCTCCCACTTTTTAATGCCACTTGAGGATTGTTGAGAAAGTAGATGGGAGGGTTGTCCAGTCGGTCTTTTCGGAGAGACATAGTAAGTGTGAGATTTGTCAGGATTGAAAGACATGTTCCACTTGTTTGACCAGTCTGTGATTTTGTCCAGGTCTGCAGAGAGTGAGGAGACTGCAGATTGCCAATCTGAGGTGTGAGGTATGGAGCGGCAGAGAGTGGTCATCAGCAAAGAGATAGAGAGGATTTTCCAGAGAGTCGGAGAGATCATTGATGAAGACCAGAAAAAGCACAGGGCCGAGAATACTGCCTTGGGGTATTCCAGCCTGAACAGGAAGGGGAGATGAGAGAAATCCATTCAGGGCCACACGTTGACTACGACCAGAGAGGAAGTCCGCAAGCCATGCGTGGATTTCCATGGATACCACAGGAGGAGAGTTTGGTGAGCAGAGCGGGGTGCCAGACTGTATCGAATGCACGTGATATATCAAGGGAGACAGCTCTGATTTCCTGTTTGGCATTGAGGACCTCCATCCATTGTTGAGACGGCAGAAGCAGCTTGTAAATTTGCTGCACCTGATGTGGAGCTACCACTTGATTTGTGGGGTTCATCAGTGGTCTTCGCCTCTGTCTTTGCGCATGCACATGTTTTGGTGCCAATAACCATTGAAGTCCCTATTTCCAGCTGTCAATCTAATTTATTTTGTGGGAGAACTTTTCCTGCCCTCTTTTGCCACTTACTTTTAAATTGGGAAACTTCCTTACCTTATATTTTGCTTTCGTGTGTATTTTGGGTTTGGTTTCGGCTTTCACATTTTGCTTTTGTCTTCTTTCAAAGTACCTCCAGCATTGCTACGAAATGCCTGTTGAGCAAGCAATACCCATTGTTAAACATGTTAACATGGTGGTATAGCAGCAGTAATATTATGCATGTCATGTGACTACAGTTGCTCCAATAAGGTTCTCCTGTGGCTTTTAAATGATCCAGCTCGCACTTGCACGCAATTCCATTTGATGTAGTCATGACAAATCTGGCAAAAAACACACATGAGTTGATGGAAGTTAGAGATTCCACTGTGTGCTTCATGAAGAGTTGTCGAGCCATCACCAGCAGCTCAAACAAATTCCAACTTCCGGCTCTAATCCACAGGGGGCACTACTCCATCAGTGGCACTTCCATGACCCTGCAAGATCTGATGCTAAGCCACAGCCATGTGCTGCTTATGAATGAAGCTCTTATCTTGTTGGCTTTGGCCTGGTTTGTTTAATCTCTCTCCCCCACTCCCTGGGGCATTGTTATTATTATTATTATTATTATTTTTTTTATCACAATGCCTCTGATTTCATGGCATTATTGTTGATGAAGTGTCATGGGTTAATTACATTGCATTAAGGAAGGGCATCCGGCCCTAAAACATTGCTTCAAAAAGGGGACCGAAAAACAACAACAACCACGGTCCCTGAAAAAGGCCAACCCCCGCTTGCGGGGAAAAATGGCCTCTAAAGGTGGTTTTATTTTTGTTTGTTTGTTTTTTAAGGAAGGGTTATTGTTGATGAAGCATCTGTGTTGCTCTATATTTTCTTCGCCTATTTTAATGACCTCTCTTTTGCCACGTAGAAAACACAGAATACACCTTTTCGGCGTGTGGAAGATGACAAGGTGTTAATTGACCCCCGATTTGCCAACAATTCATTTGAAGCCAAGGTGCGTATCAACAATGATTGATTTATGAACTCGTTATTTGTGTTTGAGTGGTGTTGGCCACAAGTAAAATTGATACCTGCTTGTTTTAGCTCCCTTACCCACCAAATGCCACTCGTTTTCTTTAACAAAATGTACACGCCAGTATGTGGAGGAAATTAGACCTCATGCATACAGTCGGTTCCTATTTTGTTTCATTTATTATTTTTTTAATGCAAAATTCTTGTTTGTGGAAAAGTAAGATAATGAGAATTATTGGGCCATATCTGAGAATATATGGATATATCTGAGATCTGAGATATCTGAGAATATACCATATCCCAAACTGAGAATTGGGCCATATCCAAACTATATATGTGGCAGTATTGTTGATTTGCTTATCCGAAGACCAAAATGGTCTTGCAGTAAATTCTGATGCACTGGTCCATCCTTCTTTACCAACTGTAACTCGCCAATTTGCTTCTGCCTGTGTACCCACCGCCACTGACTATACACTCACTGCTGATCCTCTTCTTTTTTTTTTAATCCACATCATGAAAATGTCATTGTCACTGGAAAGTCCTTCAGATTACTTTGCAGTTGATCGATCTATGCACAACCATTCCATATGCACAACCATTCTATGCACATCCAGTTCCACAACCATTCGTCAGGCAGGCTGCTGCAGCATCCCTTTCTGGTAATCTGGAGCATATGGTCAACTACCTTGAACTTCTCTTTTCATGCGAGGAAACTACATTTTCTCACTTTGTCGCTCCGTAAGGCTGCTGGGCCATAGAAGTTCACGGTTCACGTTTCACGGTTCACGCGTGTAAAGAAAAATGGACAAACGTAGTATGACTTGCTCTGGGCCATAGAACGCCTTTCATGTTTCACGTGTCACGTTTCACGCGTGAAAGGCGGAATGAACATGCACACTTTTTCTATGCGTGAAGTAGAAAAGTAGACTCGCTAGACTACTAGACAAATTACCCTAGCCTAGATCATCACGACCAACACCACATTATCCAAATTAATAGGTACCAACCTGAGAGTAATGATGAGCTTTTGTTCTGCTTCGATCGATTTTCTCCAGTTTGTTTGACCTGGCTGTAGATGTTCCAGGACGAGGGTCTTCAAGGCATCGTAAGTCCTGTATGACATCCTGGTATAATTGAAAAACAGTTCTTCATCGGGATTGTCAAGCAGATAACGGAATGTTCGGTGGAATTCACCACGGGTTTCTCTCAGAAGGAAGTGCTCTCGGCTCCAAATTCTGTGCCTTTTTCTCTTCCTCCGTCTTAGTAGAAGCAGAATGAGGCAATCTTCTTCATCCGAAGAGTCCATGTTGACGGTTACTCGGCCAAAGCAGAACTGGCGCGCAACACGTGAACAGCCAAGCGTGAAATCCTATGGCCCAGGGTCCGATTGTTCACGTGAACCGTGAAACGTGAAACGTGAACCGTGAACTTCTATGGCCCAGCAGCCTAAGATCCAGCAGGCAAATACCTCAATTGATTTTTGTGGTCAGCCCTTCCGTTTTCCTCTTCCATGAGCTTTGATACCTGCATTCAAAATAAATGAAAACAGTCCTTAGGGCAGTGGAAAATTGGTGAATATATAGTGAACAAATTTGTGAAGCATTCCGGTGGTGATGAGTACTTAAAATGGTGGAAGGGAGGGGTCAAAGGTGTGACAATATGAGCAGATCTTGTGCTTCACCCTTCTGGCGGATGTTTCTGACCTTGTTCAGAGTCTGTTTATACATCAACTTAAATTGCAGGTTGAATTAAAGGGAACCTGCTGAGAAGGCAGAGATCTCCACTGAGAATTACCACGGACCACCACCCTAAACCTGCATTGCACAATGAATGGTTGCATGGATTTATCACATATTCAGCCAAATGCAATATTACAAAAATACTGAAGTTCATTTAAAATATATTTTAAAATTCAAATGAACTCCAATGTACCATATAAAATGCCTTGGAGGCAATGACTGGTTCTGTAGATGGACTTGCCTCTTTAAACAATGCATTGTCTAGTTCCGTCAAGTCGTGTCCGACTTCTGGTGTCATTCATGATCAGATTTTTCCAAACATTCCTATCCTGCACTACTTCCTGAAGCTCTGGCAGGGACAGCTTGGTTGCTTCCTTTACCCCGTGCATGCAGCACATATAAGGTCTGCGTGGTTGATTCACGTGCTGGTTGATTTCTCTTTCATTCACGGCGTGGTTGATTTCTCCAGACTTTAGTTTTCTGCCCATGTGTCCAATGTATGACAGTTTCTGTCTTGATATAAACACTTCCAATGCACATGGTGGTCTAACTTATTCAAACACTTACTTGTTGGTTTTTTTTTTCTTCTTGCAGTCCATTTAATTTCGAACATTTGTCTCGAACACCACATTTCAAAACTGTCGATCTTTCTTCTTCCTTTCTCTGGAAGATGAAACTTCCACTATTTCCACATCATCGTCTCCCAATCTAAACACATGTATCTTCTGGGTTGACAAAATGTTCGTCTTTTTTTTAGGTTTAAATAAAGACGAGCCTTTTCACTTTCCTCCTTCACTGTCTGCAGCATTTTCCTCAAGCCATCTTTTCTTTTTGCCAACAGAGTGGTATCATCAACATATCTTAGGTTGTTGATGCATCTTCATCCAATTTTTATTCCAGCCTCTATGTCATCCAAGTTTGATTTCCTCATGATGTACTCGTTATACAGATTTATCACGTAAGGTGAGAGAATGCATCCTTGTATGTCCCATTATACAATTCCAAACCATTCTGTCTCTCCATACTTTGTTCTTCTTATCGGCCATATCAGGTGCTCTGACATCCCCCTTTCTCTCGGCATAATCCACATCAATTCATTATATCAACACCATCAAAAGCTTTGTTATAATCAATGAAACAGAGATACAATTTCCTTTGATATTCCCTTGCTTTTTCCATGGTCCCCTCAGATTTGCATTTTTGTACCTAGAACGGCACTCGGTAGAGCTCATACCTCCGCCAGTCTGAATAGTTTGTTTTGCATCCGACTGATAAGCCGGGTCTGCTGACCTGAACCAAAATCTAAATGGCTCATTCTTGTCATCCAACCAACTCGTCAAACAATCTTTGTCATAATTGATCTGCAACCTTTTGAAATGTTGTGCTATACAGTATATCGTTTTTGTCCCTAGCTCTCAATGGTGAAGAATAACTTAAGAAATTTTAAAAAATTCCCGTGTTCGAATCTTTACCAAAATATATTGAATTACTCCTTGTCACACACCCGACCTGTCCACCAAATTGCGTCTGAATCCGTCCACATCGTTGTGAGATATCCTGCACAGACAGCCAAAGAAACGGGCAGGGGTGAAAACATAACCTCCGCCAACCTTTGGTGGAGGAGGTAATAATCATTGAAACATTAAAGATGTCCTACTTAGCACGTTACTTGCGAAATGCAAATATAGAATAGTTGCCATGGAAACAGCAATTTGGTTATTTCGAACATTTCACCTTATCAAGTGTTTTACATGATGGAATGTTGTGCATAACATATTTGGTTGATACATTTTCTAATTGCAACCTAATAGATGTGTTTACATGTTTTGGATGGCTTTGATTTTGACCGCTGACTAATTTTGACCAGATTATATCCACATATACTACACATTTGTACAAATAAGCTGTGCAAGTTTCAATCTGATAAATAAATAAAAATCGCAAAATCTCATTTTATTATAATGCGGTGAAATTGGTGTCATGGAAACCTTTGACATTTAAAAATGGCTAAATCAATCGTTCTGATATTTGCTGAACCAATTCAGTGACTGAATATGCGAATACTGTTCAGAATTTCAGTCGATAGGATCGAATTTTAGATTTTAAAAATTATACCTTGAGGTCCAAATCTTTGATGCTGCCCACCTGAGAAAATGGTTGACTGGAAGTGATCGACCAACCACTGATTTTAAAGCCAACCGATGGTCGAATAGAATTCAGTGATACAAACTGAAAGTCTGAACAAGTTACCTCAAAAAGTATGTCAGGAAACATGGCCTTGACCTCTGTCTGACCTTTTGACATCAAAAAGACTTCCAGCTTTTGATTGGTGAACCAATTTAGTGACCCAATATGCAAATTATGTTCAAACCAACAGGGTACCCACCCTATGTATGGGTGGGTAGAGATTGCACATTACTTTCTGAAGAAAGTGTAGTCTGTATATTGCAAAAAGACTATAGATGCTTGTGGTGTGCATCTAAAGGTCCTCAGGTCTAAGGTGTGTGAAGGGTCCATTGGGTCTATATGGGTCTTTTGAGTATAAATGGCCTAGGGTTTGTAAAAGTCGAAGGAGTCGAAAGGGTATGTTTCAAAAGAAGTTTGGGCCTAAGAGGGTTAAAAGGGGTATATTGGGTCATGGTGCTCTTGGGGGTCATGGTGCTCTTGGGGGTCGTGGGGGTGTAGCGGGTCTTTGGGTTCTAGCGGGTCTTTAGGGTCTCAAGTGTCTTTGAGGTCCAAATGGTCAACAGGATGTTCGGGATATAAAGGGTCTTAAAAGGTCGAAAGGTTCTAAAAGGTAGAAAGGGGGTCTAAAGGCCATATACCAATCGTAATTGGGCTCTAAAGTTGGTGTTTCCCCCCTCTCAACCCTGCAGCTGGTTTTCCTCCCTTCTCCCCCTTCCCCCTAACAACCCCCTAACACCACCCTCCTTCCCCTCTCTCTACTGGTACTTTTGGTCAGTTGTCCTGTTCTGTTCAGTGTTCTTGCTCTTCCACGATACTTGTCATTACAAAAAGGGGTTTATGGGGTCTGTGTCTGAAGGGGTCAAATGGTCAAATGAGTGCAAGGTTTTTAAGGGGTCTAATATATCAAAAAGGTACATTCCAATATGTAATTAGACACAGTCACGGTTCAATAATACATAATTAATATACATAGTAAGTTGTCCAGCTCCGCACACGATTCTAAACGTGGGAGGGATGGAGAAAGCAACTAGAACGGCACTCTTCGACCTCACGACGTCGACTGATATGCCTCTGCACACATTATTACATCATTATAATACTTGTATCAAGTTTGATTTAAATCCTTTTCAGCTGTGCCCAAGTTAGCACATTTTTACCTGACATGGCCTCTGACCTGTGACCTATTGACCCCAACATTTAATCAGTTCATGTTTACATCATTATACATACCTGCACCAAGTTTTAATTTAAATCCCTTCAGCTGTTCACAAGTTCTCACATTTTTACCTGACATGACCTCTGACCTTTGGCCTTTGACCTCAGGACCACCAAAATCGAATCAGTTAATCTTTTCATCATTATACATACCTGTACCAAGTTTGAATTAGATCACTTCAGCCATTCTCGAGTTATAGACCTATTAGACTTTGACCTATGACTCCAAAATCGAATCACTTGATCTTTACAATATTATACATACCTGTACCAAGTTTGAATTAGATCACTTCAGCCGTTCTCAAGTTATAGACCTATTACAGATTTGACCTTTCACCTTTGACCCTAAAATCTACTCACTTAATCTTTACATCATTATACATGCCTGTACTATGTTTGAATTAGATCACTTCAGCCGTTCTCCAGTTATAGACCTATTAGACTTTGACCTCTTGACCCCAAAATCTAATCAGTTCATCGTTACATCATTCTACATAAGTGTACCAAATTTGGTCAGAATCCGCTCACTGGTTCACAAGTTATTGCGGTAACAGTATTTTTACCGAACATGACCTCTTACCTTTGCCCTTTGACCTCGTGACCCCAAAATCGAATCAGTTAATCTTTACCTCATTATACATACCTGTGCCAAGTTTGACTAAGATCCCTTTCGCCGTTCTCAAGTTATAGCGGTAACAAAAACCCATCACGGACGGGCAGACGGACCACCTGAAAACATAATGCCTCCAGCGACTTTATCGGCGGAGGCATAAAAAATGCCAATGGTGTCCACTGGCAGATCCGACAAGCTGGGAGCAACAATTTGCATTTATTACCACATTTTATGCAATTTAAATGCTCTAATGGTGGCGAGGTGCTCCATTAGAAAATGGTTGTTCGATATACGTAGCTTTTTGATAACTGGAGTCTTTAATTTAAAAAAATTGGGATTGTTGTTGAAGCCAATGACCAATTGCAGATGAATAGTAGGTTACTTGCTTGGGTCGATGGAGTTTTCACCGTCCACCCGTGTTTGGTTATTTACTGTATCCTAAAATAACTGTCAGTGACATCATCAACAACCTGAGTGCAGGGGCGAAAGTATCACAATCTACCGCTCGCAGATGACTTCAACAGCAGAATAATTACAAAGGCTACAGCTAGGGTGGAGCTTAAAAAAAAATTAAAAACTAAATTTTTATTTTTGAAAGCCTTACCCCCTTAATCTGTTCCACATAATATAGAAACACTGTATAAAATGTTTGAGCACTAAATTATTATGTTTAGGGGTAGCTCAAGGGCCTCAAAGATTATGAAAATTATAAAAATTCAACGAATTACGAGTACTAGGGCATGCCCGTACTATATATAAGCTAGGACGTGCCCGTACGTGGGTGCCCGTTCCTTGCAAAAAAAAAAAAACTGCAAAAAAAAAAAAAACTGCAAAAAAAAAACAATGGTTTGGTCCATTCGCAACGACCACAGAACCCCCCCCCCCCTCTATTTACATGAATGGTTTGGTCCATTCGCAAAGCCAAAGCGAACGACCACAGAACCCCCCCCTCTATTTACATGAATGGTTTGGTCCATTCGCAAAGCCAAAGCGAACGACCACAGAACCCCCCCCCCCCCCCCTCTATTTACATGAATGGTTTGGTCCATTCGCAACGGCAAAGCGAACGGCGAACGGCTAAATCGCCATAGCTCGGTAAGTACTTGTCCGATTAATTTCAAACCTTGAAAAGGCACATCCTCGGGTCCCCAGCAATATACCTGGCAAGTTTCAAGTATATCGGACCGGTAGTTGTCGAGAAACAGCGGTCACAGACAAACGTACAGACGTACAGACGTACAAACGTACAAACGTACAGAGATTACTGGAATTATAGATAGATGTCAGACTATATCTTAATTTATTTCAAACAACACACTTGAACACAGTATTTATTTTTAAACACGTTAATAGTGAATTCTTTGTT
This sequence comes from Myxine glutinosa, assembly GCF_964187855.1. Classification (NCBI taxonomy): domain Eukaryota; kingdom Metazoa; phylum Chordata; class Myxini; order Myxiniformes; family Myxinidae; genus Myxine; species Myxine glutinosa. The sequence continues at coordinate 61,664,280 of NC_136268.1, read as the reverse complement.
CAGTTTCTGACAGAGTTCATAGTATCAGTCTGACAATGTCCAGCAAACCCCAAATTTATTATTTTCATGGCATCCTGGACAGTGTATGTTTTCTGCTATCAGGGTACATTCTGCGATGGTCCTCGACAACTTGTAGCAGGAATTGCAGCTGAGTTTCATCGCGGGTTATCAACCCACTGTACTCCTGAATAAGTGCCACTCCACGTTCAGCGTAGTCATTGGCAACTTTTAGAGAGTTGACTGTTTCTGCAGCCTGCTTGTAGTCGTCTCTGTCATCCCACAAGTCCGGATCAACCGCGAGAAATCCATCTGGAAGTTCCATCATTCGCAGAAGTTTCATTGACCTTGCTGTGACGAAATCTTCCAAGTTCTTGTCCTTGAATGAATCAAGAGCAACAGTGATTCGCTTGGAATGATCCTGATCTTGGTCTTCTTCATTCTTCATGGCACTCACCATCAGTCTCTTGGTTGACGAACTGACCCGACTGTCGAAGAAAGCCTAGCTAACAGGTTCCTGTGACAAGTACCACACGTGATTGGAAAACTTGCGTGATGTTGACTTTGAGATGGCTGGATGGATTGATGAGTATTCAAGCAGTGACTTCAGCAGCAGCAGGTCACTGTAAGGAGCACCTGATGCTTGAGGTGCAGAGATCCAGGCTGTCAGGTAGACACGTACTGTGAATACACACACATCACGTAATCCTCTCTTTTCTGCAGGAGTCAGTTTGAATTGAGCCTTGAACATCCAGATCTTGAGACAGTATATTACTTTGGACATCCAGCGGGCGTGGTGCATTGCTCCGGGTGACATGAATCACACTCCTCTGGCAGGAGCAGCACCGAGAAAGACAATCACAAGGTCCAAGAATTCTTTATAATCATCTCTCGGCTGACTCTGTTCAAGATGCTTGTTGGCATAATCGATAGTGCCTTGCTTTATGTCTTCCACTAGACTTGCCACGTCATCAGCTGCAATCCCTGGTTCATACTTGGCCGTGTCTATGAATCCCCAGTATTCCTGGAAGCGTTTGAAGAGTGGAACCTCGGGAGAAGATTTGGCTCCCAATCCCATACACACTTGGAACACTGCACCAATTATCAATTCCATAATGTGATGCCTGCAAGCTAGTGACAAGAGCTCCTTCTCAAGCTTCTGCTCTAGGAGGACACAGGCACCAGCGATCCGACCAGTGTTTGAGCTGGTCGTGTCAAAACACATAGCTCGGATGCTGTCGGCTATGCCCCAGTCTTCAATGGCTCCAAAGACAGCAGCAGCCTGAGCCTCGCCTGTTCCAGATGGAAGCTTGGCAACTGTGAGTAGCTGAGAAACTCCTTTCCCTGAAACCAATACTGGCAGGCGATCAACCTTCTCTTTTCCAATTAGATCAAGGATCAGTTTGCCGTCCCAGTGAACAACAAGGGGAACGTTACCCTGAAACTCCGCCTTTATATTTGCAGATCTCTGGACTCGGTGTTGTACTCTTTGTCGGCGAATTGAGTCTCTGTTTAGAGCAAGTTCATCAATGTTCTGTCCCAAGCTTTTGGCAGTTTCTGCTATAACAAAAACGGCTTTGCGGTCTGACACTTTTGTGCGATCTAGAGCGGCTGCGAGTTCTTCAGTAACGACAGTTTTTCGCCCCCTCTTTCTTTTTTGTGTCTGAAATGTGATGCCTCCAGCAGCTCCCTCACTTGCATTGTCCCCAGTTTCCATCTTTTCACTATCTTCTGCTGAGCTGTTTTCAGATTCAGAACCAGATGAAATCAGTTCAGCTGTAGAAGCTGCTAACTGTTTCATTTGCTCCATTCACTGTCGCCTGGCAAGCATTTCCTCCTCTCTTTTGGACGCCGTTTTCTCCTTCGCAGCAAGCTTTACATCTACTCCAGCCAGCGACCCCCTTCTTCCCTTTTCTCGCTGGGCTAACAAGAAATCCTTGTCTTCTTGTAATACTGACGTATTGGTCAGAGCATCAGCATGAGCGACATCAAAAAGGTCTTCAAGCCTGGAAACAAAAGCTGACTCTCTCGCGAGTTGAGTTGGTGACGTTCGCGCTTTGTTCTTTTTCAGAAGACGCCATTCTTCAAATGTCTGCTCAAGCTTGGTTTGGCAGTTTTGATGAGCTCTCATCGGGATTCTAGCTTTCTTCCAAAAGTTAGCTATTTCCGTGATGGTAACATCCGACGATTGTCTTACGGTCTCCTTCAGATCGAGATGGTGATGTAGGAAGAATCCAAGAGCCATACGCAATGATGGCAACTTGCTGCCACTTAATTCAGTCACAGAGTCGCCAAGGAGATACAACTTGGTTTGAGATCTTGTTGCTTTTTCCACAGATGACATTTTCAATCAGATATGAATCTGAAAGAAGTAGAACATAGCATTAAGAAATTAAGAATCAAGAAAATTCAAACAGTTCTATTAATAACTGAGCAGTGAGCACAATGCCTCAAGCAATTACACAAACATACTGCTGCAACAGTGTTGCAGCTGTTGCTTAGTCAGCATAGTCAGTCCATTGAGTCCAAACAGTAAACAAGTCTGAACATGTCTGGAATATAAATTCATGGAAAATTTGCATTATCAATTTATCAGCAAAACAATGGGATTCGGATGATTGGTTGGATAATAGATATGAACCAGTTGAACCACAATGATTAATTATGCTTCTATAATCTGTGATAATATTATACCATGTTTATACACCCATTGTGTCTGTGATTCTCTGCAAAGCCTGTGATAACTTCGTTTTTATTTTCAAATAGTGTTCTGTGATACACCTATGTACAGTGTTTACTTTTAGATACTATGGTGATAAGCGTTCCCAGGTCAGCGCTACATCTCATTTTAGCATTTATTGTCTAGCAGACTCTAGCTCAACGAACATTTTACTCTTTTATTATAACAGATATTGTGTATGTACAATGTACATATTACTACTGTAATTATTTATTTAATGGAGCACAGAGTTTTATAATTTAAAGGTTTTATCTGTGTTCCCAGTAATTAATTTTACCACAATGATTGCATGTTGTGTGTATGATGATAGGAGAGAGTGTCAATTTACTTAGTAGTTAAAATTGGGTTCTTAATTTATCAACAGAATTAATCTATTATCAGTAGTATGCGAAATAAAAGGGCGGCCGCAGCTTTGGGGTATCAGAAACTTTACCATCATTGAGCTACCCCTAAATATTGTTCAATTGTGCTCATATTTTGCCTGCATTTTTATTTCATATATAGCAACAAATTGAGAGGGTAAGAAGATCATATTTCAAAAGTTCAAAAATAAGCTCCACCCTGGGCTACACCGCAAGATGCAAACCTCTCATTTGCACCAAAAATTGAAAAGCCAGATTAGAATTTGCCAAGAATTACAGAGGTGAGCTAGTAGAGTTCTGGAACAGTTTTATGGACAGATGAGACCAAGATAAACCTTTACCAAAGTGATGGAAAGGTGAAAGTGTGGAGAAAGGAATAAACTGTCTGTGAAGCATGGTGGAGGTAGTGCCATGGCTTGGCCTTGCATGGCTGCCTCTGGAACTGGCTCACTTAGCTTTATTAATGACTAGCAAAGGAAGGAGTAGAGGGGTGGGAGTGTTGGGGGGAGAGGGAAGGGAAGGGGAGGAGAGCGTGAGGGGAGGGGATGGTTAAGTGGAAGGGGGAGGGTAGGAGGCAAGTGGGAGTGTTGCCTCCCCAAACTCCGGTCACGGTGGCCCTCAGAGTCTCGAGAGGGAATGCGGCAGAAAGATTTGTTGCTTTGAGTGTTCTAATAAACCATGGCAAAACGACACCAATGCAATTGTGTAGAACAAAACAAGTAATTCTATTAAGAACTCTCACATACACAACAATAACACTCGTAAAGAAAGTACAGTGAAACCCTGATTTTACGCGCCCCGATTTAACGCGAATTCGGATATAACGTGATCAGTCATTGGACCTTTTTTTTTTTTTTTTGCTCTTTCTGGAACTTATTCCGGAAATGGAACAAACTGCTAGAAAAAGAAAATATTTTTCTGTGAAAGATGAGCTTCATGCACTTGACGCGATCAAGACGAAAAGTCAAACTCGAGTTGCACGAGACCTCGTGATACCGGAATCAACACCTCGTGGCTGGAAATCTCGAGAAGAAAAGTTACGTGCGTCACTTTGCAAAGTTGAAGAAGAAGCAGGACTAAAAGCCAAACACCTGAAGACAGCCAAATATGTCAGCCTCGGTGACTCCCTGTATGAGTGGTTTGTTCAAGCTTGCTTGCTCAGAAGGCCTTCCAATGTCTGAATGGAGCAAAGAAGAGCTACACCAGTGGCACTCTGCCGACGACCAATGCCCAACATATGAGCACATGACGGACGCCGAGATCGTCCGTAACGTAACTATAGCACCGGCGGAGACAAGTGTACCGGTTCTCGAGCCACAAGAAGATGATAATGAAGAGCCTCCACCCCCACCCACAAAAGTGTCTGAAGTCATTGAACACATCGAGGCTAGCCTCCATTGGCTGGAGACCCAGGAGGTGGGCCACATAAAAATCCTCCAACTCAGAAGCATTCTATATTTCGCTCGCAGCCAGCGACATGCTACGTTCAAGCAAGGAACACTCGATCACTTTTTAAAGAAATAATCTGTAAATGATGATTGCTAATATTCTTGAATGTTTTTATTTGTTGTTTTAGGATATTAGGGTAACATTGGGTCAGTTTGATCGCTGATTTTCTTGAACCCCGATTCAGCGCGACCCCGCTTTTTTCGTGATGACATTTTATGGACCTCAACGATCGTGTTATAACGGGGCCACACTGTACCATGAAAATATCACTTGCATCAAATGAACACTACATATGATGGTACCATAATTCCCCAATGCTCTCAAAGCAATAAACTCTAAATTTCAATAACCAAGTTTCAATAAATCAATAAATAAATGTTTTTAGCTCTTACACGAGCTTCGATCTTGTATACCAAAAAAATACAAACTCACGATACGTTATACGTGAGTGGAATGTAACATTCCCCAAAGTCAGTGCACGAATCCCCACACTGGGTGAAGGTCGAAGTCGTGCAGAACGACGAGAACAGGCAGGTATTGGCGTGGCTGCGAACGAGGAGTTATGAGGTGAGAGGTGGGTATGGGAACCAACGGTGCTCCACACGATGATGTCGATGTGGGAATCCCAACGACAAAACAAGATGCACCAAGCGGAGGGCCTCTTCGAGGACCAAATGGCAGATCGGCCTGTAATGGAGGCTCTTGCTTTCCCGCCAACAATAGCTCATGCTTGGTAATAAAACCTGAGATGCAGGTTTAATTGCAATCGCAATATTGGACGATGTCGCGGGCAATCCCTTTCCCAGGAAGCATCAACTCATTTGCGACCAATATCAAAAAAAGTCCAATATCAAAGCCTCACGGCTGTCTTTCTCATGGCCGTCTCCTCTCCCTCCGATCTCCTCTCTCTCTCTCTCTCTCTCTCTCTCTCTCGTGTGTATGTGTGTGTGTGTGTGTGTGTGTGTGTGTGTGTGTGTGTGTGTGTGTGTGTGTGTGTGTGTGTGTGTGTTAGTTAGTTAGTTAGTTAGTTAGTTATAGTCAATTGGATGAAAAATTGGCGATTTACGTGATGACCGATTGCCCTCAAAAACAATACGTTTCCAGCTTTTGAGTACCTCCATCAGTTGTCTATGTTTCGTTAATATTGGTTTAGAAATGCAACGTGTAGGCGACTGACAGACAAACCTCCTCAAGAAACAAATATACTTGCAAATCTTCAATTTTGTAAGTAATAATGCGTTATTCTGCAGTAAATAACATTATTTTTTGAACCACACATTATCGAACTTGCACCTCATCAGTTGACTTTCTTCAAACATGAGGGTGGCCATAAGATTAATTTGCAATGTAGATTTGTGAATATATTTCGCATTTTAATCCAGGTAACCATGTTGTTCATGGTTGATTGAAAATTTTAGTTGTGCATCGTAGAGCGTTGCTTTCAATAAGACAAATATCATGAGGATGGGACATGGAACGAGAGGACAATGTGATATGTATAAGTGCGTTATAGCATTTATTACTTTCGCCACCAAAGGTAGGTGGAGGTTATGTTTTCACCCCTGTCTGTTTGTTGATTTGTGAACAGGATATCTTTATGTTATGGATGGATTCGGACGAAACTTGCTGAACAGGTTGTGTGTGAGACTAGGACGAATCAATTCAATGTTGAAAATCCGAATCTGGATTCAGGAATCTGGATAATTCCAACTTCTTTCCTGGAAGTCCTGGCAGTGTCCATATGTTTTATACCTCTCCCACTGCCCCCTTCCCACGCCCCCCCCCCCCCAAAGCCCTCGCCCTCTCTCAGATCTCTCGATGTCTCCATGTCTCTCGGTCCCTGCTCTCAAATGTTGTGTTTGTGTCCTTCCCCCTCTCTCCCCATCTTGTCTACCGCTCCCTATGTTATATGTTTTATGTGTCGGTTTGTCTTTCTGTGTGATTAATGTTCGCTCTTTCACGAGCCTCGATATTGTATACAAAAAATGGCCAGATATGAGATGGCCAGATATGAGATTTGTTTTTTTTCAAAGTGATTCTTCACCATTGAGTGATTGGACCAAAAACAATATTTATCAAGAAACTTCAAAGTTGGTTAGGTGACAAGAACAAGCTGATTCTATTTTGGTTCAGGTCCGAATCCAGATCCGGCCTATCATGTGAAATGCAAAACATAAAGTATTCAACCTGGCGGAGGTATGCTCTCTCCCGAGTGCCGTTATAGTTGCAAATTAGCTTTGGCGTTGTTGCAGATTGATGGCGCTGATTATGCAAAGGGAAATAGATGAATAAGCAATGTGGAAACTTGCTCAGGATGGCCAGTCTTGGTTTTGTTTAATTTTTCAGTGACTCTGTATGTGAGGCTCTCCTCAAATATTGGATGGATCCTCTCCACAAAGGCTGATTGGTTGGCGTTTTTGTTTACATCAGAGCCTGAGGGTTTACGGCCATGTACTTGATTCTCCAGACATGTTAAACCAATGATCTTTTTAAAGTGCAACACTGCTATTTCAGGTTGTTGTCTCAATGGAAAGTTGTATTTTGGGAATTGTAAATTTAGATGGAATAACTCATACAAAACTGGTGTGTGCTGCAGCAAAAGGGAAAGAAGAAGGCCTGCTGAGTTTCGGTTGAGTAGTCAGTTTTAGGTGGGTGTTGAAGTCGTCGAGGAGAAATATCAATTTTTTTTTAAAGTTGATGCTGTTGATATTAACCCTGTAAGAGTCGGAGCAAAATTTATTGATCCATTCATCATTCCTGATATAGTAGTCCCTGTCTTGAACAGACCCCCTGCCATGGTTCGATACCTGCTTTGTCAGGACATTAGAACAACGTAACCATTGTTGATCAATGCATATTCACCTAGAACCAGCATGCACTTGTTCAATGCAGATGTGGACAACCATTTTGGGGCATTTTTTCTCAAAAGCGGACAATTTCCCCACCGATAGCGAGAACTAGTCTTTGCTGTTCTGTGCTTCGAGACAGCAAAATCATTCCCTTACTCTCAGGCGTTTTTTTATTTTATTTTATTCTATCGTCATTGTTTTCAGTCTTGGCTTGCCCTGCAATGGAGAAAGCGTTCTTGTCAACCAAGAACAAAAAGTGGAGGTGCTGAGGGGTCCTGACTGTCCTCAAACATGTAAAGAAAGAGAGACTAAATGTCTGAACAAGCTTGTCAACCAAACAATATTCATTTAAGGCAGTTATGCAAGAGGAGTTGCCTTCCAAGGAACTATCAACACAGGAGGAGGCAGTTAGTCCCACCAAGCCTGCACAATGTTCGTTAATCTATGGTTGTTTGTCCATTCTCTATCCTTTTTAAATGCTAAGCGTCAAGCAAGGAAACATTTACACCAAATCCAGACAAGGCTTGGTGCAGTAAAAAAAAAAAAAAAAAGGTTACAGACAGCCTCTTCAGACTAAAGCAGGTAGACAATGGTCTGAAGTTTTCATTCCTTAATTTGTTGTGGTTTTGGGGATTCACATCAGGTGATGTTGCACCTTGGTGTGTCGTCGAAACTTTTTTTGCAAACGAGGTCATGCTGACCTAATTGTAGCTTGCTTTAACCATTGACCTATGTTTTGGCATTAAGTAGACCTTGATTATGTGACCACCTGTCTGTGTCGCAAATTTAGCGGCTATTTGTAAATCAAAGTGCCTATTTACATTCGCTTGTGAATGTCTGCAATCGTAGTTTTTATATTAATTTATGAAGACTTTGATCTCAAAATCCTTTCCCTGTAATGAAAGGACACCTGCCATGTTGGGACAATTTTGCATGGACAGCGGGTTTCCATAAAAGACAGGGACTACTGTATTTTTAGCAAATTTGCAATCATCTCCCCGAAGATTGTTTATATGGATCTGCCCCTTTTTCTCTTTATTTAAAACTTATTTTCACTTTTATCCCCTCCCTTTCCCCCCCCCCCCCCCCCCCCATTTCCAAAATCCTCTTTCTTGCAATAGAGAAAGTCTGAATCAGACTGGGGTGCGAAAGCCTCTGTGGACTTGAGAAGAACACGAGGGAAATTGTTCAAGCATGAGAAGATGAAGAAGAAGAGAGGAAGCTATCGTGGAGGAGAGATCAGCACAGGTGTAAACTCAGTAAAATTTGACAGTGAATGATTTTTGATTTCAGGACTCTGGTGTCTTTGACATTTTACTTAAATCACCCATTTAGACTTTAAATATATTAATGATTCATTTTGTTCCCGTATTAACTGCGTTTCCTCCTCTCCTTTTTTGCCCCTCAAGCCGACGGGTTTTTTTTTTTTTTTTTAAGCCTTCTGTGTTGGTAATCAAATTAAGAGACGTTCGCAGTGGGAATCTATCTGCCACATTATTTTGTTACAGGGAATGTGCAGCCTTCATTTGTTTCGTATTGTGCTGATAGAACTGTGGTTTGTACATTTTTGAAAACAGGCCCAAAAGCCAAAGGCCGTTCTTATCTGTTTTGTTTTTGGCGAATTGCTTCCTGCTTAATGGTGTGCTTTTAAGAACGAATCGATTGTGACTATTTGCTCCTCCTTTCTCATAGGTTTTTTAACCTTGAATTTGGCATCAGTTAATGTGGATGTTTTGTTGAATAAAGAAAGGATGGACTATTGAAGGGGTTTTTTTTGTATGCAGCATCTTGGCTCTTGGAGGAGCTGGAACCCAGAATTGACCAGAATTTAACAGAATGAAAAGAGGGGTGTTTGGGAGGAGCAAGTGAGCACAAACAGCGGAGTCGAGGAGACTTGGAGGAAGAGAGGACACGTGGAAGAATGAGGCTGAGGGTGGGGGAGGGCGAGACACGGGATGAACAAGCTGGGTGCAAGTGCAAAATATAAACCATAGAAGTGGAATAGAACTGAGGAAGAAGCAGAAATGAAACAAAAACAAGACCGGAAGTCTAAGCGTCGTCGCTGGGCTTGTAAATATTATAAACCACAAACACATATAATTAGCTTTTTAAACGGTTGTTAATGCTGATTATAACATTAAACAAAGATTTGGAGGAATAATGACATCCATTAGGTAAGTTTTACTTGCAGAACTGAGCGAAGATCTACTGTAATTTAAATACCCCACAAGGGTCGAAAATAACGACCCTTCCTACCACGAAAGTGGCGTTTTTCGTAGCGGCATTTTGAAGCCCACCAATTAAGGTTTTGCTTTGAAAACCATCAATGAAACCCACTTTTCCTTCTGTTTCATATGAAACTGAAAGGGAGCAAGACCGGGATGTGATCATTTATCAAGCAGCTAGCTAGCGCTTGCCAAGCCAGCCATTCCTAAGGGTTTTGAATGGAGTGCTTGCTCGAATGCTTAAATCACTTGGCGATCTCTCTCCACAAGAAACTTGGTAAATGAACACACACCCAATGTTCTTGAGACCCGACCATAGATTGACTGTAATCTATATACCCCAAACAGGAATGACCCATCCTGCCGCTCCCGTAGTGAACAGGTGAACTGATAAATTAAAATGTCGGTCGGTGGAGTCAGCTGTCGTAATGACATCATGGAGATAATGACGGACAGACACAAAACTGCCGCTACTTTGATATATAGAAGATATATTTTAACCTCCAGTAACTTTGCAGTCACTACGAAGGGATTAGTGTTAAGATTACATTTGCTATAATATTAAGGTTACGCTATCATTATCATGAAAATTATATTACAATAAAAAAACCGAGGCCAATTTGTTACTTCCGCGTTATCATTCCATGCATGGCTGGCGGACTTCCTCTCTAGTCGTAGTCAACGTGTGGCCCTGAATGGATTTCTCTCATCTCCTCTTCCTGTTCAGGCTGGAGTTCCCCAAGGCAGTGTTCTGGGCCCTGTGCTTTTTCTGGTCTTCATCAATGATCTCGCTGACTCTCTTGAAAATCCTCTCTATCTCTTTGCTGATGACTCTACTCTCTGTCGCTCCATTCCACATCCCTCAGATCGGCAGTCTGCAGCCTCCTCACTCTCTGCAGACCTGGACAAAATCACAGACTGGGCAAACAAGTGGAGCATGTCTTTCAATCCTGACAAATCTCACACTCTTACGATGTCTCTCCGAAAGGACCGACAGGACAACCCTCCCATCCACTTTCTGAATAATCCTCTCCAAGAAGTTCTGTCACTCAAGCTTTTGGGTCTCACTATCTGCCATGATCTTTCCTGGGAAAACCACATTTCAAATCTGGCCTCCAAAGCCAGTCGCCGACTGGGTATCCTCCGTCGTGCGAAGTCCTTCCTTGGCACATCTGAGCTCCTCACCACATACAAGGCTTTCATCCGCAGCTCAATGGAATACTGCTCTCCCCTCTGGGCTGGTGCTCCTGCCTCACACCTAGCTCGTCCACGCTGTTGAAACCAAAGCGTTCAGAATCAATGGAATCTCCCGCGATGAAGCTAACTCCAAGGGCCTTTCACTCACGCACCGCAGGCAGGTTGGTGATCTTTCCGTCTTCTACCGACTCCTCTCCGCCCCCCCCCCCCCCCCAGCTCTCTCTGGGCTCTGTCCCCAAAATATTCCTACAGGTCGCACAAGATCTGCCTGCAACCCTCTTATGGTTAAACTGCCAAAATCAAGACTCTCTGCTCACCTTCACTCCTTCATTCCTCTTTTCTCACGCCTCTGGACCAAACTCCCTCACTCTCTTCAATCCAACTCCTCCTCCAGGTCTTTAAAACAGCTGTTCACCACAATCTCTTATCTTCCCCCATCCAAAACCTTGATCTTTTCTACCCCCGCTAATTTCACCCCAAATCCACTTTTTTGAAATACCAACTTCTGTCCTGGAAGTCCTTGGGTTTTGTACTTCTCCCACCCCCCCCCCTTCCCACACCTCCTCCCCCCAAGCCCCCTCCCTCCCACACATGTCCCGATGTCCCTGCTCTCAAATGTTGTGTTTGTGTGCTTCCCCTTCTCTCCCCATATTGTCTACCGCTCCCTCTTTTTATATATTTTATTTGTCTTTGATTTGTTTGTGAAATAAATGTTAGCTCTTTCACGAGCCTCGATTCTGTATACAAAAAAAAAAAAATTTGTACCGTACACCGCTTATCATCGATTCATTAACAATACACCACTTCAATGTAGAAACTTTGCAATAACGACAAAGGGATTGCAGTGTTACGATTATATTTACGATATTATTAATATTAACGCTATTATAATTATTATGAAAACAACACGACTGTATTAAGAAACCTTGGCTAATTTGTCCGGAGCAGTCCGAAGATGAGTCATAACGCCAAAGGCCTATACATACCGTATTGTTGGAAGAGACGTAACGCTGATGCTTTCGATATTTGATCATCATTTTAACAATCGGTTTGTTTGTGTTGCACACTGGATGAAAAACGTGAAGGTAAAGCATGGCGATTGTGACATATGACAGGTTCGATGATATGTTCGGCCTGAACGACCGTTCAGTTGTACTCAGTAATGACATCAGACGTAATCACATCACCCTTACATGTGACCAGATCCTCAGCTCTGATTGGTATACGTTTGAGGGGACAGACATACATATATACATACATACATACGGACAGACAAATACTGTTATAGACTGCTTTGCCCTCTGGGCCATGCCGTAAAAATTGCAGAGGGTGAGGGAGCATGGTGAAACCTGAAAACATGGAAAGAGGTGAGCTTTTGAGGGGAGTAAAGATCATTGGTATTACTTGAAACTAGTGGTTACCTGTGAAAATCACGGGCATAAATAGTGTTTATGTTAATACAAACTAACTTGCCCTTCCTCTTCCTTTCCGCTTCCTTTCAAAATAATTGTGTCAGTTGGCACCAACATTCATTCTGGCGGATCTCCTGAATATCGCTTTGTATTCAACTGCAGTATTGTCTCTTATAGTGTGGTTACTGGTAAGTATCCCCTTTACATTTCTGATCGCATTTATATTTGTATTAAAAGGCATAGCATGCCTCTCGAGTCGCTGCGCGTCCGACACACATCGGGAGTCTTCTTCTTCTCCTCAGTATCAAGTGCAGCGTCTCGCTGTGCCTAAAACAAAATGGCGAGGGTTATTCAAAACTTTTCACTGATTTTCAGCTTTTATTCCACACTTATAGACATTTAGAGACATAGGTATGCTTATATGGAAGGGTTAGTCATAACTACATAGTATCACACATATCTTAGGGCGACAGAAGCAATAGCTGGAGAGAAGTTCCGATTACAAACTTCAGAAATAAGCGTTTTAATGATATAGATGGTGGTGAACAGCTGTTTTGAAGCCCTATAAGGAGAAATGAGGCTTAAGGGACTGAGGAAGTTAGTTGTCACTCGTCGCACCGTGGAGCGAAAGGGGGGCCATGGTTTTCCCCTACGTCCGTGTGTCCGTCCGTGCGTGCGTAAGCGAAGGACCGAATTCTAATTTGGTGTGGGTGCAACCCACGTCAAAATCCAAGATGGCCACCGCCATGTATGTCTGAACCATGTGAGCGGAATATCTTGAAAAATAAGCGAAGTACCAACTTCTAATCTGGTGTGTGGGTGTATCTAGGCATAAGGAAGAACGCTATTGAAAATTGGGTCGGCACGTCAAAAGCCAAGATGGCCGCCACCATATACATGTCTGAACCTTGTGAGCGAAATATAATAATAATAATAATAATAATAATGCATTTATTTTATATAGCGCTTTTCAGGAAGCCCAAAGACGCTTATCTATCTTGAAAAATAAACGAACTACTAACTTCTAATCTGGTGCGCGACTGTATCTAGGCATTGTTATGTGGTCCTCCCCGACCCCCTGGTCACAGTGTACCTCCGAGCCCCGACAGGAGTTACGGCACAAAAATGTGTTATTCTGTGTGTCAAAGATCAATGGACAAGCCACCCCAATTGTTACTCAAAAACAAATATTGTATTAAGATCACACAAGAATAACAGTACAACAACAATAGTACTCAAAAGTACAATCAATATGTCCTATGATGGTACCATCAGTTTTGTAATATATAACTCACTGTGCTCCAAGTGAGTGGAACAAGAACATTCACCAATGTCTCTTATTCCCGGCTTCAAGACGAAGTTGATTCGCTCCAGCGATCGCCAGAACGATGTCCAATCGAGACCAGAATCCCGTGCGGATGGCAAGTACAGTCACACAGCCGAAGCTGTACAAAGGCGCCCTCAAGGCGACTGGGAAATCCAAAGGCACCCTACAGGCGACAGAGAGATCAGACCCTCGGGTATGGACGAATTAACCTTCAAAAAGCCACGTCACACACACGCCCCAGATCGACGTCTGAATACGGTGAAAATGGTCGAAAAGAGATGAAACCGCAAGCGAAGCACAAGTCCTGCGTGAGTCAAAATGGCCGACGACCCGCTCTTGAGACGTAACGGCCCGGCGATAATTCTCCTCGGAAACCACCGCCAAAAAGCTGACACGCAGGTTGATCGGTCACAGCGATGACAACTCTGTCGCAGGAATCCCTTTCCCGGAAACCCGAAAGTTCGCTAGTGACTCTTGCTCGTCAACGTTCACTCCAGACCACAAGTAGCTCGGCTCCTTCTTGTCCGACTCACTCGCTCCGCCCTCTTTTCTCTTCTTCCTCTTTGTCGTCCGGTTCCCGATCCGGTTTCCTGTTTCTTTTAACATTAACTTTTTTACCTTTTGAAAACAGTTCATGAACAATAAACCTTTTGAAAACAATAATAGTACATGGAATCAGAAATATTTACAGTGGATGCAAACCACCACAACGGAAGTGACGAATCCGTAACACTTCCCCCCCTCGAGAAAGAAAGTTTGAACATAGTGAAAACTTTCTTTATAGGCAAAACTCTCCCAACAAACAAAAGTAAACTCACACCCAAATCATCAATTCCCGTGAGCAACGATAATCAATATTTCCCAAAATAAAGCAACAAAACTTCAAACAACGTACAGAGATTTCCAAAGTTAGTTCACTCTGGACAAAGCATCAGCAACGACATTGTCCCTGCCCTTTGCATGCTCAATTTCCAAGTTGAACTCCTGTAAAGTCAAACTCCATCTCATCAACCTCTGATTTTTATTTTTTCATTTTTTTGAATGAAGGTGAAGGGGTTGTGATCAAAAATCCAAAGTCAAGCAAATCTATAGCACTTTTTTAGGGAGGCCGAGCTGAGAGCCAGGTTTCATGGTGGTTGGGTGGTGAGGCCTGGAACCATGACCTGCCTTCTCTACTATTAAGGTCCGACCCTCCAAATCCTTGCCATTCAAATCCTTTTCTGCATCTTTGGCATCCTTTGTGTTTTCAAACGTGACAAAGCCAAACCCTCTTGACTTTTGCGTCTCCCTGTCTTTTATCAGCTGCACTTCCAAGAGTGGTCCATATTTGCCGAAGACAGAGTCCAGAACAACTTCCCTTGTTTTGAAGTTCAGTCCACCTACAAAGAGCTTGCCAACATTGCCTCCATCCATGACTTGTGTGTGCTGACACTTCGTTTTTGGGTACTTGACAAGACGTGCCTGTGCAAAGTGTGACGTCAGTACCTTCCTCTTCTCTTCAGAATCTGGTTACCAGAAACTTGACCACCGGCCAAATCATTCCCGATAACAAAAGGGTACTGACGGGTACTGACGGGACCTTCGTGGTCTGCCTCGGCCCCCCCGGAAGATAAGTCTGTCTTGGAACTGTCGTCTTCTGATCCCTAAAAGTCGCGGTATCAGATTTGTCCCCATAGTCACTCTACAGGAAGAGTGGCTTGTAAACCTACGGTGACTGGTCCTGACACCAAATCAGACTTCAAATAGATGACATGAAGTGGAGCTTTAACATAGCCACCAACTCCCTGTAAAAGAACACTAACACCAGTTGCCGTCTTCTCTGACAATGGCAAAATGCCTTCAAGCATCAAAGATTGATGTGCTCCTGTGTCCCTCAATACCCTAACATGTCTCTGGTTGGTCAAGTCTCCTTCCAGTGACAAAAACCCCTCTGAAATAAAAGGTTTGTAACCCGCTTGAACAAGGTCGTTCTGTGATGCTGTAACTTTGGCATGGGAACCTTCACAAGGCACTGTCCTCCAAGGACGATTTCTCGCATTTGCCAATGCATTCGGAGTTGTACTAATCTGACTCCGCTCCTGATTTTTCCTTTTCAGGGCATAACATTGGGACATCAAATGTCCAGGTTTCTTGCAAAAAGCGCAAGTAGGCCAGGAGGAAAAACTCGTGGTCTGCCTCGGCCCCCCCGGAAGATAAGTCTGTCTTGGAACTGTCGTCTTCTGATCCCTAAAAGTCGCGGTATCAGATTTGTCCCCATAGTCATCTCTAGGCCGCCTCCACGAATATTTGTTCTCCACCCCTGATTTACCATAACTCCCCTGGCTAACTCTGGGCGGGAAGTTAGGTTTGTGGAACCCCATCCTGTGTGTCAAGGCATAGTCATCTGCCACGGTTGCTGCCTCATACAACTCTGGTACTTTCTTTTCCTCCAGATTTACTTTAATGTCTGCGTGGACACCCTGTTTGAATTCCTCCACCAAGATCAATTGTCGCAACAGGTTGAAGTCTTTCCCAATCTCCTTCGAATCACACCACCGATCAAACATGGTTTCCTTCATTCTGGCAAACTCCACATGGGTCTCACTCTCCCTCTTCCTGGCATTCCGGAATTTTTGCCGGTAAGCTTCAGGGACCAATTCATAGGCTTTGAGAATGGCTTTCTTCACTTTCTCATAATCTACACATTGGGCAATCGGTAAAGCCGAAAATATATCTTCAGCTTTACCCACCAAAACACTTTGCACTTATATAGTCCAGGACCCCACAGGCCATTTTAGCATTTGAGCCACTTTCTCAAAGTGTAAAAAAAACTTGGCTACCTCATTTTCATTGAAGGGTGGAACCAGCCTCACATGTTTACCAACATCCCAGGTGTTCTGACTAGTTGTCGAACCAGCCGGCATGGATGCTACTTCTCCCCGTTCTCCCATTAATTCCAGCTCCTTGAGTTTAACTTCCTTCTGATACTCCTAGTAAGGGAAACATATGAAAATCTGTTAACTAAATTGTTACCAAAAAATTTCTTCACCAATATGTTTGTAAAGGTGTGTAATAACATGTGTTAAAATGTTGAAGGTCAACTCCCGTGGGAAACCCAGAAAAAAAGCTGTTGAATTCGGGTACCGAAAAAATTACCCTAACCCTAAATCGGCCCTTAAGTAACTTATGAGGGGTCAAATAAGGGTTTTTCATGATTCTGAGTTGATTGTTAACATTTATATTTCACCACAGACACTCCTTTGTGGAAAAATAATTTCTAAATATATCTCATTTTCTACTTTGCAGGACATGGAGTCTAGCAATATGGATGAAGACGTTACTCCACCTGTGCTCAATTGCTTCATCTGTGCACGCTCGGATACACCAGCTGAAAGGCTCATACAGGCAACTCCAAAGGGATACTCAACTTTATTGAAACAAGCAGAAACTGTCGAAAATGTTACTGTTGTGGAACGTATGAAGGAGGCTCAAAAGGAAGGAAAACTGAGGTACCACCAGAAGTGTAAAAATGATCTGTACAACAACTTTGTTGCAACCACCAAGAAGTCAGCTCAAGCATCAAAGGCAGAGAAAGAGTCATCAAAGTTGAAGAGAAGACGCACTACTTGTGAGTTCAGTTCATCAACTGGCTGCAGTTCTAGAAGATCACAGTCAGTTGACCTCCTGTATAAGGATGTATGCATTCTTTGCAACCAACCAGCCCAGCTCTACAAAAATAATCCAGCACAAGCTAGAAAGAAATACAGAGTGCCAGATAATTTGACTGCAGATACACTGAAGGCAAGCTTGCTGAAGACAGCACGGAGTCGCGGGGATGACTGGGGCACTGAAGTCACTGGACGCCTGGAAGGGATCAACGACTTGGTAGCAGAAGAAACACTGTACCATTTGCGATGCAAACTTATGTTTGCGAGAGCTGACAGTTTGTCCAAGACTGATGAGGAAGGAAAAAGGAAGAGAGGACAGAGGAGTATTGATGAGGAGCGAGAGGCAGTTTTTATTGAATTCTGCGAATGGTTAGACTCAGAATTAGAGCATGGGGTAATGAACATGGACCAAGTCCATGAAAAGCTGCAGGAGTTTGATCAGTCACCAGAGAAGAGCCTTTCTTATTCAAAGCATTGGCTAAAGATAAAACTTCTAGAGAAATACGAAGACACCTTGTATTTCACAACACAGGAAAGAAGGGCAGATGTACTCTGTCTCAAAGATGGCACCGACAATATTCTGCGAGTGCATCATGCTAATCTTGACCATGGAGATGAGAAGACTCAGATCATAAAGACGGCACTCAAGTTCATATCCAATGATATTGCCTTGATTGATTTAGGTCCAAAGTCATACCCCACCACACACAGTATGACTGACATCGATAGTCAGCTGACACTTGTTCCTGCAAGCCTTCAGATGTTCTTGAGACCGATTGTCAAGACAGACGAAAGAGTTGCCGTTTGGGGGCAGAATTTTATTAAGGCCTGTCGACCTCGGTCTGGAGTATTGCCACGCCAAATGGGGCTTGCCATACAACTTGATCATAGATTTGGGTCAAAATGGATGCTCAACAAGTTCCACCGGCTGGGATACACTGAGTCTTACACGGAGACACAAAACTACAAATACTGCTTCCTTAATAGTAGGAGTGGAGATGATGTTCCAGATACTTCTGGCACTCTTGACACCATTGTGGAGGAAACCGATGAACAGATCAATGATGAGGTTGCGGTTGATGCTGCGCTTGAGGATCAATCAGTGATGACAGCCAAAGTGCCAGCCAGTGAAAGTGAATTGTCAAGTAATGATCAGGTGGTCTTTATGGAGGTTGGGGAAACAAACAATGCAGTCACTCAGTTTGTTGGAGACAATATAGATTTAAACATTGTCTCTATTCACGGAAACACTCCCTTTCACTCAATGGGTTGGATCGAAGTCACCTCTCCGGCACCACCATTGCCAGATCCACAGACAACAGCAGCTTTCCCCCGGGTGAAGTTGAAGGCACTCGACAAAGCTAAGATCCTGAGAGGAACTGAAGTAAAGATTATTCCATTTATGAACAGGAAACAGATAGGAATGAACGCGATCATGTTTCTCCCCCTTGCTGAGCTTTCCTCCTCCCTGGCTCATGATCAGCCACTCCTCACTCCAGGTGACACACTCTGGGCAGCGGGGTGGGTGATCAAAGCCAACGATCCTGAGTTCCCACACTCCAACTGGAATGGCTGGATGAAGAGAATCCATGCTAATGATGCAAAGCAGAGCACACAGATCGAGTTCCTCCCAGTTATTGAAGGAGACCCTAATGACCTCAACACCATCTTCACCACTCTGAAAGAGTGCATATGGCGCGCTGGGGTCGCTATAGTGACCTTTGATCTTCCGATTTGGCTGAAGGCTGTGAATATAATAAAGCAGGCAAATCTACCCGTCATTCCAAGGTTGGGTGGTTTTCACCTGCTGAAGTCTTATCTTGGATCAATGGGTAACATCATGGAAGATTCTGGACTACTAGATGTGATCCAGTTGATCTATCCTGGAAGTACGACAGCCAACCACATCATGGATGGAGGATGTTTTGACAAGGCAATCCGTGTTCACCTCCTCATCGATGCAGCCATCTATCAACACATCATGAAACTTGCCTTCACTGAGGAGGAGCGTGGTGACATGAAGACCTTCATGGAGAAGGTGGCTGATGGGAAGATGGGAGCCAGACACTCAGACCCAGTAGTGCCAGTGTTTGAGCAAAGGTTTGAAGAAACCTTCAAACGACTCGCAAAAGGAGGAAGAACACCTGCACTCTGGGTGGAGTACCACCACATGGTAGATGTGATCAAGGTCTTTATCAGAACCGAGCGACTTGCAGACCAGAATGGGCATCTGTCCTGCATTGTTACCAAGATGCTTCACATCTTTGCCGCTGCAGGCCATCATCAGTATGCCAAGGGCGCACGGCTGTACTGTCAACTCATGAAGGAACTAGAAACTTTGCCTGCTTACAAAGACACCTTAGAACGTCTCACTGCCCACGGGAACCACGTTGTCCGTTACTCAAGTCATGAGTGGTCCGGCACATGGTGTGACATTTGCATTGAGCAGACATTAATGAAGGCAGCCAAGTCACAAGGTGGACTGAGCAGAGGAAGAATGAGAAACAGTTTTTCTGGCCACAAATGCTGGGTGCTCACCCTCAGTCACCTGTCTGATGTCAACCGGCGGATGGAGGAGGACGTCAGTAAACATGTTCCAGTCCACAGAGACCATATTGCTAGACTCCATGTCCTGCAAAGTAGAAAATGAGATATATTTAGAAATTATTTTTCCACAAAGGAGTGTCTGTGGTGAAATATAAATGTTAACAATCAACTCAGAATCATGAAAAACCCTTATTTGACCCCTCATAAGTTACTTAAGGGCCGATTTAAAAAAATAAAAATTCTCGAAAATAATTTTTCGGTACCCGAATTCAACAGCTTTTTTTCTGGGTTTCCCACGGGAGTTGAACTTCAACATTTTAACACATGTTATTACACACCTTTACAAACATATTGGTGAAGAAATTTTTGGGTAACAATTTAGTTAACAGATTTGTGAAATATCTCATAAAATGCCCTTACTATCCATGTCATGTTCCTTTAACTCCCTTTCGGCTTTCCTTTCCTCTACTCTTTCCTTTGCTCTTCTTTCTTCTTCAGCTCTCCTTTCCTCTGCTCTTCTCTCCTCGAGTTCCTTTTCAGCTCTCCTTTCCTCTGCCTTTATCCTTTCCTGGCTCTGCAGTTGCATCTCCATTTTCCGGAGCTCCACATTTTCTTTTTCCTCGCGTAACCAATCCAAGGCTACCTCTGTCCATGTTCCTTGTCCCACCAGAGATTGTACCACCAATGTCTGCATCTCTGCTTTCTTCATATTAACTCGGACCTCCAAGTTAAAATGTCTGGCCAATATCAAGAGTTCCGATCTTTTTAACGCTAGGAACTGTGCCTCATTAGGGGACGCCGCAAACTTTTCTGCGTCAAACACCATGGTGACTATTAGTTAGCACCTGTTAACTTTCACACAAAACTTTCAAAATATTTTGAAAAATTTGGGAATCTTAGAAAAATTCCAAATTTGGGAATTCGGGGAATGTTAGGGAATTCTATCCCGGACGAATGTTATCAGGGAATTTTATCCCGGACGAGGATCCCAATTTCGAGCCCCCGAGCCAATTGGACGAGCCCACAATTTCTGTTACGTGCTCCTCCCCGACCCCCTGGTCACGGTGTACCTCTGAGCCCCGAGAGCAGTCACGGCAGAAAAATGTGTTATTCTGTGTGTCAAAGATCAATGGAGAAGCCACCCCAATTGTTACTCACAAACAAATATTGTATTAAGATCACACAAGAATAACAGTACAGCAACAATAGTACTTAAAAGTACAATCCGCAGCTCTATGGAATACTGCTCTCCCCTCTGGTCTGGTGCTCCTGCCTCACACCTAGCTCGTCTTCACGCTGTTGAAACCAAAGCGTTCAGAATCATTGGAATCTCCCGCGATGAAGCTAACTCCAAAGGCCTTTCACTCACTCACTGCAGGCAGGTTGGTGGTCTTTCCGTCTTCTACCGACTCCTCTCTGGCCTTGCCCCCCCAGCTCTCTCTGGGCTCTGTCCCCCAAATATTCCTACAGGTCGCACAAGATCTGCCTGCAACCCTCTTATGGTTAAACTGCCAAAATCAAGACTTTCTGCTCACCTTCACTCCTTCATTCCTCTTTTCTCCCACCTCTGGAACAAACTCCCTCACTCTCTTCAATCCCACTCCACCCTCCAGGTCTCTAAAACAGCTTTTCACCACCATCTCTTATCCTCCCCCATCCAAAACCTTGATCTTTTCTACCCCCGCTAATTTCGGTCCCCTTGTGTTTTATACCTCTCCCCCCCACCCGCCTTCCCACGCCTCCTGCCTCCAAGCCCTCTCCCTCCCACACTTCTCCCTGCTCTCAAATGTTGTGGTTGTGTGCTTCCCCTTCTCTCCCCATCTTGTCTTCCGCTCCCTCTTTTTGTATATTTTGTTTGTCTGGTTGATTTGTTTGTGAAATAAATGTTAGCTCTTTCACGAGCCTCGATTCAGTATACAAAAACAAACAAAAAATCAATATGTCCGATGATGGTACCATCAGTTTTGTAATATATAACTCACTGTGTTCCAAGTGAGTGGAACAAGAACATTCCCCAATGTCTCTTATTCCCGGCTTCAAGACGAAGTTGATTCGCTCCAGCGATCGCCAGAACGATGTCCAATCGAGACCAGAATCCCGTGCGGATGGCAAGTACAGTCACACAGCCGAAGCTGTACAAAGGCGCCCTCAAGGCGACTGTAAAATCCAAAGGTGTCCTACAGGCGACTGAGAGATCACACCCTCGGGTATGGATGAATTAACCTTTAAAAAGCCACGTCACACACGCCCCAGATCGACGTCTGAATGTGGTGAAAATGGTCGAAAAGAGACGAAACCGCGAGCGAAGCACAAGTCCTGCGTGAGTCAAAATGGCCGACGACCCGCTCTTGAGACGTAACGGCCCGGCGATAATTCTCCTCGGAAACCACCGCCAAAAACCTGACACGCAGGTTGATCGGTCACAGCGATGTTAACTCTGTCGCAGGAATCCCTTTTAGTCCTTGAGCCAGACCAAAAGTAATGCTCTGGCGGGGGGAGTAATTCTCATTATGATTTTCCATTAGACCAATGTCTCAAGTGTCAGAAAAGGTGTGATGGACATCTGAGAACGGTAGCTTAGTGCCCGGATGGACGCCATCTTTGAAACCACCCAGCTCGAAAATGCCCATTTGGTGGGGTACATTGTTGCACGTGTATCTGGACTTCTATACTAGCTATCGATGTGCGGTTGACGACTAAATATACGTCCGATGTGTACCGTCTAA
Organism: Myxine glutinosa; assembly: GCF_964187855.1. Taxonomy (NCBI): domain Eukaryota; kingdom Metazoa; phylum Chordata; class Myxini; order Myxiniformes; family Myxinidae; genus Myxine; species Myxine glutinosa. Next base: position 61,641,802 of record NC_136268.1, on the reverse strand, counting down.
ATAAAAAATAATATGAAGCATTTTGTTTAAGATTAATTATTATAAAAATCAATTATCGAAAAAAAATCATATATTTTTCAATATTTTATTATTAGACTTGTACTTTTTTTAGTGAAACAACACTGGTATGATTTTCCAAATTATGCATTGTGCTACACCGTTTATCTGGCTATAAAAATAACTCAAAAACTAAAACATATCATCCACCACGAGTTTACAACAAATAAATGTAAAGAGGCATAAAATGACTTAGGCCGCCGCTGGCATTATCTATTCTGACGATAACGCAAGTTAGGAATGTCGTACGAAGATGATTTTAACACCATACGATATCTAATAAGCAGGCGGAAATTGTTACATAGGAAATCTGCACTTTGGTGGCCATCTTGGATTTCAAAATGGCCGCCAATTATATTAATTATTCATTACTAGAGTTTGGAAAGACGTATGGAGCTGATTTTAACACCATACGATGTATATTCCTAATAAGCAAGCGGAGGTATCATTGAACATGTCATGTTTTAGTCAAATAACACCGGTATGATCTTCCAAATTATACATTTTGCTAAACCGTTTATCTGTCTATAAAGATTTTCAGGCAATTTGGCCTGCATTATAATAGAGAACAACATATGCTATACAATATACAGTGCACACAAAGTTAATCATCAGAGTCGCCATCAGAGTCATTGGCATCCTGAGCCACGATAGCATCATCCTGCACCATGTTGGAGCATCCCTGCAGCTTACACACAACAGTGCACTTCAACCCATTCAGTATGCAGGAGCAATCTGACGGTCGACACGTCCTTCTGCATGTGCATGAGATGAGATTCAAGACGACATCTGGAGCTGGTAGACCCGCCATCCATCGGATTGTGAGCGAACCGCCATCATCGAGTTCCCAACCATGTCCTGCTGATGGTGTTGGGACGTCTGGTAGGTTTTCAAGGCTGCGTCGCCAGATAGCCGCCTGATAGTTGGCCCTAAGCGTATGCTGCATCAAGGAGTCTTCACAAGGCGGCAATTGTCCAGATTCGATCTGGCCCTTCTTTGCACAGAACATGTGATAACGGAGCGAATTAACACCGACGATCTTCGTGTTCTTGGCGTACAGCTGACACGTGAAGGCCTGAATGCTATTGAAGACGTCTGTTGGTACATTCCACGAAGATCCCAGATCTGTGAATGCTTGAAGATACAGCTCATTCGCTTGCACAAACTTCAAAGCCTTTATCTTTCCTTGGCTAGCCAGAGCACTCACAGTGTCACACCCGCTCCATGCATGAAGCCCTGGCAATGCACTGCAAACTCCAGACCCCAATACCGCAGCCAACTTTCCAACGTCGATCATTCTGACTCGAACCTTTGTTCCTCGTCTGATGAAGAGCTGACTATCGATGGTTCTGCTGAGATGAAGACTGATGATCAGAACGTCGGTGTCATCTGCCACTAAGATGATCGTCTTGTAGTGGGTAGCGGCGTGCTTTGCGTGGAGAAACATACGCGTGTCTGCTTCCTCGTGGCTACATTCGAGTGCTTGCACCAACTTCCACCTATCGCGGGTCAGTACCAGACATTTTTCACCACAGGTGACATACAGTGTTCTGTTGCCTAGCTTTTCGCGATTTGTTTCATGTTTCCACGACTCCGCCAGAAACACAACCAGTTTCTCCTTTGTCTGGCTGCAAGCAAGGAGACGCCGCCAGTTCATGATTTTGTGTGCGGGTCTGATCTCGCTGAAACTGATGCCTTCATTTGAACCGCGGTTCACACGCTCAGCTGCTTTGATGGATTCTTCTGTGTATGTGTCAAAGACAACATCGATGCGCTCACTGCCTTGACCAGCGTGAAGCGCTGCAGCAAGGATGCGGTCAGATAGTTCTTCGAACGTGTCGTTCTCGCCATGCATCTTTTGTATGAGAGCCATCGCATCAATTATTGTTGCACTTCGCTTGTCAACGTTCTCGGCTGGTTCCACAAGACCTTCCATGTGTTTCGCAAGTGCAGCTTTGTTCGTTTTTTTCATTGACCCATCAACGTTTGCCAAAGACCATGGTAACGGCCCTAGTGGGTGACAAAGGACAAGTTGCATGTCGAGGTTCCTTGTCTTGGCGACGAGTATCATGGTGGCAAACAGTTGTCTGTCAGCTCTCAGGACGATCTCCTTGTTTGTGCCCTTCACAACTTTCTGCTTGATCTTACCAAAGGTCTTCAAGTTTAGCTTGTTCAATGTGTCATGAAAGCCTGTTCCCTCTTCAAGACGTTTCTGGAAGCTTTGATACGCCGCTTCCCCCTTTTGCAGGGTGTTGAGTAGGTCATTAGAAACGTCCTCCCTCGCAGCCGCTCCGGTAGATATACTGAGAAGACATGACGGATCATCGGCGAATGGATTGGTCCAGTCATTTTCCAGTAGATCACAGATAGCTGTGACGCCAGACTCATCACGTTTGATGCGAGAAGTAGACAAGTCAGGGTGCTTGGCGTGAGATGTGTCGCTGCCATTCACAAGGATAGTTTCTCGTAGTTGCCTCAGTGCAGTAGCCCGATTTTCTGCAGTTAGATAGTATCGTGACACAGCCCCTTGTCGAAGACTAAAACCTCGTGTTCCTCCAGCTGTTTGCGTATCTTTGTTTACTGTTTCTTCTGTTGTCTGATCAACAGCGATTCTGGCAAATGGATTCCCTGGTCTAAGCTGTACGGAGAAGTAGCCTTGATTGAAATGCCTGTACAACTCGGGGCATGTTTCGTGGAGTTGCGTCATCTGTGCATAGTACACTGGTAGATATCTAGCATAGTTCACCTTGTTCATTGCGAAACACCAAGGGATCACTCTTCTGACACAAGCCAAGTGAAGCATCCAGTCGCCTTCTCTATCCGCACGAATCAACCCCAGCAGGGTCTCTACCATATCAATATACATCATCCAGAAGCGAGCCAGGTCTCCATGTTTGGTTCGCAGAAAATGTAGGTATTTCGCGAACATGTCAAAGCTCTGTACACATGAATCATCATCGAGAGCAGCAGCGAGAGTCTCGTGGCAAACATCCTCCTTGATGCTGCGAATTTTGAGGTCAGTGCTTCGAATCTGGGGTTCCTTGTCAGGATGATTGCTTTCTATCCACACCTGGAAGCCCTTCCAAATGATGCGCATTAGTGCCTCGTACATCAACTTGTGGAGTCGCACAGCACGGTTGTATTGCTTGCCTTCCAGAACCCTGTTGATGGAACCTTCAGCGATTACTCCTGACTCAACAGCTACATCCCGAAGGCCTGCATCTCCAAACATTTTCCCAATGCTCGACATGAAGTTACAGATGGTATGGAAGTTCCCCATCATGAGCACGATTCTTCCATATCGATCGACATCTTTCCATGCTATTTCGGTCGCCTTAGCAAATAGTGCCTGGTCTAGCACCACCGGTATACGCTCAAGCTGAAGTGATGACATGATGTTCAGAGCTTCTCTGAGGATTTCTTGCACTGTTGCCATATCTGTGGCAGGCGCGTTTATAGTCGGCAGGTAGCCAACTACATCTTCCGTCACCTGAACACGATCTCTAGTCATGATGTTGAAACCAGTCCACGAACTGATTGTCTGGTCGCATGGTTCCAGCATGCGAGTCATAATCCATACGTGATTTCGGCGCTGCGCAAGGGATGTTGCGCCTGCAAGAGTGTCAGAAAGATCTGCAGGCTTGATTGCAGGTGGGCCCTCTCGTTTCCCACCGCTGTATATTGGAACTAAATCGCTGGATGACGGGATAGATCGCTTCTTATCTGCTTTGGATACTGCCGATGGAGGTTGGGGCGGCAAACACGACTGCGACTTCGGTTGGACGATGATACCGTTGACGCGATGCGATGTTCCGCCACCACTCAGCGATTCCTCTAGCCTGTCGATGTTATCGAATGCTAATACAGTCGGGACCGAAGGGTGCACATGTGACGGAAGTGGTACTGTATCTTTCTCCACACTTGCTAATTTGTCTATGCATAGCGCTGTCTCGATTTCTTCCAGAACTGTGTACGAACATCCGTGCCCGAGTCGATTCAATATTCTGATGACCTCTGTATTACCGGTGAGCGTTTTCATGACCCACGGAAGTAGGACATGCTTCGATGTTCTGATGGTACCCCGGTGTACAGCATTGATGATATCTTGAGCCATCGACCATACCAGTGTGTCGGCACGCGCAGAGCTACCCCCACTCCCGCAAATCAAAGTATGCAGAAATACACGAAGAGAATCTGGTATCTTCACGTAATCTGAAGTGAGTTCTGCTGGCTGAGGCGGCCAACGTTCATTGTAATGAGCATCTTTGATCTGGTGTCGCAGTGAAGTAGCTGCACGCACAATGTTACTTTCACCATCCGTTCGTTCAAATGCTTTCACTTCTGCTTTCAGGTTTACGCACTCTGCAGCAATCTCTCGCTTTGTCAGATTATCGGGCATCAAGTATACACGGTGTTTCACATTGAAGAAGATGAGCGATTCTCCAAACTCTCTTTGTAATGTGCGCTGCAGATTCTTCTTGATGGAGTCACGAACATCAACTGAAAATGTATCTGAAGACAGGATATCTGTTGCAACATCAACTATTGGAACAATCCTCGGGTTCAAGAACAAGTCAGTGCGAATGAAATTGAATATACATCGTATCATTTCTTTTTTCTCGATATTATCTTCAATGTCAGTTTCTACTTGAGGTTTTTGGGGCCGTGTGTAGTTTCTATAGCAGGAGAAGTGGTAGTGAGCCTCAGCTGCAACCATATCTCGTGTAGTCAATGCCAAAACTCTCTCATCATTGCGAGCTGTCGCAGCATCTCTTATTGTCTTATCTGCTCGAAGTTCAACAGCCAAGACAACTGTTTCACGGGTACGACTGCCTTTTATGAATTTTGAAGCACGCTGGCAAAAAATGCATTTATCATCGTAGACCGTTGAAGTTGATCCTGTCTCTTCCCGTGATGATCGCCGTCGCACCGCATCGCCAGTATCAACTGAAGAACTTCTAGCTGCATTGGTCAAAGTAGCTAGGTGGTTTTTGTGAGTGAAGTCTGATCTACAAGCCCTATGGTATAATATTGGAATATTAGGAAGTTCAACTGCGCCTTCTTGGACTGGCTTTAGAATTGGATAAAAGTTTCTAACTGCGGCTGCGTCACACAATGTCTTCCAAGAACTGTTGCCCGCTGCCTTGCTTAGTTCAGAGAGTGGCGACTTCTTGCTGCACAGGATGCACGTTCCGGACTCAGGTTCAATCTTCGCCCGTTTCGCCTCGACACCGGCCATCTCAGCTGAAAGAACAAAAAGACTGACGTTAGATTACTCCGATATCCGAAAAGCTCGCCAGCTTACATAGACATACTCATCCAAGTCAGTGAACATGTTAGATGGCGCCATCTAACATGTTCACTTTTAGTTCTTAAGCCACCCCCCCCCCCCCCCCCCTCAGAAATTAATCAGGTCACCGCAACAAATCTCAGACTGAGATATAGAATATAGAATATAGATATAGAATAGACTGACGTCACTTTCGGCACTGGGTTCTGTGGGTTGATTATCGGTGGGAAATTCCAACTGACATAGTTTCGGTTTGTGGAAAGTGCATGCCTTTTCATATATTTTTTGTGTACACTCGTGGTGGATGATATGTTTTAGTTTTTGAGTTATTTTTATAGACAGATAAACGGTGTAGCACAATGCATAATTTGGAAAATCATACCAGTGTTGTTTCACTAAAAAAAGTAGAAGTCTAATAATAAAATATTGAAAAATATATGATTTTTTTTCGATAATTGATTTTTATAATAATTAATCTAAAACAAAATGCTTCATATTATTTTTTATTTAGACGGTACACATCGGACGTATATTTAGTCGTCAACCGCACATCGATAGCTAGTATAGAAGTCCAGATACACGTGCAACAATGTACCCCACCAAATGGGCATTTTCGAGCTGGGTGGTTTCAAAGATGGCGTCCATCCGGGCACTAAGCTACCGTTCTCAGATGTCCATCACACCTTTTCTGACACTTGAGACATTGGTCTAATGGAAAATCATAATGAGAATTACTCCCCCCCCCCCCGGAGCATTCACTTCAAAAAATGGCCGGTTGGCTCAAGGACTATTTCCCGGGAACCCGAAAGTTCGCTAGTGACTCTTGCTCGCCAACGTTCACTCCGGACCGCAAGTAGCTCAGCTCCTTCTTGTCCGACTCATTCGCTCCGCCCTCTTTCTCTCCCTCTTCTTCCTCTTCATCGTTCCGTTCCCGATCCGGTTTCCTGTTTCTTTTAACATTAACTTTTTTACCTTTTGAAAACAGTTCATGAACAATAAACCTTTTGAAAACAATAATAGTACGTGGAATCAGAAATATTTACAGTGGATGCAAACCACCACAACGGAAGTGAAGAATCAGTAGCAGCATAAGGAAGAACGCTATTGAAAATTGGGTCACCACGTCAAAATCCAAGATGCCCGCCACCATATATGTCTGAACCTTGTGAGCGGAATATCTTGAAAAATAAACGAACTACTAACTTCTAATCTGGTGTGTGGGTGTGTCTCCAACCCACTCGCAAATATTATCGACTCTTCCATGTTTTCTTCGTCTTCCACTTTGTCAACTCACATCACTTCACCGACGGGGGACCTAGGCGTAACGCTTGTTCCACAGGTAAGATCAAAGAGGAACGAATGAGTGGAGGTGACCAGTGAGACTGGATTTTGGGAGTTTCACCGGAAGGGGATTACATGCAGATTGCATTCGCCCTACACCTATAGGAATCTGGGGGTGGAGGATGCACAGAATATGGTAAGATCCGAACAGAGGGAGGACAAAGAAGACCAGAAGCTCAGCTTCATCGCAGGATAAACTAATGGGTTTGAAGGCCTTGATTTCCATGGCGTGAAGTTGAGCAATGTGTAAGACAGGGGTGCCAACCCAAAGCAGAGAGCAGTGTTCCATCAAGCTGTGGAAGAAGGCCTTGTAAGTAGATGAGACTTCAGGTGTGCCAAGGAAAGATTGGAGGATGCCCAGTTTGCAGCTGCCTTTTGAGGCCAACTTAGAAATGTGGTTTGCGCAAGAAAGATCATGAGTTCCAAAATTTTGAGTGACTGAACTTCTCGAGGTTTTTCCAGAAGTCGATGTGGGGGATCAAGTGGGGGCATCACTCCGTCCTTCCTGAGAGACAGGGTGAAAGAGTGATTGTTGGGAAGATTTAGTTTGGAATTTAATGTTTTGAACACCTTTGCATAGCAAATCTGAGCATCTCATGAATATCACTCCCACTTGTGACATGAACACGTGACACCAGCCTGCACATGCAAAATTACTTAATTGGTGGGAAATGTGTGTAGTGGGGGGCTGTGCATGGGTAATTTTTTCTTTTCATTTCAAATTGATGCAAAAGTTTCGTTTTCAGTACCAATTTGAAGGTAAGGGCCTATACAACAATTTTGGTTCGAGTGTGAAGCACTCATATCATTTTTTTTTTGTGGAATTTTTCCTCCTCATGGAGGAATTTGCAACTATCGCCGACACTCCATTCCAAACATCGCCAAGGCTGAAATAAGTGGCAACGAACTTTATCTGTAGGCTGTACTCCAATGAGTCAAACGAGGACAATGACGTTGACCTCGTCCGAATGAGGGTGTTCTTTCAGAAGACTCGGGACGTGGAGAGAATTCCCCCAACGAGTGATGCTTTGGATCAACATCTCAAAAGGAGTGTCTTCCAAGCGAGCATCTGGACAACAGCCCAAAGGTCCATGATGCCTGTCAACAACCCCACTAATCATGGGTGGAAGGAAGAGGACGGCAAGCTGCTTCCCATTTGGACCTCGCTGCCCCTCGCCAAGGATGTATTCCACCTGGATGTGAAGTGCACGTGCACAAGTACCTGCGCTCTGTGCAAGTGCATGAGGGCAAAGTTGGAGTGCACACGTCTGTGCAAGTGCAAATGCGAAAAGTAGCTGCACCAGAACAATTTCCAATACCGACATGAAAAAATGGTCGATTTGTTAGCCACTTTCTTATAAAAAGTACTAGTGCGATACCCGTGCTACGCACGGCTGGGAGGCCAGAAGTAAACAGGCAATGCAGATACGGCAAATGCTGAAGCATGAAACCAATAAATTCCACATTCCTGTAGCACCTTCAGTCGCACGTCAGACGTGGACAGCAAGTTCGTGAAGGACTTCCATGCAAAACGTACCCATTCACAAACAAACTGATACGGTCACGTATATAAACATCGATTGTGGGTCCGTGGCGAATCTGCATATGGCGATCCGCGAAGTTCACGTTTAGAAAGTAGAAACCATCACGGCATGTCATCCTTTACTTGAACTCAATATCTCTTTTTTCATTCCAAACAGCATAACTCCAATCACAAATTAATCACAAAATAAGCTTTTAACAACATTGTTAATGGTTCCTTCATTGTAAAAACTACCAAGTCAACAGTTAAAAGGATTTTGAGCCGATAGGTGTTACGACCTCGGCAAGATCGATGGAGACAGCGATCTGTTAGCTTATACACCGCCCAAGTAGCTAGGTGGAATTCTCTCATGTAGAGATTAAACCCACGTCGTTTGAACTTTGGCCGAGGTCATTATTTACTTTTAATGATGTTTATATACGAATCAAAAAGAAGATAATTGGTTTTGGGTCGTCCTTTCCGCATATCTCGTGGGGTTGTGAGTTGGAGGGGCGGCCGTGATGGCGGGGGGGGGGGGGGGGGGTTGGCATTCTCTCAAGCAGGGATTCAACCCATGTCCTTACAAAAGGTCTTTGTCCGAGGTTACCGAGTCCGATCGGTGTAGCCGTTTGTGCGGCACCCGGGAAAATAACGTAATGCGGGAGTCCAAACCTGAAAATGCTGGAGGCCAAAGCTGAAATTGGAAAAACAATATACTGAAGTGTGGTGCTACGCACACAACTTGCTTGCCAGAGAGGTAGGCCACAACGCGTTGGATAACCAAAAGAGTCTTTATTAGGAAAGCTCAAACTGTAGCACTGGGCGGGCTCGAGCTTGGAGCCCGCATATATGTGCCGGGGCCATGCCTAGTCCCCGGGCGTGGCCAATCGGTCGATAGGCGGGGCATGCCTTCCAGTTCCCCGCCTGGACGTTCGCGCCACCTGCTGGTGCATTGAATTCATGTCCTCTTGCTTGTGTCCGCCACACGCGCCCCCCCAGAATTCCCGCGCACCTGAAGGGTGAGTTTGCGGGGAAGCCGGATGGCCCAGCCGAAACGCCCCCTGGCGATGGGTGCCGGTCTGGGGGGGGGGGGGGGGGTGGCGGGACGGCGGGGCTGGAGGGTGCCGGGGTCCGACCGCCGGGGGGCGGCCTCGACGTGGAAGAAGAGCTGCTGGCGGGGGTGCCGGGGGTCCGTCCGCCGGGGGGCGGCCTCGACGCGGAGGCAGAGCCGCTGGCGGGGGGGTGGTCCGGATCGAGGTGGGCCGGCTTGAGGCGGGCCACAGAAATGCGATCCGGGGCACCGCCGATGTCGACCCTGAAAAATTTGTCCCCGGTCTCCAACACGCGGCAGGGCCCGTCGTACGGGGGCCGTAGCGGTGCCCGGTGGGCGTCGTGCCGGATGAACACGTACTTGGCCGTGCGAAGCTCCGGGGCGACGTGGGAAGGCGGGCAACTGTGGTGTGCCATTGGCACCGGGGCGAACCTCCGGGCGGTCTCCTGAAGGGCGGAGCGCTGTTGTGCCGCGGACCAAGGAGCCGTGGAGTCGCGGATAAATTCACCCGGCACCCGCAGTGGTTGCCAAAAGACCAGCTCTGCCGAGCACGCGCGCAGGTCGTCTTTGGGCGCCATCCTGAGGCCCAGCAGGACCCAGGGGAGTCTGTCGACACAGCCGCCGTCGCAGAGGCTGGCCCAGAGCGCGGCCTTCATGGAGCGATGAAAGCGCTCGCACAGGCCATTGGCCTGGGGGTGGTAGGCCGTGGTGCGGTGTAGTTTCACCCCGAGCCCTTGCACCACCGCGGCCCAGAGCTCCGAGGTGAACTGCGGGCCGCTGTCGGACGAGATGTCCGAGGGGGCACCGAACCGGGCAACCCAAGTGGCGATAAAGGCTTGCGCCACCTCAGCCGCAGACGTCGCCGCCAATGGGACGGCCTCCGGCCACCGTGTGGTGCGGTCGACCATGGTGAGGAGGTGGGTGAACCCTCGCGAGGGGGGCAGAGGTCCCACCAAGTCGACGTGCACGTGGTCGAACCGCCGCTCGGGCACCGTGAACATTGCCAACGGTGCCTGAGTGTGGCGGTGGACCTTTGCGCGCTGGCACGCGAGGCACGTCCTGGCCCAGTCGCGGACGTCCTTCCGGAGGCCATGCCAGACGAACTTTGCCCCGACGAGTTTCTGGGATGCCCTCGCGCCAGGGTGGGACAGGCCGTGGATGGCATCGAACACCGGGCGCTGCCAGCCAGCGGGCACGATGGGGCGAGGCCGGCCGAGGGAGACGTCGCATAGGAGGGCCGTGCCCGCGACGTCGAACGGCACCTCGGTGACGCGAAGGCCCGCGACGGCGGTCCGTAAGGCCTGGAAGCCGGGGTCGGCGGTCTGGGTCTCCGCCATCCGGGCATAGTCGACCCCGAGGTGGACCGCGTGCACGGCGGACCGGGAAAGGCAATCCGCCACCGGGTTGTCCTTACCCGCCACGTGACGGATGTCCGTCATGTACTCGGACACGGCAGAGAGGTGGCGCTGCTGCCATGCCGACCATGGCTCGGTGACCTTGGCCATCGCGAACACAAGGGGCTTGTGGTCAACGAAGGCCGTGAACGGGCGGCCCTCCAGCAGATGGCGGAAGTGTCGGACCGCCAGGTGGAGTCCGAGCAACTCACGGTCGAAGGTGCTGTACCAGCATTCGTGCGGGCGTAGCTGCCGGCTGAAAAACGCCGGCGGTTGCCAAGCACCACGCACCCATTGCTCGTGCACCGTGCCCACCGCGTAATCCGACGCGTCGGTGGTGAGGGCGTTCGGTGCATCGGGCGCCGGGTGCGCCAGCATGGTGGCGTCGGCCAGAGCCAGCTTTGCGCCTGCGAACGCCGCGGCCATCGGCTCCGACCATGCGATGTCACCTTTGCCCGGCTTGCCCCGGATGGCCTCGTGCAAGGGGCGGAGGAGCTGGGCGACGTGGGGCACGAAGCGGTGGTAAAAGTTCACCATGCCCAGGAACTCCTGGAGCCCCTTGACCGTGCGGGGCCGCGGGAAATCCCTGACCGCCTCCACCTTGGCCGGTAGCAGGACGGCCCCGTGCTTGGTGATGCGGTGCCCCAAGAAGTCGATGGTGGTGACACCGAAATGGCACTTGGCAGGGTTGATGATTAGGCCATGCTGGCCCAGGCGTTCGAACAGCGTGCGGAGGTGGAGCAGGTGGTCTTCCCGGGACGCGCTCGCAACTAGGATGTCGTCCAAGTAGACGAACAGGAAAGGTAAGTCACGCAAGACGCTATCCATAAGCCGCTGGAACGCCTGAGCTGCATTCTTCAACCCGAAGGGCATCCTCAGAAATTCGAAGACGCCGAAAGGAGTGATGACGGCCGTCTTCGGGACGTCGACCGGTTGGAAGGGGACCTGATGGTAGCCCCAGATGAGGTCCACCTTCGAAAACACGGTCGTGTTGGCCAACCGGGCAGAAAAGTCCTGAATGTGCGGGACCGGGTAGCGGTCGGGGGTGGTGGCATCGTTGAGCCGGCGGTAGTCCCCGCACGGCTGCCATCCCCCGCCGGGCTTCGGCACGATGTGCAGCGGGGAAGCCCAAGCGCTGTTGGAGCGCCGCACGATCCCCAGCCGCTCCAGCGTGGCGAACTCCATTTTCGCCACAGCGAGCTTTGTGGGCTCGAGTCGGCGTGCCCGGGCATAGACCGGCGGCCCGACCGTGGGGATGTGATGCTCCACCCCGTGTTTCATGGCCACCGCTGAAAAGGTGGGCCGCGTGAGGGCCGGGAAACTAGCGAGGAGGCGGGTAAAGTCGTCCGCTGCCGGAAGCGTGCAAACTAAACTTGCCGGGACGGAACCCTCCAGCAAGCCGCTTGGCAAGCCGCTTGGTGAGCCGCTCAGTGAGCCGCTCAACGGGCTGCTCAGCGAACAAGCGAGCGAGCTAAAGGTTTCTGCCTGGACGAGCCGTTTGTGCTTTACGTCGACCAACAACCCATTCACACATAGGAAGTCCGCACCGAGCAATGCCATCGGCACGCTGGCGGTCATGAACGACCATTGAAAGCGCTGCCCTCCGAACCGCAGGGAGAGGCAGCGCTTCCCGAACGTGTGGATGGGTGTACCGTTGGCGGCAAGCAACGTGGGGCCCCGGCCCGCGGTTCGCTTGTCAGACGTGTAGGCTGGGATAACGCTTACCTGCGCTCCTGTATCGCAGAGGAAACGGCGCCCGGACAAGGTGTCTGTGATAAAGAGGAGGCTGCCGGAATGGCCGATGCTCAGGGCCGCTACCGAGCGCCGGCTTGGTAGTTTCCCGACTTGTCAAATGAGCACGGCGGGCAACACTTCCTAGCCTTGTGGCCGAACCTGGCGTGGTAAGAGCACCAGGCTTGCGGCGGCGAGGGCTTCAGCGGCCGCGGATTTCTCGGCGGTGGTGGTGGTGGGCAGGGCGCGGCAGCGGCCATGAGAGACGCAGCAGCATCAACCTCGGGATCCACGATGGCCGCACCGTAACCCGACCGCTTGTCGCAAGCCGCGAATAACTTGTCGGCCTCTGTAGCCAGGGTGTGGGGTTCTTTTATTTTGGAAACGGCCAGCGCGAGGCGTACCTGTGCGGGTAGCTGGCGTAGGAAGAGCGCCCGAAATAAGAAATCCGGGGCTTGGTCACCCAGCAACGACAGCATATGATCCATCCGCACGGATGGTCGTGTGTCGCCGAGTTCGGGAAGGTCCAGGAGGCGGTCGGCCCGTTCGATCTCTGTGAGGCCGAACGTGGCGATGAGGAGACGTTTGAGCGCCCCGTACTTGTGGTCGACCGGCGGGTGCCGCAGGATGGACATGACTCGGGCGGCAGTGCCGGGCCCGAGGGAGGCGACCACGTGGTAGTAACGGGTCTCATCCGCCGTTATGCCTCGAAGCTGAAATTGTGCTTCGGCCTGCACGAACCACACATCGGCCTGTGCTTCCCAAAACTCCGGGAGTTTTACCATGACGATGTTGTTGGCCATGGCGCGTTCGGTGGACAGCAGCGGCTGAACCAATCGGGGTCACCAGTGAAGTGCGGTGCTACGCACACAACTTGCTTGCCAAAAAGGTAGGCCACAACGCGTTGGATAACCAAAAGAGTCTTTATTAGGAAAGCTCAAACTGTAGCACTGGGCGGGCTCGAGCTTGAAGCCCGCATATATGTGCCAGGGCCACGCCTAGTCCCCGGGCGTGGCCGATCGGTCGATAGGCGGGGCATGCCTTCCAGTTCCCCGCCTGGATGTTTGCGCCACCTGCTGGTGCGTTGAATTTGTGTCCTCTTGCTTGTGTCCGCCACAATACCCTATTTTACTCCAGGAGATCCCAGGATTACCCACACAAGATATCGTTGCGATCGGTTCAGCTGTTTTTGCGGTACCTTTGAACGGACGGACAGACGGACGGACGGACATTTGGTGAATTATAGTAAGATGATCAATTTCCAATATTTATACTCTGTTGGCTGAGTGAGATTAACAAACATGAATTTAATATCTTTAGACTGAGTTACAGTTTTAATTCTTGGAGCCTTAAGTTCATTGCACCATAGTAAGCATGAAGGTTGCTTGCTTCCTGCAATCCAATAAATATCAGTTTGAAGTCTTGAAGGAAGACACCAACGAGGACAGGTATCAGAGCCTCATGTGGAGTTGTTTCAGAAAGGTGCTCCAACAGGCCCATTTACCACTTTTAGCTTACCTTCAGCTTGTGTCCCCAATACTGTACTCTTAGTTGTAGGTACTTGTAAGCAGCATGAGTGCTTTTGGTGTTTGTAAGGGAATGTCAATGATTTTGGAGTCTATCTTCACTTCATATGTCTTTGATAATATTGAGTTATAAGCGGGTTTGATTGAAAGTTACCTGTTAGGATAGTTGCAGTGTGGACTCAATGCCACCTAATTGGCTTCCGGATGGTTTGATCTACAAAAGTTCTCGTGTGCATGACAGCTCATTTTACAAGGTCATATCTTTATTCCAAGGGAAAATCCTGAATGGACCCATTTCACAATCTCCCCACCTTTTGCCATAAAGTGCCTTCACCCTGTACCATGGCAAGGTGTGGTTGAAACCAAGACTCTTGTGCACAAGGGGTGAAGACGAGCTTTGCAGCCAAATCTGTAGGCAAAGCCCAAGATGGCCGAACAATCCTACCCCAAATTCATGTCATCAAAGTGATAGTTTTTAGCCGCGTTGCAGACGCTGGTCATAGAGTGCCCTCTGCTGTTGTTGTTGTTGTTCTTCTTGTTCTTCTTCTTCTTGTTCTTGCAGAGAAGACAAAACCTCAAAGCTCCACCCATTCTGGGAACCATAGCTCCACCCATTCTGGGAGAGGCTTCATATAAACAAATATCCACCGGACCAAATTCAGATCCTGGGGGGACAGGGCCTTCTCCATCGCTGCTCCCACCCTCTGGAACTCACTACTTCACACCATCAGAGACTCCTCCTCACTCACCACATTCAAAACATCACTCAAGACCCACCTGTTCAGCACTGCATTCAACATTCAACCCACAGCATTTAACCCCTGACTATCACTTCTCCTTCTCCCTCCTTTTGCTTTAAATATTTCCCTATTGATTCTTGTCTTTTTGCAATTGTTGTTTTCATGTTTTGTTATGCATTATGTTTTGCACTCTGTCAAAGCACCTTTGGGCTTCATGAAAAGCGCTATACAAAATAAATGAATTATTATTATTATTATTTTATTAACTCGCATAGCTTTGAGGCCTGTTTTGTAGGCCCGTGGTGTCTTCCTCTCTCACACAGTTTTATTTCAAATCAAATTCGATATATCATTTCATTTTTCACAGTCGCTAACATAGTTTTAGACTCGGTTGAAAAAAAACGGGAAGAAAATCCGATGAAAGTTGCCCTTTATAGAACTAAATGAATTCTCAAAGGCCTGTAACTTCAAGTCCATTGAGATATACTTTTTTTAAATCGCGGCATGGTCAGTCATACACCGCCCGAAATAACAGACGGGAAAATGCCGAGATATATATATTTTGTTTAAATCGCGGCATGCTCAGTCATACACCGCCCGAAATAACAGACGGGAAAATGCCGAGATATATATATTTTGTTTAAATCACGGCATGCTCAGTCATACACCGCCCGAAATAACAGACGGGAAAATGCCGAGATATATATATATATATTTTAAATCGCGGCATGGTCAGTCATACACCGCCCGAAATAACAGACGGAAAAATGCCGAGATATATTAAAAATTCGTCGCCACACACGGGAAATTGCCGAGATATATTTTCACTTTGCACAAAAATAACATCAAGTAATCGAATCAATAGGAATGTCCTGTGCCTATAACATCGACGTTATAGGCACAGCTGCATCTAGGCATTGTGTAACATCGACGCGGCTTTTGTTTTAATTAAAACTTTTTGTACTTGTTATTCTTAAAATGAGCTGTTAGGTCGAAGAAGGCATAATCATCATGTAATCTGAGTATGTACTACATGCTAAGTCAAACCAGCTCAAAATATTGTCCTAGTCCCATCATTGTCATCACTATTATACTCTGTCTGCTCCAGTGTGTCTGGAGTCTGTCCGTTCATGGGTGTGGCTTCCCCCATTGAGGGAGTGGCTACACCCGTTCTGGGAGGGGCTTCAAAAACAAATCTCCAACATTTTGGTCGAACCGCATAGCTCCGAAGCCTCTTTTGTTAGGCTTGCACTTTCTGACTCTCTCAATGTTTTATCCGAACTCTAATTCGATATCTGATTTCATTTTTCGTAGTTGCTAAGATGGTTTTACACTCGATTGCAAAAGCGACGGTGGGAAAACTGGGCGAAAGTTACAGTTTATACACCAAAATGCATGTTAAACAAAGAGCAGTGATTGCAGACCCTAGCCAGGACATGTTTGTGTGGTGTATTTTATGTGGTGTTTGTTTCGTGTTGTTTCAGATAAGGTTAGTTTTTCTATCCAAAATGGCTGCCAAACCACATGATCTATGCCATCACCGTTTTCATAATGTATGCAGCAATGGTGTGAAATTATATTTGTAAAACTTTGCATCGATAGGGTAAGTGCCTTCAGAGAAACAATTTTTTGAATATTTTCCTTCAATCCAATATGGCTGCCAAACCATGGGGTTTTCTTCAACATTATCCCCATGGGTAGTTGAACATATGGTTAAAATTTTGCATCGATCTGTTAATTGCTTTCAGAGAAGAACAGCAATTTCATTTTTGCAGTTTTTGCATAAAATCCAATATGGCTGCCAGACTGTGTGATCTATGACTTAATTGTTTTCAAACTTTATTCCCCAAGACTAGTATATCATGTGTGTGGAGTGTCGGATCAATCTAGTAAGCCGTTCTGAAAAAGAAGATTTTCATTTTCAATCCAATATGCCTAACCCTAACCCTAACCCTGTGTGCGATGCTCTACCCCTATCCCTGTGTGTGATGCTCTACCTCTCTCCACTGTGTACGATGCTCTACCCCTATCCCCTGTGTGTGATGATCTACCCCTATCCCCTGTGTGTGATGATCTACCCCTATCCCCTGTGTGTGATGCTTTACCCCTATCCCCTGTGTGTGATGCTCTACCCCTATCCCTTGTGTGTGATGCTTTACCCCTATCCCCTGTGTGTGATGCTCTACCCCTATCCCCTGTGTGTGATGCTCTACTCCTCTCCCCTGTGTGTGATGCTCTACCCCTCTCCCCTGTGTGTGATGCTCTACCCCTATTCCCTGTGTGTGATGCTCTACCCCTATCCCCTGTGTGTGATGATCTACCCCTCTCCCCTGTGTGTGATGCTCTACCCCTATCCCCTGTGTGCGGTGCTCTACCCCTCTCCCCTGTGTGTGATGCTCTACCCCTCTCCCCTGTGTACGATGCTCTACCCCTATCCCCTGTGTGTGATGATCTACCCCTATCCCCTGTGTGTGATGATCTACCCCTATCCCCTGTGTGTGATGCTTTACCCCTATCCTCTGTGTGATGCTCTACCCCTATCCCCTGTGTGTGATGCTCTACCCATATCCCCTGTGTGTGATGCTCTACCCATATCCCCTGTGTGTGATGCTCTACTCCTCTCCCCTGTGTGTGATGCTCTACCCCTCTCCCCTGTGTGTGATGCTCTACCCCTATCCCCTGTGTGTGATGATCTACCCCTCTCCCCTGTGTGTGATGCTCTACCCCTATCCCCTGTGTGTGATGCTCTACCCCTCTCCCCTGTGTGTGATGCTCTACCCCTATCCCCTGTGTGTGATGATCTACGGCCCCTCTCCCCTGTGTGTGATGCTCTACCCCTATCCCCTGTGTGTGATGATCTACAGCCCCTCTCCCCTGTGTGTGATGCTCTACCCCTCTCCCCTGTGTGTGGTGCTCTACCCCTCTCCCCTGTGTGTGATGCTCTACCCCTATCCCCTGTGTGTGATGATCTACCCCTCTCCCCTGTGTGTGATGCTCTACCCCTCTCCCCTGTGTGTGGTGCTCTACCCCTCTCCCCTGTGTGTGATGCTCTACCCCTCTCCCCTGTGTGTGATGCTCTACCCCTATCCCCTGTGTGTGATGCTCTACCCCTATCCCCTGTGTGTGATGCTCTACCCCTATCCCCTGTGTGTGATGCTCTACCCCTATCGCCTGTGTGTGATGATCTACCCCTCTCCCCTGTGTGTGATGATCTACCCCTCTCCCCTGTGTGTGATGATCTACCCCTCTCCTCTGTGTGTGATGATCTACCCCTATCCCCTGTGTGTGATGCTCTACCTCTATTCCCTGTGTGTGATGCTCTACCCCTATCCCCTGTGTGTGATGATCTACCCCTCTCCTCTGTGTGTGATGCACTACCTCTCTCCCCTGTGTGTGATGCGCTACCTCTCTCCCCTGTGTGTGATGCGCTACCTCTCTCACCTGTGTGTGATGCTCTCCCAGTCTACCTCTCTCCGCTGTGTGTGATGCGCTACCTCTCCCCCCTGTGTGTGATGCTCTACCTCTCTCCCCTGTGTGTGATGCGCTACCTCTCTCCCCTGTGTGTGATGCGCTACCTCTCTCCCCTGTGTGTGATGCGCTACCTCTCTCCCCTGTGTGTGATGCGCTACCTCCCTCCCCTGTGTGTGATGCTCTACATATCACCCCTGTGTGTGATGCTCTACCTCTCTCCCCTGTGTGTGATGCGCTACCTCTCTCCCCTGTGTGTGATGCGCTACCTCTCTCCCCTGTGTGTGATGCTCTACCTCTCTCCCCTGTGTGGAGAAAAGATCAAGGTTTTGGTTGGGGGGGAAGATAAGAGATGGTGGTGAACAGCTGTTTTAAAGACCTGGAGGGAGGAGTGGGATTGAAGGGAGTGGGGGAGTTTGTTCCAGAGGTAGGAAGAAAAGGGGAATGAAAGAGTGAAGGTGAGCAGAGAGCCTAGATTTTGGCAGTTTAACCATAAGAGGGTTGCAGGCAGCTCTTGTGCGACCTGAAGGAATATTGGGGGGACAGAGCACAGAGAGAGCTGAGGGAGCAAGGCCGGAGAGGAGTCGGTAGAAGACAGAAGCTACCTTTTTGGGGGTTGGATCCCATTGCTCAGCTTTCTGCCCCCTCTTCCTCCCACAGAGCCATATTCTTAATTAACATATTTAGTAAATCACAACCTTACTTCTAAATCATGAGGGCCGATTACAGGGACGTCTGACTACAGAGTGAAACTTTTAATAAATATTTATAGGTCAAATATTTGATAACTTTTATATTATCCAATCAAACTTAACCAAATTTGCAGATCATGCTACTCACTCATAGTCACGACATAAATGAGAATTTCAGTTGGCTACAAATAGATTTGACAATTTTACAATTTCTGGTGACGTCCATGTTTGCCCATGCACTCCAAATGGAGACCACTTCACTCAATGCAGAGGGCCACACGTTGGGCAAAGTTATTGATGACTTGTGACTTGTATTGATGACTTTTCAGAATTCTCCTCAAGCTTTCTTTGCTGATGTTGAGCTCTTCTCGGAGATGCCGCAGAGGTTTCTTAGGATTTGCGGGCAACTAGAGTCAGCAACGGCAGCAATATTCGCGGGTGGCCTTTGTAGTGGAATTATACCGAGTGGAATTATACCGAAGGTGAGCCCAGGGAGTGCTCGCGAATCCCACCAAAAGGGGCGTCTATAAGACCCGGGACAACCGCGGCACAAGGCCACTCCAGCGACACTCACTGTGACATAGTCCTGTAGTTTGAATGGTATGTACACCCCTAGATGCTGCGCTTGTGTTGTTTTACCTACTGATATCAACACTGCCCATATAATGCTCTGATTCTAATGCCTATTGCTTGTATGTATTTTACAGGATGTTACTACAGATCTAAATGATATTAAACCTACCCAAGGGTCAAGTCGTGTCTGTCCTTGATTTTCACGACATTTAATATCATTTAGATCGACGAAATGACTGAACACAAGATGATCCTGGTACCGATTCTCGATGCTGACGCACAAGCCGAGGAATCTGGGTCGGTGTTCACTCACTGGCTCAAAACGCTGGAGAATTACTTCGCCGCTTTTGAAACGGAGCCCACCGCCGTGGCGAAGCTGTCCGTGTTACAGTCGAAGGTTGACCACCGCGTTTACCGGAGCATTGCTCGATTTGAGACGTATGCCACGGCTCTGGCTGAACTAAAGCGACTCTATATAAAGAAACGGAGCGCCATGCACGGCCGGCATCAACTCTCCCAGCGGCGACAACAACCTTTGGAATCGATCGATCGCTACGCGCAGGAGCTGCGTTACCTTTTGGCGGACTGCGTCCAAGAGGTACGGACGCATGAGCAGGTCCAAGATGACCTTTTGCAAGATTCCTTCGTCGCTGGAATTAGTTCTACAGTCTTGAGACTTCGACTCCTGGAGACTGCGGAGCTGACATTTACGGAGGCTCTGCGACTGGCCCGCATCTTCACGGATGCCCGTGAACAATCCACCGCTTATGACCATCCACGAGTCATGGCGGGGACTTCTCAACTCGCGCGACCGGAGAGCGTTACTGCCGAGGAAATGGGAGAAGACCCGACCACGGCCGAGTCTCTGGGTGCTCCTGAAGCGGCTTCCGCTTCCAGCCTCACTGCTGCGGCCGCTGCCCGGCCACGGCCTGACCGGTATGCGAAGTGTTATTTTTGTGGGAATCGGCAGCACCCTAGAACAGAATGCCCGGCTCGGGAAGCAATATGCCATCTGTGCTCCACCAAGGGCCATTTTGCAAAAGTCTGCAGGAAGGCCGCTCGGGGCACCCGCACCCGCGCGACCTTGAATGTGCTTATCGCTGAGCCAACGGATCGAGCACCGGACGGGGCGCCTCACTCGGCTTTGATGAGCAAACCTCCTTCTCGCGGGCCCCTGGCTGCACGCACGACCTTGGTGAGATACACCGGGGCGCTGAAACAAATGGCGCGAACGCGACCGGCCGCAAAGCGACCGACCTTGACTGGCGTTCAAACGCCACCTTCAAGCTTTGCTTTGGAAACTCCTTTCACTGTGCAGCCAACGCAGCACGTGGCTCGAGCGCCATCTAACGGCGGCTCTTATGAATTACACGCCCTCACTCCGGCATATGAAACTGCTGAGGAGCCGCCTATGCGCTTGTCACGGGGCCCTTCCACGAGTTGCCCGAACGACCGGCAAACTGCAGCCGGCGTGGGAATGTCTTCTGACAGTGGGTTTTCCGATGTACTTGAAACTGCAGAGGAGCCACCTATGCGCTTGTCACGAGGATCCTCCATGGGCTATCCGAGCGACCGGAAGACTGCTGCCGGGGTGGGATCCACTCGCGAGGCGCGATCTTCTCGCCCGGACGGCGCAATCCCTGCCGGGCCTGCCGGCCTTGCGCAAGCCATCATTCCGCTCACGGTTGCGGGTGTCTTTGCGCAAGCTTTGATCAACACGGGGTCTACGGATAGTTTTATCGATCAGCGACTGGTGCAGCAACATGGGTGGCCGGTTCTCGGGACAATACGACGGATCTTCATGGCCTCCCAAGGACTTCGGCTGAGCACGAAAGGGGCTTGTCGATTGACACTTGTGATAAAGGGGCGCGCGTTCCCAGACGTGTATCTCATGGTTTTACCTGCATTATGCGCCGACATTCTGTTAGGACTTGATTTCCTTAAGCGACATGGGCGTTTGGAAATAGACTTCGGTGGGCCGGACACGCTTGCTGTGTGCGCCCTCGCTCAGATGGACGTGGAGCCTCTCTCGCTGTTCCCCAATCTGACCACTGATTGTACCCCTGTAGCCATAAAATCGCGGCGCTACTCTCGCGCGGACGCGCAATTCATTGCGGAGGAAACGGCCCAGCTCTTAAGGGACGGTATCATTGAACCCAGTAGGTCTCCGTGGAGGGCCCAAGTCTTAGTGGTGCGAAGTGAGGCCCACCGCCGGCGTATGGTAATCGACTACACCCAGACGATAAATCGGTTTACCCAGCTGGATGCCTACCCCTTACCGGGGATGGATGCCCTGGTCCGCCAGGTGGCCCGGTATTCCGTTTACAGCACTCTCGATCTGCGTAGTGCGTATCATCAGGTCCCCATCTCTAAGGCTGATCGCGTCTATACAGCCTTTGAATCGGGTCAGCGGTTGTACCAGTTCACTCGACTCCCTTTTGGGGTAACTAACGGTGTCGCGTGTTTTCAGAGGGCTATGGATGACCTCATTGCGAAGGAGAACTTGACCGATGTCTTTGTCTATCTAGACAATCTTACGGTTTGTGGGTACGACCAGGGGCATCACGACGCTAATCTGAAGCGCTTTCTCGAGGTCGCGCAGAAATATCACCTAACCATGAATGACACTAAGTGTCGCTACTCTCTCCGCACGGTCGATCTTTTGGGGTACACCGTGACCTATGGCTCTGTCTCTCTGGATAAGGAGCGTCTGCGACCTTTGCTCGATATGGCTCTGCCTAGCGATCGGGCTTCGTTGAAACGCGCTCTTGGGCTGCTCGCCCACTATTCGAAGTGGGTGCAAAATTTCTCCGTGAAGCTCCGCCCCCTCGTGGCCTGCGACATGTTCCCCATGGGCCCGGCCGCTATGGTGGCCTTCGAGGGCCTTAAAGCCGACATCGCTGGCACCGCTGTAGCGACGATTGACGAGAGTGCTTCTTTCGTCTTGGAAAGTGATGCCTCGGATCATGCGATAGCGGCGACTCTCTCCCAAGGGGGACGCCCTGTGGCCTTCTTTTCGAGGACTCTCACCTCCGCTGAGCGGAGGCATTCGTCTGTCGAAAAGGAAGCGTACGCGATCGTCGAATCGATCCGGCGATGGCGGCCGTACCTGCTTGGGCGGTGTTTCCAAATCATCACGGACCAACAAAGCGTTGCATTCATGTACGATACCCTACATGCTCAACGCATTAAGAATGAGAAAATCACCCGCTGGCGTATCGAACTCGCCGACTTCTGCTACACCATCAAATACCGCCCGGGGAAGGATAACCTGGTCGCCGACGCCTTATCAAGGCCGGCCACTTGCGCGGGGGTTGTAACTTTGGAGGGACTGCGCGTTTTGCACGGCAATATTGGGCATCCCGGTGTAGCGCGCTTCGCGCATTTTGTGCGCAGTGGTAATCTGCCGTACTCGATTGAGGACATCCGCCGGATCTGCCGTGATTGCACTATTTGTGCGGACCTCAAAGAAGCGTGATTGCACTATTTGTGCGGAGTGCGGACAAGTCTGTCCTTGATTTTCACGACAGCCTTCCTGGTTTTGGTTGGCGAGTATGGCCGCCTCTGTTTCGTGAATTCATATTCCAGTCAAGACTGCCAGGCTGTCTTAAGTTTTTCACAATCCTCTGAATTTGAGACTTGCTGGGTGCTTTTCTTGTTGTAAAATGTGTGCAGAACAGGCCATTGTGTCGAGAACGAATTTGTCCGCATATAGTTTTCTGCAGAAAATGGCTTTTCTTCACGTGAACACGACATGGCGTGTAAATGTCATGGATTCAAGACACTTAGCAGATACACTCTCCCTTCAGTCCGTTCCAACCTCCTGAAGAATGATAGAGATTGAATGAAAGCTGTGAAAGTTATAAAACTTTTCCCGGGGCTCACATTTTGGGGGTTCACCATGTACATACATACCCATTTCACGAGGTGAGTTAGGGTTACGGTTTAGGGTTAGGGTTTAGGGGTTAGGGTTAGGGGTTAGGGTTTAGGGTTAGGGTTTAGGGTTAGGGTTTAGGGTTAGGGTTTAGGGTTAGGTTTAGGGTTAGGGTTGGGGTTAGGTGTTAGGGTTGGGGTTTAGGGTTGGGGTTAGGTGTTAGGGTTAGGGTTTAGGATTAGGGTTAGGGTTTAGGGTTAGAGTTAGGGGTTAGGGTTTAGGGTTAGGGTTCGTTGTCCTTGTTAGGGTTAGGGTTGGAGTTAGGGGTTGGGGTTAGGGTTTAGGGTTAGGGTTCTTTGTTCTTGTTGGGTCAAAGAGCATCTTTGTCCCAGCGGTTCACCCTCCCTCCCCCCTTTATTGTCTCAGTCCCTCCCTTAGTCCGAGACACCATGAGGCCTACTCTGCACTGCACTCATTGGCCTGTGAGCCCACCTCTCACCTGGAAAAGGCACAAAGAATTAATTTATCCAAAACCTACAACTTACTGGACGCAACTGTGCTATTTTGTCAATTAATTCCACTTTGGCGTCTGGAGTTCAGTTTCCAAACCTGTTCCGGATAAATATCCTATGTGGCTTCGACTGATCTTGCAGATGTGAAATGTATGGAAATTGATTGTGCTCGTGCAAAGTGCGCTTCACACGAAACAAAACCTCTCTTTGGAGAGGCTTCAAAGAGCCTGGGAGTCACAACAAAGTCGACGAAGATGTGCCCGACATTCCAGCGGTCACATCTGCAAGTAACAACCAGCTGCAGTCTACGGATGATGTGTTAGCAAGAGGAATGCCAACAAAGCAGCCACCACCAACTAAACAGAAAAGAACTTTCAATAACTGCACTTGAAGATTTTTGAAGTTTTTCCTTATTTGGGCACTTCATTTAGCAATTGTGACTTCCCGATAAGTGTTGATAAGATCGCTCATACGTAGGTAGCATCGTTGCCTTTTTAGCTGTTTCATGGGCGTTGAACTCATGCCTCGACTACAAGCCGCCATCTTGTGAGGGCCGTGCGTAGGCCCGTCCTCAGGAACGTTAAGTTGGGTGTCGCGTGTGCTGGCCTTTCCAGGTGGGCGTTGAAGATTGTACCTTTCAAAAAGAGTAGGGCATTGTGTGCTGATACTCTGGCCAACTTCCAAATTCCTGCCATGAATTCCGCCACGAAAAGCAAGAGCAAATTCTGGAAAGTGCAAAAAGGAACAGAAATAGTGATACAGTCAACATCCTTAATCAAAGTTTTAAACAATTATCCATCACTTTGAGTAAATGGTGTTCGGGTGCTGGCTTGAGATCCTGGGGTGCTGAGTTCGAATCCCCGTCTGTCATTGAATTAACACGAGGTGGGTTGACTCCGTCTGTCATTCTTCCGAGGTCGGCAAAATGATTACCAGCTTACTGGTGATAGGGGGCACTGCATCAACGGCACAGCTGTCCTCCCAGCAAATGATGCAACCTGCAGACATGTGCTGTTACAAAATAAGATCTTATAATTATCCTTGAAATTGTACAACCTAATTTTGCTTCAGTGGATTCATTCAGGACTCGTTCAGATGGGATGCTGCCACCATTCTAGAATTCCACAACCCCCCCCAAGAACTCCAAGATGCACACGTTCTTCCAGGTGATACTTCTAAAACTCACACTGATCTCCCATCTCCAATTGCTGAACCCACTCTTCCCTCCAGGGCTTCAAGCAGGCATGCACCACTATCTCATGTCATCCCCTATCTTTATCCACAATCTTTATTACCCCCATTAACCTTTTCTATCCCGACCATCTTACTTGCAGGTTACTCTCCTCTTTTCTTGTGTGTTCATTCCCTTGCTCATTGTGTCTAACAGTTATCCCACTGTCCTACTATCAGTTCATAAACCTCCATTACCTTGATCATTGATGCGGAACCAGATCTTCACCAAAATCGAATCATTTATTTTGTGTCACATGCCCAACCTGCCCACCAAGTTTTGTCCGAATCCGTCCACACCTTTTTGCGATATCCTACTCACATATAAACAGACCGGGGTGAAGACATATAACTTTCGTCCATCTTTGGTGGTGGAGGTAACAATTTTTTCTTTTTGTTGCATTTGCAATCTCTTTTGTGGGTTATTAGTGATTTTATCTTGTACTGAAAATTTTAACATATCTGTATTATCCTTCCCAGATGGAATATGAAGTAATTTTATCTTTACAGGGTTTTTTTTTTTTTTTGTTTGTTTTTTTTTGTATACAAGATCGAGGCTCGTGAAAGAGCGAACATTAATCACACAGAAAGACAAACAGACACATAAAACAAATAACATGGGGAGCGGTAGACAAGATGGGGAGAGAAGGGGAAGGACACAAACACAACATTTGAGAGCAGGGACCGAGAGACACGGAGACATCGAGAGATCTGTGGGAGGGAGAGGGCTTTGGGGGGGGAGGCATGTGAAGAGGGGGGGGGGGGGGTGGGAGAGGTATAAACATATGGACACTGCCAGGACTTCCAGGAAAGAAGTTGGAATTTCAAACAAGGTGGATCTGGGGTGAATTAGTGGGGGTAGAAAAGATCAAGGTTTTGGATGAGGGAAGATAAGAGATGGTGGTGAACAGCTGTTTTAAAGACCTGGAGGGAGGAGTGGGGTTGAAGGGAGTGTGGGAGTTTGTTCCAGAGGCGGGAGAAAAGAGGAATGAAAGAGTGAAGGTGAGCAGAGAGCCGAGATTTCGGCAGTTTAACCATCAGAGGGTTGCTGGCAGATCTTGTGCGACCTGTAGGAATATTTGGGGGACAGAGCACAGAGAGAGCTGGGGGAGCAAGGCCGGAGAGGAGTCGGTAGAAGACAGAAAGACCACCTACCTGCCTGCGGTGAGTGAGTGAAAGGCCCTCAGAGATAGCTTCATCGCGGGAGATTCCAATGATTTTGAAAGCTTTGGATTCAACAGCGTGAAGCCGAGCCAGGTGTGAGGCAGGAGCACCAGCCCATAGGGGAGAACAGTATTCCATTGAGCTGCAGATGAAAGCCTTGTATGTGGTGAGGAGCTCAGGTGTGCCGAGGAAGGACTTCGCACGACGGAGGATGCCCAGTCGGCGACTGGCTTTGGAGGCCAGCTTGGAAATGTGGTTTTCCCAAGAAAGATCATGGCAGATAGTGAGACCCAAAAGCTTGAGCGACAGAACTTCTTGGAGAGGATTGTTGAGAAAGTAGATGGGAGGGTTGTCCAGTCGATCTTTTCGGAGAGACATAGTAAGAGAGTGAGATTTGTCAGGATTGAAAGACATGTTCCACTTGTTTGACCAGTCTGTGATTTTGTCCAGGTCTTCAGAGAGTGAGGAGGCTGCAGACTGCCGATCTGAGGGAAGAGGAATGGAGCGGCAGAGAGTGGAGTCATCAGCAAAGAGATAGAGAGGATTTTCCAGAGAGTCGGAGAGATCATTGATAAAGACCAGAAAAAGCACAGGGCCCAGCACACTGCCTTGGGGAACTCCAGCCTGAACAGGAAGGGGAGATGAGAGAAATCCATTCAGGGCCACACGTTGACTACGACCAGAGAGGAAGTCCGCAAGCCATGCATGGAGATTTCCATGGATACCATAGGAGGAGAGTTTGGTGAGCAGAGCTGGGTGCCAGACCGTATCAAAGGCATGTGATATGTCAAGGGAGACAGCTCTGATTTCCTGTTTGGCATTGAGGACCTCCATCCATTGTTGAGACAGCAGAAGCAGCATGCCCAGAGTAGAGTGACCTGGTCTGAAACCAAATTGATGATCAGAGATCAAGCCATTGGAGAAGAGGAAAGATTTCATATCCAAAGCAATGAGGGATTCCATGACTTTGCTGATAATTGGGAGCAGGCTGATTGGTCTGTAGTTGCAAGGATCTGTTTTTGCACTTTTTTTGTGTAAAGCGGTAATGTTAGCTGATTTCCAGGATGCTGGCAGATGACCTTGAGCAAAAGATAGGGTGAAAAGAACAGAGAGAGGGTGAGATAGAGCGGCAGAGCAGGATTTTAGGACCCGTGGGCTGATGCCGTCTGGTCCAGTTGCAGAATCAGAGTCGAGGTTTGACAAAAACTCCTCCACCTTGTCAGGAGAGAAGGACACAGAGTCCAGGAGCAGTTGGGTTCGACTGGGAAAGGTGGGAACAGAGAGAGATGGGTTTGGGACTAAGGATTTTGAGGCAAACACAGAGTTGAGGCATTCGGCTTTGTCACGTGCGATGTCAACTGTGTGGCCATTTGAGGTAAGGGAGGGGATGGAGGGGGAACAAACACCAGAAACGGATTTGACCAGACGCCACCAGGATTTGGAGGAAGGAGACAGGTTTGAGAGTTCATTCTTGAGTGAGGAGAGATAGTGCTTCCTGGCACTCCTGAGGTTAGACACACACTTGTTCCGAGCTTGGTGGAAGGAACTGAGATTGCCTTCAGTTGGATTAGCCTTCCAAGAGGCAAAGGCAAGTTGTTTCAGGGCAACTGCCTCACCACAAGATTCAGTGTACCATGGACGGGAGGAAGGGTAAGACAACTGAAGGCGAGATGGGATAAATCTGTGCATGAGAGAGATCAGTTTGCTTTGGAAGAATTTCCAGGAAGAATTGATGTCAGAGGCAGTGGAGATGGGAGACCAATCCAGACGATTGATGGCTGCTTGAAGACTGTCCCAGTCGGCCTGAGTGAAATGCCAGACTCGCGACGCTGAGGAGGCTCTCTGAGAATGGCCAGAGAGATGTCCACTTTGACAAGCACATGATCAGAAGAACCGATTGGAGCAGAAGAAGAGCAGCAGACATTGGCAGGGAAGTTTGTCATAACCAAGTCTAGAAGAGAAGATACTCCATTGGCTGAGATCCGGGTCGGGAAATTGACAGATTGTGTCAATCCCAGTGAGTCACAGAAGTCCTTTGCTGAGGTGCCATGACTGGTGAGAGAGGAACCTACACCCAACCAGGTGGCATGATGACAGTTGAAGTCACCACATATGAGGAAGAGAGAGTTGGGATGAGTGGATAGAAGTTGGTCCATGTTGTCAGACAGTGAAATGTAGATGGAGTCATCACTGTTTGGGGGACGGTACAGAACACATATGAACAAAAGGTGGGAGCGGAGAGGAAGCCGTAGCCAGAGGTACTCCTGGGGGTGAGGAGGAAAGAGGGCAGTGCAAGGAGAGTGAGGAAGAGAGTTTTTGATAAAGATAGCCACCCCACCAGCAGGCCGAGGCTCAGGTCTATCATACCGGAGGAGGGAGTAACCAGGAAGAGATATTAAGGAATCAGAGACATCTTGAAGGAGGAAAGTCTCTGTTAAGCAGATCAAGTCTGGATTGTCCGAAGCAACCTGTATGGAGAGATCAGTCAGGTTTGAGCGAAGGCCCCGGATGTTTGAGGTCCATACCGTTAATGAAGAGAGAGGGGGAGCATCGGGTACAGGACAGGGGAGGGGAGGAGTAGGGTAAGATGAAGGATGAGAGGGGGAGGTAGGGAGAGCAGTTGATAGTGTGTCAGATATTGCAGAAGAGTTCCAAGAAAGGGAAGGATGAGGATGAAAGGTTTGATGGTGAAGGGATGAGGCACAGTGAGGGGTTGTTTGAGGGGGGGGCAGAGGAAAGTAGAAGGTTTGGGGGGGTGGAGGTATGAGATAGAAGGGAGACGAAGTGGGGAGGAGGCAGCTTGGAGGAGGAGGGGGGAGGAGGGAGAATTGGAGAGGAATGGTATGGGGGGAGAATTGAAGGGGAGGAGTGAGGGGGGAGTTTAGGAGGGGAGGGGCAAGGGGGGAGTTTTAGAGGGAAAGGGGAAGGGGGAAGTTTAGAAGTGGAGGGGCAAGGGGGGAGTTTAGGAGTGTAGGGGCAAAGGGGGGGGATTTGGAGGGGAGGGGCAAGGGGGGCGTTTAGGAGGGGAAGGGCAAGGGGGGAGTTCAGGAGTGGAGGGGCAAGGGGGGGATTTGGAGGGGAGGGGCAAGGGGGGAGTTTAGGAGGGGAAGGGCAAGGGGGGAGTTCAGGCGTGGAGGGGCAAGGGGGGAGTTTAAGAGTGGAGGGGCAAGGGGGGAGTTTAGGAGTGTAGGTGCAAGGGGGGGGGGATTTGGATGGGAGCGGCAAGAGGGGAGTTTAGAAAGTGGATGATTAATGAAAGACGAACATTGATAACAAATTGGGTTTGTTGTGATTTTCAAGTTAGCAATCCGATTCAGAACGATGGAGGAGGGATGGAATGAATGTGAATTTAGACCATGTAGTGAAGGAGACGTATAAGATATTGAATTTCTTTTTTTTGAAGAGGAATGAGTTGGAGAGGAAATTGAGAAAAGCCTTTTAAATAGGAAGAAAAACAGCGTGTTGTAATATACCACTGAATAAAACACTGAAGGGGAAAGGTTAAACATATTTAAATAATATTTAAACAGAACTGTGAACAATCTTATATGCACAAAAATACCAACGGGGGGGGGGGGGGGGAGCCGAGAGGGACCACCATGAGTCACGTGAACAGGGCAAACAGTGGATGGCAAGGAGATAATGGGGGCGGGGCGAACAGCACACCTGGACAGAAAATACAGGATGAGACAACAGTACACGTGGAGAAAGGAAAATATATATTTTTTTGGGGGGGGGGTGGGGATTTAGAACGTTAGACAGAGTATTATGTTCGGGGTAGAAGGGAAAAAACTAAGAGCCAAGCAAAACACGCTTAAGTTAACAAACACCGACGGGGGTACAACTACAAGGCCACACACGAGGAGCAGAACACGATTAATTAATTACGAGTTACAGGAAATTCAAACCAAAACTAACTATAATCAAACAATAACGCATGGACGATAAAATAGCGAGTTGAAATTTGACAATCTATCTGGGGAAATGGGGGAGAAACACGTGGTCGAAGAACGAACGACCGAATAAGAATGAATAAACGAATGAGCACAGAGAAGGTAATGTCTTTTTTTTTCTTTTTTTTTTTGAGTTGAGATTTACATAAGGAAGTGGCTATGGGGTGGAAAGACTGGGAAAACAGAGAACGAAAGTTATTGGATCACAAACAGGGTTAGCCTGTTTTTTGTTGTCCTCTGAATCCCGGGCTCAGGATGTGGGGAACCCAGGTTCAATTACCATATGTTAACTGTGTCTGTCCATTGTCTACTAATGTCCTTGTAATTCATGTAAAATATATGCGGATGTGTACCAATGTCCTTGTCCTGCATGTGATTTATATACCAGCTCCTTCCTCCATGAGCCTTAGATCAATGTAAAAGAAAATATTCTCAATGTAAATTAGGTGAAAAAATAAAAAAATAAGCCAATTTCCAGTTTCATTTTAAACTTAATTTCCAACAGCAAATGGCAGGTATAGTGTTCATGTTCTGGTTCATGTTCTACAATGATTCGATTCATGTTCTGAAATGCGATTACTTATTTTAAAGTGGATCAATTCTTTCAGTGGGACACGAAAATAAGTATGCTCCATCTTCGGAGCGAGCTATTTGTAGGACTGGTCACAGCAGTGGTGCAATGTGATGATTCATTATATGGCAGCTCACCTAAAATACCCTGCTACAAACTCACACTCAGATATTCTTAACAAGCAAGTCACCAATGTAAGGTCAGGCCAAAATGATGGGTAATCGATTGTACATTGCACAATGATCCCTGAGAGCCCTGAAAAGATAAAAGAGCCAGACGGATATTAACAAGAATGATTGCACTGTGGTCACAACCTGGGAAAAAAATCTGTTAACGGGCCAATTGGGAAACACATTTAATGCCCTCTTTAAAAAAAGAGTAACAGCGTGATTGGGAAACATTTAATATGCTATTAAAAGATTAACAATGCGATTGGGAAACACGTTTAATGTGCTATTAAAAGATTAACAATGCGATTGGGAAAACACGTTTAATGTGCTATTAAAAGATTAACAATGCGATTGGGAAAACACATTTTAATGTGCTATTCAAAGATTAACAATGCGATTGGGAAACACGTTTAATGTGCTATTAAAAGATTAACAATGCGATTGGGAAAACACGTTTAATGTGCTATTAAAAGCTTAACAATGCGATTGGGAAAACACATTTTAATGTGCTATTAAAAGATTAACAATGCGATTGGGAAAACACGTTTAATGTGCTATTAAAAGATTAACAATGGGATTGGGAAACACGTTTAATGTGCTATTAAAAGATTAACAATGGATTGGGAAAACACATTTTAATGTGCTATTAAAAGATTAACAATGCGATTTGGAAACACGTTTAATGTGCTATTAAAAGATTAACAATGCGATTGGGAAAACACGTTTAATGTGCTATTAAAAGATTAACAATGCGATTGGGAAAACACATTTTAATGTGCTATTAAAAGATTAACAATGCGATTGGGAAACACGTTTAATGTGCTATTAAAAGATTAACAATGCGATTGGGAAAACACGTTTAATGTGCGATTAAAAGATTAACAATGCGATTGGGAAAACATATTTAATGTGCTATTAAAAGATTAACAATGCGATTGGGAAACACGTTTAATGTGCCATTAAAAGATTAACAATGCGATTGGGAAAACACGTTTAATGTGCTATTAAAAGATTAACAATGGGATTGGGAAACACGTTTAATGTGCTATTAAAAGATTAACAATGCAATTGGGAAACACAATTAATGTGCTATTAAAAGATTAACAATGCGATTGGGAAACACATTTAATGTGCTATTAAAAGATTAACAATGCGATTGGGAAAACATATTTAATGTGCTATTAAAAGATTAACAATGCAATTGGGAAACACAATTAATGTGCTATTAAAAGATTAACAATGCGATTGGGAAAACACATTTAATGTGCTATTAAAAGATTAACAATGCGATTCAGGAACACATTTAATGCGCTATTTAAATATTAACAGTGTGATTGGGAAACACATTTAACGCACTATTAAAAGACTAACCCTGTGATTGGGAAACACATTTAATGCACTATTTAAATATTAATAGTGTGATTGGGAAGCACATTCAATGCGCTATTTAAATATTAACAGTGCGATTGGGAAACACATTTAATGCGATATTTAAATATTAACAGTGCGATTGGGAAACACATTTAAGGCGCTATTAAAAGACTAACCCTGTGATTGGGAAACACATTTAATGTGCTATTAAAAAATTAACACTGCGACTGGGAAACACACATTTAATTGATATTAAAAGATTAGCGGAGTGATTGGGAAACTCACATTTAATGTGCTATTAAAAAAAGAACAGTGCGATTGGGAAACACATTTAATGTGCTATGAAAAGATTAACAGTATGATTGGGAAACACACATTTAATGCACTCTTCAAAGATTAACAAGAGCGGTAGGGAACGTGGGGGAGGGGGGCAATGACACAATTAATTATTGACAGAATTGACTGCACATTTATTTTTCATTCAGAACTTAATATATCCTTTTAAATCAGAAAATATTAACAAAATGGTATTGACAAAATTATTGACACTCTTGACGTAATATTTGGTAGCAGAGACTTTGGACAAAATAACTGCAGTCAAGCGCTTCCTGTAGCCATGAATGAGCTTCCTACACCTCTCTACTG
The DNA here is from genome assembly GCF_964187855.1 of Myxine glutinosa. Lineage (NCBI taxonomy): Eukaryota > Metazoa > Chordata > Myxini > Myxiniformes > Myxinidae > Myxine > Myxine glutinosa. The sequence goes on along the minus strand of NC_136268.1, from coordinate 61,608,927 downwards.
GCAGGTTGGCCCACTCTTCTTGTGCAAACTGCTCCTTTTCTCCCAGATTTGAAGGGTGCCTTCTCCCAACTGCTGTTTTCAGATCTCCCCACAGGTGTTCAATGGGATTTAGATCTGGACTCATTGCTGGCCACTTCAGAACAGTCCAGCGTTTTATTTTGTCTTGAACCATTCCTGGGTGCTTTTTGAAGTGTGTTTGGAGTCATTGTCCTGCTGCAAGACCCAGGACATTCGACGGAGATCCAGCTTTCTGACACTGGGTTGAACATTGCGCTCCTAAATGCCTTCGTAATTTCCTGATTTCATGATGCCGTGCACACATTCAAGACACCCAGTGCCAGAGGCAGCACAGCAACCCCAAAACCTCACTGAACCTCCTCCATGTTTGACTGTAGGGAAGTTGTTATTCTCTTTGAAGGCTTCATTTTGTTTTCTGTAAACATCGAGATGCTGTGCTTTACCAAAGGCTCTAATTTGGTCTCATCTGTCCACAGACCATTCTCCCAGAAGGATTTTAGCTTGTTCACCTGTGTTTTGGCAAACTACAGTCGGGCTTTCGCAGCAGTGGGGTCCTCTGGGTCTCCTACCATAGAACCCCGTTTCATTGACTTGGCGATGGATGGTGCAAGTTGAAACTGTCGTACCTTGTGTCTGAAGGTCAGCCTGTGGGCCACGTTCTTGAAAGTCAGAAAATCTGAAAGTCATTTTAATAGCACACCAACCTCCTTTCGAGAAGACCGAAACAACGCGATTAAATGTCGCGTTGAAATCTGGTACCGCAATCGATCACAGCCCAGAAGTCGCGTTTGATGATTGAATGAGGGAACTTTGATCTCCATAAATCCTAAAATTTATTTTGTGTCCTGCTCAGTATGCCATGTTTGATTCAGATTCATCAATAACTCAGGATCGATTTTCCCTGTGAAGACCCTTAGAGACCTCAGGGTCCATTGGAATGCCGTCAGTGAAGTGTAAATTGGATGTGCTCACCATTCCAATCAGTGATATCTTTATATTGAGATTCGGTTGAGTTGTTCCTGGGATTGAAAGGGTTGACCACTTTAAAGGCCTGTTGCCCAGTCCCTGGCCATTTTTTAAAACCCAAACCCCCATGCTACCAAGCTGCTCCCTCTAACTGCCCACCCTTGAACCTATCTGACACTGCCCCCCCCCCCCCCCACCCCATGATTTCACTCCGATTCACATCTCAGCTGAGTCAAAAATCAGTAAGGAATTCGTGTCTTCATAGCTACGATTGCATAGCTGGTGGCTGGTTGGGTAACAAAATGGCGTCTATTATGACGCCATAGTCGAGTTGTCCACACTCTCTATATACGGCACTGGAGTGTTCCATTTGCTGCCGCCGATTATCACCTCCACACACTGGCCCAAAGTCTGAGCAGAGCCTTCCCTGGTCTCGAAGCACACATCTCCAACCCACCAAGGAACCATGGCTCATAGACAAAGACGTCTCCTCATTCGTGCTGCGTATCCCCCACCTCCTCCCCTCCTCCGGGGGTTCGCCAGATCCCACCTGGGGACATCCCTGCCATCTCCATACATGGTCACACCGGGGCTTGGTCCAGTGTCTGTATGTTTTTGTTTGTTTGTGTGTGCATGCATGTGTGTTTGCATGTGTCTGTGTGTGTGCATGTGTGTATGTGTTTGTTTGTGTGTGCGTGTGTGTGTGTGTTTGTTTGTGTTTGTGCATGTATTTGTGTGTGTATGTGTGTGTATGCGTGTGTGTGTTTGTGTGTGTGTATGTATGTGTGTGTGTGTGTGCGTTTGTGTGTACGTATGTCTGTGTGTGTGTGTGTGTGTGTGTGTGTGTGTGTGTGTGTGTTATATCCAAGGCCGATGCTAGAACGTATTAAAAATAAATGGTACGAAACCGACACCTCTCAATCAAGGATATTTCTCGTATTCCTATATTTCTGAGTCCGATGTCCATTCAGGGACACAACAATTATGGTTAAATACCCTGAAATTGCCACTCTTTCGTTTGCATTCTGAAAATTATGTTAAAAGGTCATTTTAAATAACACATTTAACGCCAGCATCGGCAGGTTAAAATCGAGCAGAGCCAAATCGAGTAAACACCCACAGCGCATGCGTAAAAAGCCTCATTAAGCATTCATACGTCATTTCGATCGAAAGTCACGTTTTTCCAGGTAATGTATCTTAACGTCTTCTCCAATCAATGTCAAGGTGTGTTGCTGTTATGAGTTATCCAAGCCAAGGTTGTCTAACTCACCTTTTTCTTTATTCATTTATTTTTTTTTATATTAAATTTTGATATACATATATTTTTGTATACAAAATCGAGGCTTGTGTAAGATCGAAGCATATTGAGAGCTAAGCGTGTACGAGCAACGTTATGTGCACATTTCAAAAATAATTCCCTTTTACAATAATTACAGATCCTAACTAAACATGTCAGAAAGAAAGAAGGCATGAAACGGCCATTTGGCAAATGTGGTCACCCAAAGACCTCTCCTTTTCTGAAACCTGTTACAATGATGCTATCTGTAATTTGAGTAATCTCTGCTTGTTTGTAGATTTGACTTCTATGCATTTCTAAACCTCTGGGCAGAATGAGTTGAACATTGGTGTTTGTATCCAGGGTGTGCACGAGAAGGTTCTAGATCAGGGGGACTGAGTTCAGGTGTTCAGTTGAAGTTCACACCCCAATTTTCTTTCTGAATGTGTACAGTATAGCGCCTCCTGGTGGAAGCCGGTAGTCCTAATAAAATACACCATGGACCTTAGAGAAGTGGGAGAATTAAGGACGCACGGGTTCTTTGCTAGTATTTACAATTAGGGGGTTAGACCCATCATTAATGGATGATGAGATGGAATGGCCTTTGATAGGATGGAATGGTTGTAGAACAACAACAATCCTGTGATAAAAGGAATAAATTGAAATAAGAACTACAACAGCACTTGGTAGAGCGCACACCTCCGCCACACTGAACAGTTTGCTTTTTGTAATCCACTGATAGGCCAGATCTGGATTCGGACCTGAACCAAAATCTAATCATTTCTTCCTTATCACACACCCAATCTCTCCACCAATTTTCGTCCAAATCCGTCCATAACCTTTTGAGATATCCTGCTCATAGACAAACAGACACAAATAAACAGAGGACAATAGGTGAATGGAGGTAACACTATTATGATGGTTGGGCTTGAAGTGATGTAAATCTTCATGGTGAAAGTTTTGAAAAAAGTCCACTTTTGATAGACCGAATGGAAGAAATGTTGTAAGTAAATTTAGATGCCATAAGGAAAATGTAAGACATTGCTGATGATGTCTACAGTTTGGTGACAATGCACGAAGAGGTGACTGGTGAGAGAAGAGATAGGAAACCAGATAGACACCGTCTTATCTTATATATTTTGCGAACCGCGGTGTCTGTCCGTGCGTTCTTCTGTCTCCCGTTTGCGGCGGCACTTCCCGCACTGCGATTGAAAAGCTGCTGATTGGTTATTTTAGATTATCATTTCACTTTTTTTGATGAAATATAGTCAGTCACTTCATTGTCCCTTTCAGTAATCTTGATCACTTTTACAAACCAAAATTATTGACATCGTTACTTAACTTGGAGTTATTTTAGGGTTGTAGGATTGGAATTTACTGTTTTTATTTAACTTCGAAAAAATAAACCAACTTCAAATTAATTTACGACTACTACTACTTCTACTACTACGACTTATGTAATGGTCTCCATCATTCCCACCTTCTTTTGGGGTTAGCCAGGGGAAGGTTGTAGCCCAGGTATTTCACGGACTGGCTGGCCAAGCCAGACGTTCAATTTAAGTTAATTTCGACAGGAATTTGCAACTTCTCAGGATGCCGGTGTTGTGGAAGGAAATTAATTGCGTACGTAATTTGTGTAAGTTAAATGGATTTCCTGGAGCCTCGACCTGGTGTGGAAAACACTTAAGTTTTAATTGCTTACTTAAGCTTCATAAATGCATGTAGTGATCAGCTTTAATTGTGCTCTATAGAACTTACTAAGTGCAACTATTTACTCGGAGCTTTTCTTTGACAGGTCATAAATTAGGCTAAAGGCAAATGGTTGCTGGAGCGACCTGCCTGCTCAGAAAAGCTTCCCGCCGTTTGTAACTCTTGAAAACTTTCTTATCTTGGAGAAATGAAGGCCAAATCCCTGTTGCATGACGTGCTCCACACCTGGTGCGCAATAATTAAAATTACAAAGTACAGCAATACCCCGGCCTACGTCATTAATTGGTTCCATAAGCCGTGATGTAAGTCAGTTTTTGACGTAAACCGGGCGTAATGCCTTAAAATGCCTCAAAATGAAGACAAACATTGTAAAACTAGAGTCAATAACTGGAGGAGGCTGCGGCTTCGCCCTGAATCTTTGCCGCTCCCCGTCGGGAGTCCCTCCGTTGTTTTCTATCGGTCGGGTCTTCTCCTCGAACGGGGTGACCGGCCCGGACGTGTCGACCGTGAGCGGGCTTGTGTGCCGAGTGGCTCCGCGGCCCGCTTCACCACGGCGTGCCCAATGTGTCCGAGCAGTTTCACCGGTGGTCGTGTCGTGTCGTCTGTGATGAACGAACGAGCTCAGGGTTCCGTGAACCCGGCCGCCCCGGGGATCAACGCTCGCCTCCTAGTCGGAGGCATGCCCCGTCTTTCTTCGAGCGGCCGAAGTTGCGTGCTTCTTTTTTTTTGGATGATGCGATATACGCAGAAACGACGACGTACAGGCAGGCATTTGCAAATCCATGCACATGTGCACATGCACACGTCGATCGGTTCGTTGACGCCGGATGCCGGCGAGGTGCCCGACGAGGCACCCCGGCTCGAGGCATGACGCGGTCGTTCGTTTCACATGGGCCATGGGCCCTGGGGCCTGACCTCATCGCGGACACTGCACACTCTGCACGGTGACGTGACATGACGTGTGCCGTGGGCGGTCATCCGAGCCGGCATCGTTGTCATGTTTCGCCGTTGCCACGTTGTGTTGGTTGTTTTACACAGTAAAGGAATAATCACAAAAATAACACCGAAAGGCAAAGCAAGCACGCGACCGCAGCACAGGACAAAATGCATATGGCGTCACCTTTGTTTTGAATGAGAACCAGCAGCTACGCATACGTATACGTACATTTTAAAATATTTTTAATGTGCTTTTTATTGTATTTTAAATTGTTCTTTAGCTTCTTTTATTGTTAATTTTTATGTACTATTTTATTTGTTTTGAATTTTTTTTTTCCACGTCCTCCTATTATGATGTAGGAGTGACGTAATGTTGCACATAATGACGTTCGCTGAATTGAAATTAGCTCTAGAAGAGTGGCGTAAAGTCGGATTTGACGTAGGTCGAAATGGCATAAAACGGGGTATTGCTGTATACTTTGTTTTCCAAAAGGACTGTCTATGAGTTCGTAAAACTTTAACCGTATACTCAAGTGGTTTGGACTATAGAACAAACATTTTATTATTAGTAATATTTTGTATAAGCCGAGAGAAACTTTCTAAAGCTATTTTTTAATAAGTGTTGAGCTCCATGCAAGGTCACCCACGACACATCCCACTAAAAAGATTAGATTGTGACTTAGCAACTGCATTGAAGGAGTGCCGTTCTCTGGTAGTTAGGTGGATATGTGGCCAAATATAGGAGGATTGTGGCTTTGGTGGTAAAAGCACCAACATTGGCACATTTGAAGGTTATTATATACTTGAAGGAACTGCGCTCCAACGCGAGTCGAAAGAATTGACGCGACCAAAGACGGAATTCGTCCGAGTTGCTTTATTGAAACAAAACAGCTCAGGTATTCTGACAAGCCCGTTTTTCGGGCAACAATATATATACACATTTATGTCGGGAAGTTTGCCCGGCAAAAGCTATACCGGGCATGCCCGGGTATCAAGGGCGAGCCTTGGAAAGGCGAGTCTGGACCTGCCCGGGCGTGTTTGGCTGCGGCCTGGCAAGTCGAGGCTGGGCGTGCCCGGGCGCTCTGGGCGAGCACTGGAAAGGCGATAGCGGGCATGCCCGGACGCTCTGGGCGAGCCCTGGAAAGGCGATAGCGGGCATGCCCGGAAGCTCTGGGCGTGCCCTGGAAAGGCGATAGCGGGCATGCCCGGACGCTCTGGGCGAGCCCTGGAAAGGCGATAGCGGGCATGCCCGGACGCTCTGGGCGAGCCCTGGAAAGGCGAGAGCGGGCATGCCCGGGAAAGACGAGACCGGGCGTGCCCGGGAGGTTCGGGCGTGCCCGGGAACAGTGAGTCCGGGCATGCCCGGGAGAGGCGCGTCTGGCCGTGTTCTGGCCGGTGCAAGGCGATTATGTACATCCAGCGGTAACCGCTACACACGCCCCTCCAGAATCGACCTGCACCGGCAGGGTCAATTTAAGGGGGGTCCGGATGACCCGGCCGAAGCGACCCCTGGAGGGTCGTGGGGAGGGGTCTGACGTGGTGGTGGGTGGTCGAGCGGGGGGAACTGTGGACAGGGGGCGGCCTCGCCGCGGAGGAAGGGCCAACCATGGTGGTCGGTCGACGTCCATGTGCGCCGGTTTGAGGCGGTCCACAGAAATCCGGTCCGGCCGGCCGCCGAAGTCGACGATGAAAGACTTGTCGCCCCGTCGCAGGACCCGGAAGGGCCCGTCGTATGGCGGCCGGAGTGGCCCCCGGTGCGCGTCATGACGCACAAAGACGTACTCCGCTGTGCGAAGCGCCGGGGGGACGTAGGACTGGGGGCCACCTTGGCGGGACGTCGGCACGGGGGCAAATCGTCGGGCGGCCTCCTGGAGGTCCGAGCGCTGGCGAGCGGCGGACCAGGGACTGGTAGCGTCAGGCACGAATTCACCCGGGACGCGGAGTGGCTGGCCGTAGACGAGCTCGGCGGCGGACGCCTGGAAGTCTTCCTTGGGGGCCGTGCGAAGGCCCAAAAGGACCCACGGCAGCCGGTCGGCCCAACCGTCGTCCTGAAGGCCGGCCATGAGTGCGGCCTTCATGGAGCGGTGAAACCGCTCGCACAACCCATTGTCTTGGGGGTGGTAGGCCATGGTGCGGTGCAGCGTGACCCCCAACGAACGGGCGACCGCGCCCCAAAGCTCAGACGTGAACTGTGGGCCGCGGTCGGACGAGATGTCCGCTGGTGCGCCGAAGCGCGCGACCCAGGTGGCGATGAACGCCTGCGCCACGTCGGCGGTGGTGGTGGAGGTGAGGGGCACGGCCTCCGGCCACCTGGTGGTCCTGTCCACCATGGTGAGCAGGTGGGTGAACCCCCGCGAGGGGGGCAGGGGACCCACCAGGTCCACGTGGACGTGGTCGAAACGCCGTTCAGGCACGGCGAAAGGTGCCAGCGGGGCCTGGGTGTGGCGGTGGACCTTGGCTCGCTGGCAGGCCGTGCAGGCGTTGGCCCAGTCGCGGATGTTTCGTCGAAGGCCTTGCCAGACGAAACGCGCCGACACCAGCTTCTGAGAAGCTTTCCGGCCCGGGTGAGAAAGGCCGTGGATGGAGGCGAAGATGCGGCGCTGCCAGGAAACGGGCACGATGGGGCGAGGCTGGCCCTGGGAGACGTCGCAGAGCAGGACGGTGCCCGCGAAGGGGATGTCGGCCAGGCGGAGGCCCGTGTCCGCCACGCGGAGTGCCTGCACCAAGGCGTCGGTGGTCTGGTCGGCCGCCATGAGCGTGAAGTCCACGCCGAGGTGGACCGCGTTCGCGCTGGCCCGCGAAAGGCAGTCGGCCACGGCGTTGTCTTTGCCGGCGACGTGCTGCATGTCCGTGGTGAACTCCGACACGGCGGAGAGGTGGCGCTGCTGGCGGGCCGACCACGGCTCCGTGACCTTAGCCATTGCGTAGACCAACGGCTTGTGGTCGACGAAAGCCGTGAACGGGCGGCCCTCCAGGAGGTGTCGGAAATGGCGAACGGCCAGGAATAGCCCGAGCAGCTCGCGGTCGAACGTGCTGTAGTTTAACTCGTTCGGCCGGAGTTGCCGGCTGAAAAAAGCGAGTGGCTGCCAAACCCCGTCCACCCATTGCTCATGGACGGCGCCCACCGCGTAGTTGGAGGCGTCCGTAGTGAGGGCGATGGGCGCGTTGAGCACCGGGTGAGCCAGCAGCGTTGCGTCGGCGAGGGCCCGTTTGACACTGGCGAAGGCCGCGTCCATGGCCGCGGACCAAACAATGTCATGCTTGGCCGGCTTGCCCCGGAGGGCCTCGTAAAGGGGCCGCATGAGCTGAGCAGCGCGGGGCACGAATCGGTGATAAAAATTCACCATGCCGAGGAACTCTTGGAGGGCCTTGATGGAACGGGGATGCGGGAACGTGGTGATGGCCTCGACCTTGGTCGGCAGTGGCACGGCCCCGGTCTTGGTGATGCGGTGGCCCAAAAAGTCAACGGTCGTCGCGCCGAAGTGGCATTTGACCGGGTTGACAATTAAGCCGTGCTCGCTGAGGCAACCGAACAGTGTTCGGAGGTGGAGGAGGTGCTCGGCACGGGACGTGCTGGCGACGAGGATGTCGTCCAGATAGACGAAAAGAAACGGCAGGTCGCGCAGCACGCCGTCCATCAAGCGCTGGAACGCCTGGGCCGCGTTCTTGAGGCCAAACGGCATCCGCAAAAATTCGAACAGGCCGAACGGCGTGATGACGGCCGTCTTCGGGACGTCGGCCGCCCGGACAGGTACCTGGTGGTAGCCCCGTATCAGGACAATTTTCGAAAAGATGACCCGTCCCGCCAAACGGGCGGAAAAGTCCTGAATATGCGGGATCGGGTACCTGTCGGGGGTGGTAGCGTCATTGAGACGGCGGTAGTCGCCACACGGGCGCCATCCACCCCCCGGCTTTGGCACGATGTGCAGTGGCGAGGCCCACGCGCTATCGGAGCGCCGCACGATGCCGAGGTGCTCCAACGCATCGAATTCGGCCTTTGCCACGGCGAGCTTGGCTGGGTCGAGGCGGTGGGCCCTGGAGTAGACCGGCGGGCCCGTAGTGGGTATGTGGTGCTCGATCCCGTGCCGCACCGCGACGGCCGAAAACGTCGGCCGCGTGAGGGCCGGGAATTCCACGAGCAGGCGAGCGAACTCGTTCGTTGCCGGGAGGGCGCACGCCAGTTCGGTCGGCGCGGAGCTGCTCATTGTGCACGCCAGGGAGCTGAAGGTCTCGGCGTGGACAAGGCGTTTGACGTCGACCAGCAGCCCGTGCGCGCAGAGGAAGTCGGCGCCCAGCAAAGCCACGGGGACGCTGGCGGTAACAAAAGTCCATTGAAAGCGCTGGCTGCCGAAGCAGAGGGTGACGACGCGTGGGCCGAAAGTGCGTATGGCCGAGCCATTAGCAGCGACCAAAGAGGGGCCGCAAACTGCGTCCAGCCTGTCCTGCTCGGAGGCAGGTATGACGCTCAGTTGGGCGCCGGTGTCGCACAGGAAACGCCGTCCAGACGCTTTGTCCCGAATAAACAGCAAGTTGCCCGAGTGGCCGGCGCTCATGGCTGGGAATGAACGCCGGCCCGGCCGTTTCCCGACCTGCCGAAAGTGCACGGGGGCCGGCACGTCCGAGCCTTGTGTCCGAACCTGGCGTGGTAATAACACCACGCCCGGTCAGGTGGAGGCCCCGGCCGTCGTGTCGGAAGCGGGCTGTGCGGCGTGGCGGCCGCCAGTTGCACCGGCAGTTCGGCCTCCAACCGCGCAGGGCGCTCGGGCGTCGTGGGCGTCGCCTCGGACGGCGGCGGGCTCCAGGTAACCGCGCCGATGTGCTGGCCCGCCGAGGAGATCTTATCGGCTTCCCTGGCGAGGGCGCGGGAATCCGTGATCAACGTGCCAGCCAGGGCGAGGCGTACCGGGTTAGGCAGCTGACGGAGGAACAGCTCCCGGAACAGGAATGCCGGAGAGTGATCGCCGAGCAACGAGAGCATATAGTCCATGCGCTCGGACGGGCGCGTGTCGCCGAGCTCGGGCAGGTCAAGCAGGCGCCGTGCGCGTGCTGCCGGTGAGAGGGCGAAAGCGCCGAGGAGGAGCGTCTTCAGCGCGTCGTATTTGTCAGCAGCCGGCGGGTGCTGGAGGAGGCTCAAGGCGCGGGCCGCGGTGGCGGAACCGAGCGCCGCCACAACATGGTGGAAGCGGGTGTCGTCCGCGGTGATGCCTCGCAGGGCGAACTGGGAGTCCGCCTGGGCGAACCAAACAGCCGCGTGAGCCTCCCAGAAGGTAGGCAGTTTAAGCGTCACTGCCGTATCCATGTCGGTAGGTCACCAATGAAGGAACTGCGCTCCAACGCGAGTCGAAAGAATTGACGCGACCAAAGACGGAATTCGTCCGAGTTGCTTTATTGAAACAAAACAGCTCAGGTATTCTGACAAGCCCGTTTTTCGGGCAACAATATATATACACATTTATGTCGGGAAGTTTGCCCGGCAAAAGCTATACCGGGCATGCCCGGGTATCAAGGGCGAGCCTTGGAAAGGCGAGTCTGGACCTGCCCGGGCGTGTTTGGCTGCGGCCTGGCAAGTCGAGGCTGGGCGTGCCCGGGCGCTCTGGGCGAGCACTGGAAAGGCGATAGCGGGCATGCCCGGACGCTCTGGGCGAGCCCTGGAAAGGCGATAGCGGGCATGCCCGGACGCTCTGGGCGTGCCCTGGAAAGGCGATAGCGGGCATGCCCGGACGCTCTGGGCGAGCCCTGGAAAGGCGATAGCGGGCATGCCCGGACGCTCTGGGCGAGCCCTGGAAAGGCGAGAGCGGGCATGCCCGGGAAAGACGAGACCGGGCGTGCCCGGGAGGTTCGGGCGTGCCCGGGAACAGTGAGTCCGGGCATGCCCGGGAGAGGCGCGTCTGGCCGTGTTCTGGCCGGTGCAAGGCGATTATGTACATCCAGCGGTAACCGCTACATACTAAACGATTTCAGATATAGGGCCAAGCTCAATTGTTTCCCTGGATGCCCAGAAATGGCAAAATCCAATATGGCCGCCGTTCAAATTGTGAGAAATTATGAAGTCTAATATCTTCGCCAATAAATGACATAACAAGACGAATATAGTATCTATTTATATGTTTTCAGCTATGATGAATTCAATGGAATCATCGTTTTGATGATAACAGGTACACAAATCAATATGTCAGAAAAAATATGTAAATTAGTTCACGAAAAAATGGGAAATGCAGCAATTTTTCAAGGTTTAGAAAATAATTTAACACACATGTACAAACAATCACATACTTTATTGTCAAAGAATATGACACCATAATATATAACCATGTGTGTATACCTTATCACATACATGTATATCGTTATTCAAAACACGAACATAGAAATGAACAATATTTTTTAAATGTGACCAGACGAGGAACAAAGCAGCATATCAACAAAATAAGCAAAACAAAATGTTGAATGGACCATATATATCAAAGAAAAAATCTAGCACTGAGTGGCACACTTATTGACACATTTACTGTATAAAAGAACGTAATTTTTGCATATAATTATAACTGATACCAATAACTGGACAAAACCTACACTACGAATCATTTGGTAATTACATACGTGTCCACACAAATCAAGAATAGTTAGCAACGGAACAACTAAACAACACAACTTAATGGCTATCATTATGATCATACATGTATATGGCTAACCCCCATGTATATTTAAGGCTAACCCCCGCTCTAGCAGGGAAAATGGCCTTTAAAATGCATGTTGTGTTGTTGTATTATGATCACAATTACCAGCGCAGTTGCAGAGTGACGTGCACTTCAGATCAGCTTTGACACATTTGCAGAGTGGCGTAGTTGCACTCTGCACCATACTGTTAGACCAACTCCACATTAATATTACTAGCGTGGATCGGCTCACTACACTCGCCTCATCACATGTCGCTGCAGAGACACGGGCTTGTTTTAACTGAGGATAATAATGACCAACTGAACTTGAGTTTCTGTGTTGTCACGATTTACACTAATCATAACACAAACATTTATTTTGTACAAATTTATTTGTAATATTTATTTTTAATCAAACAAGAGAAAAATGACCACAGTGTGGTCACCAGCTGCGACGTGTAGAATCATGAGGATATCCGTTGCAATATGCGCTACCAAATTTGACCAGTCATTAAATTATATGCATGCACTAGTGTCTTTTTGTCTTTCAGCGAAATTTATTCTGTTTTTTTCAAACAAATCGCGATTTTAGTCCGCAATGTTCTTACCTCATACCAACGCACATCCGAGTGTATGCGCATGTGCTATTCAATAATTACACCTAATTTGTGTCAAGTTCTGTGAAACGAGATTGATATGAAAACATTCATGTTGTCTTTGTTGCTAAATTTATTCTGGTTTCTTCAAAGAAATCGCGATTTTAGTCCGCGATGCTCTTACCTCATACCAACGCACGTCCGAGTGTATGCGCATGCGCTATTTAAAAAGGCACCCCAACAACAAGAACAACAACGCGGTCCTCTCATAGAGCTGCTCGTCACAGCTAAAAAAGGTCCAAGTGGTCTAAAGCTCTAAATAGTTAAAGGTCCAAGCTACTCTAATGGGTCTAAAGCGTCTTACGGGTCTTAAGGGTCTTCATGGTCTTTAATGGTCTCCGGGGTCTTCAAAGAGGTATCTTTGGGGTATTTTGGGTCCTCGAGGTCTTAAGGATCTTTAGGGCCTTTTGAGTCCTCTGGGCTTTTGGGGTCTTTTGGGTCATCATATTGTTTTGGGTCATCATGTTGTTTTGGGTCTTCGGGGTTTTTTGGGTCTTCTGGGTATTTTGGGCTTTCTGGTCTTTAAGGGTGTTTGGGGTATTTTGGGTCTTTGTGGTATTTTGGATATTCAAGGTATTTAAGGGTCTTTTGGGTCTTTGGGTGTATTTTGGTTCTTCAGAGTATTTTGGGTATTTGGGGTCTTTAAGGGTCTTTTGAATCTTCAGAGTGTTTTGGGTCTTCAGGGTATTTTCAGTCTTCTGGGGCTTTTTGGTCTTTAGCGGTCTGGGTGGTCTTAAGGGTATTAGTGGACTTAAAGGGTCTTCAAAGGTCTAAGGGATCTCAGCAGTCTAAATGGTCAAAAGGTATATTCCAACAGTACGTAATTAATAGACATACGTAATTAATAGACAGGATGCAACTGACGTTCAAACAGTACGTAATAAAGAGACATATTCACATGGCTTCACTGCCTCCGCTTCACGGACTGTATTTTTCGGTATTACAGTCACGTGAAAAAGTAAGTACACCCCATGTAAAGTTTTGACTTTTTCAACATATTTCAACATACAGCTATTTGATGTTCATTTCAACAATATTGATAGATAAAGGTGATATAATATAACAAATATCATGAAACATTTACATTTTGTAGTCCATTGTATAATTTAAATACACATAAATGCAAATTTCGCATGTGGAAAAAGTAAGTACACCCCTACATTTAGCACTGCTTCAAATACCTAAAATTGGAATGAGGTGCACCAGCTCAGGTGCAAATGATTAGAACATCGTTAGAGAGGATCTTGGAGGAACCTGTCTTATGTAAACCTCAGACATTTAGTTTGGTTTGCTCTTTGTTGTTGAAGTGTGCGGCGTCACCATGCCTAGATCAAAAGAGCTCTCTGCGGCCTTCAGAAAGAAGGTTATAGATGCCTACGAGTCTGGGAAGGGATTTAAAAAGATCTCCAAACAATTTTAAATCAATCATTCGACTGTCCTGAAGATCATCTACAAGTGGAGAAGATTCCAAACAACTGCCAACCTGTTCAGGCCAGGCCGCCCCAGCAAGTTCAGCCCGAGAGCAGACCGCAAGATGCTGAAAGAAGTCTCTAAAAACCCCAGAATGTCATCAAGGGACCTACAGATAGCTCTTGCCACTGTTGATGTCAAAGTACGTGAGTCTACCATTAGAAAGAGGCTTCACAAATTTGATCTACATGGGAGGTGAGCCAGGAGGAAGCTTTTGCTGGCCAGAAAGAACATCAAGGCAAAACTAAAGTTTGCCAATTAACACCGAGGCAAAGACCAGCACTTCTGGAACAATGTGCTCTGGACAGATGAGTCAAAGTTAGAGCTATTTGGCCACTGTACCAGAAGACATGTTTGGCGAAAACCAAAGACAGCATTTGACCACAAGAACCGGATACCAAATGTAAAGCATGGTGGTGGAAATATTATGGTTTCGGGCAGCTTCGCTGCATCAGTGCCTGGGCAGCTCACCGTCATATAATCCACTATGAATTCTTCATTGTACCAGAGGGTGCTTGAGGATAATGTGAGGCCATCTGTCGGAAAGTTGAAGCTCAACCGAAGGTGGACCTTGCAATCTGACAATGACCCTAAACATACCAGTTAATCCACCAAGGAATGGCTGAAAAGAAAGAAATGGAGGGTTCTGGAATGGCCAAGTCAAAGCCCGGATCGAAATCCCATCGAGATGTTGTGGGGGGATTTGTAACGAGCTGTGCATGCAAGAAACCCCTCAAACATCGCACAGCTGAAAGAATTCTGCATGGAGGAGTGGGCAAAAATTTCTCCCAGTCCATGTCAGAGACTGGTAGACAGTTATAAGAAACGCCTACTTGAGGTTGTTTCTGCCAAAGGGGGCAATACCACCTATTGGAGCCAAGGGTGTACTTACTTTTTCCACATGCGAAATTTGCATTTATGTGTATTTAAATTATACAATGGACTACAAAATGTAAATGTTTCATGATATTTGTTATATTATATCACCTTTATCTGTCTATATTGTTGAAATGAAGATCAAATAGGTGTATGTTGAAATATGTTGAAAAAGTCAAAACTTTACATTGGGTGTACTTACTTTTTCACATGACTGTATATATATATTTGAAAAAGACGAAGACGTTTTGGTCACAAATAAACATACATACATACATAACCGTATACGTTTGCTCCATTATAATAAGATTGTTACAGTGTGATTTTTTTTGGCGTGGGAGGGGGAATTTTCTAAAACATATAATATCTCGTCATCAAATATAGTTTTTGAAATATGATGTTTACCATTGCCCATCAAATAAAAAAAACAATGTTAAAGTAGCTGGGAGTTACGGTGTAGTTGCATTGCATACCTTTCTAACAGCAGCACTGAAGAGTCGCAATGTGACAGTGTCTAATGGTGTTGACTTGTTATGCAGTGTGTCTGCTGCCCGACTGGCATGTCCGAGTGCGATCTATACTGGGAAACATGTCCTGGCCTGTCTCCAAACCATACCTTTGTTCGTGGCATGCATGTCATCGGCAAATTCTCAAATCCACAGCCACGCCATTCCACGGGCTTTCTGTGCGCTGCCTTTTGCCTCCATCACACGTTTCTGATAACAAGGAAGCGTACACGACGTACACGTTTCCCTTTCTTACCATTCATTGAACAATGTCTAACAAAACATTACTTTCTACTTACAACGGACTCGTCCTTTCACTCCTATGTCATACTACGTATGTGACGATGTCATCGGTCCTCTTTGGGCTCTTTAACGAATCAGTCCTGATAATGAAATGAATGGCAATAGTATTTTATTGAATAGTAGTAGTAGAAGTAGTTGTAGTATTATCTTGAATAGTGGTAGGAGTAGTGGTATTTGTTTTGAATAGCAGTAGTTGTAATAGTCGTATTTTCTTGATTTGTATTAGTAGTAGAAATATTTTCATGAATAGAAGTAGTCATAGTATTTTCTTGAGTAGTAGTATTATCTTGAATAGTGGTAGGAGTAGTGGTATTTGTTTTGAATAGCAGTAGGTGTTATAGTAGTATTGTCTTGCTTTGTATTAGTAGTACAAATATTTTCATGAATAGAAGTAGTCATAGTATTTTCTTGAGTCGTAGTATTTTCTTGAATAGTGGTAGTCATAGTATTTTCTTGAATAGTGGTAGTAGTAGAAGTATTTGTGTTGAATAGCAGTAGTTGTAATAGTAGTATTTTCTTGAATAGTAGTAGTAGTGGTAGGATTTCCTTGAATAACAGTAGTAGTACAACTACTACTACTACTAGTAGTGTTTTTCTTGAATAGTAGTAGTGGTAGTATGCCCTTGAATAGTCGTCGTAGTAATAGTAGTAGTAGTAGTAGCAGTAGTATTTTTCTTGAATAGTAGTAGTGGTAGTATTTTCTTCAATCGTGGTAGTAGTAGTATTTTCTTCAATCGTGGTAGTGGTAATAGTAGCAGTAGTATTTTTCTTGAATAGTAGTAGTGGTAGTATTTTCTTTACTAACAATAGTAGTAGCAGCAGTATTTTCTTGAATAGTAGTAGTGGTAGTATTTTCTTTACTGAACAATAGTAGTAGTAGCACTATTTTCTTGAATAGTAGTAGTGGTAGTATTTTAGTAAACTTAGAATAGTAAACTTAGTTTGTTTGTCCCGTTCCAAATCTGAGCCGTTCGTTTTCTCGGTTCCATACGTCCTAGAGAGCTGAAATTTGGCACACGGTCCTCTTTTCGGGTACATTTTAATCTATCAAAATTTAATTTTAAAAATAAAATGTATTTATAAAAAAAAAAATCCTTTATAAAAAAAAACAAAGAAAAAACGTGTGTAGCACCAAAACATGTTTTTTCGTTTACTTGTTTCTTTTTCACTCTCAAACTGTCTCTTTGTAACCCTGTGCTGATGTTGACATCATTTATTATTTAAAATAAACTTACTTTTGCATTTACCTTGTGTTCCTAGTTATCTGACAATCATGAAAAGAATGCGGTTTCACAGCCAAACATAGACCGCTGAAAGTAAGACCTGGCTGCCTCCAAAATAGAGTTTACACGTGCACATTCACTGCAGTTGTATTTGCTGTTTAATGGTCATTCACCCTTACTCCCCCTGGTTGCATCATTTCCTGGAAGCATGGCTATGCTGCTGATGCAGTGCTCCCCATCACCTCTCATCTTCTACTCATTTTGCGGACCACAAAAGGATGACTGGATGAGTCAACCCACCTGGTGTTGATTCAAGGGCTCAAACTCAGAACCCTAAGATCTCAAGACAGCCAACTGAATCGTTAAACTGACACCAGGCTGGAGAGAAAGGTCATTGGGATCGATTTGCTTCAAAATCAGGTGCACTTCTATTCTTGAGGAATACATTGCACTGCAGAATGCACATTGAAGAATACCAGTTTTGGTGCTGACATCACGGTAATTCAAATCGTCACTTGTGCCATTGTCAGACATCCATCAGCAAGTAAAAACACTGCCAATAGAGACAACTTCTTTCCTGGAAACAGGTGTTTCAATGCAAATGTTTCCACTTGATGTAGCTTTTATAACATATTTTTATACATAAAAAAAATATGTATAAGTATATGGTATTCATAGAATACTTATCAACTTGGTGCAAGCCAACTCTTCTGTTTATGAAAGTTTCTTTTTTCTTTGATCCAATATGGCTTCCAGACCATGTGAGCAATGACATCATCTATATAATATTCTCCGTAGGTGTTTATGTGAGTCTGTCTGGGGGTGTGGCTATACCTGGTCTGGGAGGGGCTTCAAAAACAAATATCCACCATTTTGTTCACTCGCATAGCTTTGAGGCCTCTTTTGTTAGGCCCACGGTTTCTTACTCTCTCACACAGTTTTATTCAAACACTAATTCGACATCTCATTTCATTTTTCACAGTCGCTAACATGGTTTTAGACTCGGTTGCAAAAAATGGGAATAAAATTCGATGAAAGTAACCGTTTATAGAACGAAATGCATTTTCAAAGGCCTGTAACATAAAGGCCATTCATTGAGTCTCCCTCACGGCTTTATCTCGACTCTAATCGAGTGTGACCATCACAGTCACTGGGATGGTTCAAGTCTCAGTTTCAGCTAAGGTTGAGAAAATCGGCGACATGTATTCCAACAGCCGTTTTGAATGTGTCGACTGGTTGGATGAGATGTCGGCGTGGGGAAGGAGAGAGGGGAAGGAGAGGAGAGAACGTTCCCAGGACTTCGTTATTTATATTAATATTCCAGGACTTCGTTCCCAGGACTACTGCAAAGCCGCAATGAGCCGGCGAAGCCAAAGCCTCTTGCCACTATTTTACCCATCACTATGGCATCAGTAGGTTAGGTAGGTGTCGTAGGTACCGTACCTCGTTCAAAATGACACCATTTGCATTCTGGATAAGATTAAAATTTATAAAATTTCCTTCTTGATTAATTCGGTGAATTCCGTCTCAACTTCGGATATTTCCGGCCGTGAAAAACTATCCCCTACGGCCACGAGATTTCTAAAAAATAATTCTTCGTCAATTTTAGAATATTTGACGCTGTTTTCAGCCTCCAAAACGCGGTAATAAGCTTTTTTGAAATATTTGTGCAAATGCTCGAATCTCATTGGTTCCGATGTTTGGTGCCGATTTTCGTTGAAGATAACCAGGGCCCGTGCGGGCCCCGGGAACGAGGTAGGTCTTAAGTATTTTAATTATAAATTAGAGGTGCATAAGATTGTGAATCAAAAAAATACGGGTGAAACAAACTCCTATTGAACTTTTTCTCAATTTTTTATGCATACTTCTGCATCCGCAAGATGGCGGCCTCCATGGAGTGATTTGGTTTTTGAAATATTTTTTCAAATGCTCGAATCTCATTGGTTCCAGTGTTTGGTGACGATTTTCGTTGAAGATAACCAGGGCCCGTGCGGGCCCCGGGAACGAGGTTGGTCTTAAAGTATTTTAATTACAAATTAGAGGTGCATAAGATTGTGAATCAAACAAAGACGGGTGAAACTGAAACAAACTCCTATTGAACTTTTTCGCAATTTTTTATGCATACTTCCGCATCTGCAAGATGGCGGCCTCCATTGAGTTAATTGGTGCGTCAAAGCTTGGAATTTTCAAAGGATCCAGCAAAATCTGGCTTTTCAACATAATACGTACGCGTTCATTCACAACACCGGCTTCGCCGGCTACTAGTACCGACTGCAAAGCCGCAATGAGCTGGCGAAGCCAAAGCCTCTTGCCACTATTTTACCCATCACTATGGCATCAGTAGGTTAGGTAGTTGGTTGGTGTAGTAGGTACCGTACCTGGTAAGACTTGGTAAAAGAGAAGAGCAGGCAGTCCTCCCCAATACCTGCATACAATAAATGTCACAAGAAGCTTAAGGAAGTAACTATACGATGTGCTAGCTTAAGGCCTATTTTAAGAAATTTTAACTGGGCTTAACATACATTTTCACAGTATGTGTGTAGTCTTCTAACTTCAGTCGCTGTCAGGGCTGGTTCTCTCCGGGCACTGCGGCTTCCTCCACCAGAAGAAGTTAGCTTGCAGTGATTAATTTGGTGAATTCCGTCTCAACTTCGGATATTTCCGGCCGTGAAAAACTATCCGTATTTCTAAACTAAATATGTAAACCGCTTATACCATATTTCTGGCCGTGAAAAACTATCCCATACGGCCGCGAGATTTCTAAAAAATAATTCTTCGTCAATGTTAGAATATTTGACGCCGTTTTCACCCTCCGAAACGCGGAATAAGCTTTAAAAAAATATTTTTTCAAATGCTCGAATCTCATTGGTTCTGGTGTTTGATGACGATTTTCGTTGAAGATAACGACGTTGGTCTTAACGTATTTTAATTACTAATTAGAGGTTCATTAGATTGTGAATCAAAGAACGACGGGTGAAACAAACTCCTATTGAACTCTTTCGCAATTGTTTGATGCAAACTTCCGCATCCGGTCGATGGCGGCCACCATTGAGTGATTTCATTTTAGAAATATTTTTGCAAATGCTAGACTCTCATTGGGTCCGGTGTTTGGTGACGCGTTTTGTTGAAGATAACCAGGCCCGTGCGGGCCGATGTTGGTCTTAAAGTATTGTTACGCAACTGTGATTAACACCACAGTTACGGATGGCCGATTTGCGAGACTTTAACTCCCGAGGCGAAAACTCAATGGCGGATTCCAAACTCAACACAAAGTTAAACGCGCGGAATGGCGGACACGGCGAAGCTCCCCCTCCGCCGCCTTATCTATTAAAATCAAACACCCAGGAAACTGCGTTCAGATATATACAGAAAATAATATAAGGATTTATTATGGAAAAGTAAAGCCAGTGAAAAAGCCCGCCGGTAAATCTAATATCCTAGATCGGGACGTCCCCACACGACTGACAGCAAACACAAAACGAGGGAGATGAATTACGAAAAGAATACGTCACGTCGTTCAAAAAGTACGCGGATGGGGCTTATCTGTCTTTCGTCGTCTTTGTGGCGGCCGTCCAACACCGCTCCTTTCGGCCCGATCGCACACCACGAGGTCCCTCGCTCCAAGTCCCACCAGGCTGAGCACCACGCACCAAAAAGCACCATGCGTCGACGACCTCCAACGCGGGCACAAACTCCACTTGACCAGGGACAGGAAGGACTCCTTTCAACTCCACTTGACCAGACTCTCTGCGGGAGTGCTGGCAGCCAAGTGCCAACTGTTCAGTGCCAACTGTTCAGTGCCAACTGTTCAACGAACTGCGACGAACGAACCTCGACTACAACGAACTGCTGCGAACTGCCGTGTGCTCCGTGTGCTCGGTGTGCCACTGTTCAACGAACTGCCTCAACTCTGTGTGCGAACGAACTCTCCACCAACTGCCTCAACTCTGTGTGCGAACGAACTCTCCACCAACTGCCGTGAAATGGCGTCCGACCGTCGCTAATATTGGTGGCCGATGACGTCACATTGGCGCACTCCTCAGCCAATCATAGCCTCCCAACTCGCCGGCTCGCCCAGGTCACGCCCTCTGCGGCATCCCACTCCTGACATCTCCCGTCCGCGACCCCGCGGTCCTTGTGTAACACGTGCCAGGCGAGGTTTGTAGGCCTTGGAGGTGCGAACGGCGGCGGCCAACCGTGGCGGTGTTTTTGGCCTGGTTTCCTGTCCATTTATTACGAAGTCAATGTCAGGGAAAGGAATTATTTAATGTTGCGCTAAGGACCTAACTAATGTTTATGTGGTTTGCAGTGCCATAATGGACAAAGGTTTGACTACTAGGTGAGACTCACAGGGGCGTTACCTTTAATCCCTCACTATTTACCACTCGAACCTCCAGGTAGGTCCACAATCATACATCTTACCCCGACAAACGCCTAAACATCAAGAACTTATTACATGTAGAGTCCCTGTCACGACAGCCGAATACCTACCTATTCAGATCTACCTAGCTCTAGATGTTGCTCTACCAAATTCATAACACAGCCCCCCCCCCTGGAACCGTAGCTCCTGCAAGGTTCACCGCAGGCGCTACCATTCCAGCCTTAACACTTACTGTCACACACTTAATTAACCTATGAAATAAATCAGGAAGGGCTGTGGGAAGTGAGTCGGACTACCTACCTACACTTCCTTAACATGCTGAACCCCTTAACCATCATGCAAGTATGTACATTTTCTTCGTTGTTCCTGTGGAGGGAGGAAACAACAACACACAACACTAACTTAACCACAAAACTTAACCATCTTTCCAAAACTCAAAACTCTAACCTTTGTACATACCCCGGTCTACAGACCGCGTCCCCCGGTGGATGCCACAAGACTCAACCTTACCTGCGGGGCCATCCCCAATGCATCCCCCTAAATTTCCATGGGCCCTGTCCAGATGTTACAGGTGAGTGACACGGCTCGGTGGATTTCGCCCACATTCATGCAACACAGACCCCTTAACCACTCATTCTCATTCCATAGGTCATCAAGGCATTTCAAAAATCAACAAAACACTTATTTCAATACACCCCCTGCAGGACCATGGCATTGATGTCATTCACGTGTGTGTGCATTCCTCAACTAGGCAGCGGGGAGGTACCGCACAAAAAGATGGTGGGGGCGCATCAGGCTGTGGTGCCCGCAGTCCCAAAAACAAGTCAACCGACTTACAAGTTCATTGCCCCCCCCCCTTTACCTCTTGGCCCCGTGACAGCCCAACAGCTCCTTTCCGCCGTTACCTCACCGGTGAGGGTCTCCACACACACCAGGCTCCTTTGCCTCCTGCTTTCGCGCAGCAACACGGGTCACCGGGGGACTTCCTCACCCCGCGGCGCCCAACCAGACCCTCCACCGACGAGCTCCAATTTCCAGTTACCACCGGCTGCCAGGGGTAATTGCCGCAGAGGGGGGCCCGCAGGCATCGCTCCTCAGAGCTTGCTCTGTACCTGCGGACACACACACCTTCCCCACCCACAAGACCCCAAAACACACTTCCTCCCCCGCTGCCATTCAATTCTCCACACAACTCAGCACAATTCAGTACAATTCCACAATTCCATAGATGGTGTAAAAGGTGTTACAAGGCTTGCCATGGCCTGCCACATGTGAAATCCCCCCAGTTCACATTTAAACCATCACATCTTTCCAAAAGCACATTTCCAAGAGCACAATTATCACCCCTCATTATCTCCAATAATCATCACTCACTCTCCAGGTTCCACTCTCACGACCACATCAAAACACCTAACCACAATACAAAAACATACGCCACCCACAAGACACTGTGGCTCCCATTCCATCCCCTCACCGGCCATGTCATCACTCTCACCCACCTCCCAACTCCAATTTACATGTCCCCAATTTCCAAAGCAAGTCCTGAAGCCTGGGACAGTACTCCTCAAAACACTCACCTCAAGTGCAGGTAGTTGCAGGTTGGTCAGGTTCAAGAGTGTCATCCACCACACCTAATTTCCCCCTCACCCTTCCAATCCACTCCGGAGCCTCCCGACCCATGTAGGAGCTCAATCTATCCCCGTGAACTATCTGTGGAAGGGTATGCGGGCCCATCTGAATTTTGAACACCACATCAGTCACCTGCCGAAGCACCACCCCAGGGCCCTTCCAAGGTGAAGTGAGTTTTGGGCACACCCCCTTCCTTCTCCGGGGCCAGTAGAGCCAAACAAGGTCTCCGGGAAGGAAACGAGGTGTGTGAGCCCGAGCGTCATACCGCGTTTTCATCTGCGAAGAAGCCACCCCAATTTGCTTCCTCGCAAACTCATGAGCCTTTTCCATGCTCGCTTTCAAATTGGTTGCATAGCTCTCCACAGTTGGCTCACCCGGTTCCCCTGGTGACGGTCCCATCAACAAATCTGTGGGGACTCGCATCTCCCTACCGAACATCAACAAGGCGGGGGTGCACCGAGTGGTCGCATGCTGGGCGGTCCGGTATGCCATCAATATAAAGGGAAGGTGCTCGTCCCAATCCTGTTGGTTTTCAGATGTAAAGAGGGCCAATTGTGTCAACAGTGTCCGGTTGAACCTCTCTACCATCCCATCCGATTGAGGCCTAAGGGGAGTCGTCCGGGTCTTATGAATTTGGAGGAGCTCGCACACCGACCGCAGCAGGGCAGATTCAAAGTTCCGGCCCTGGTCAGTGTGTAGCTCCCTTGGGATGCCAAATCGGGAGAAGAATCCCTCAACTAGAACTTGAGCTACCAGCCGGGCTTCCTGGTTGGGCAATGGGTAGGCCTCTGGCCACTTGGTGAAGTAATCCATTGCCACCATAATGTACCGATTCCCTCGGCGGGTGGCTGGCAGGGGCCCCACCACATCTACTGCCACCCGCTCGAGCGGTGCCCCGACATTGTACACCTGGAGCGGGGCCTTGCGCGCACGTGGGGGTCCCTTCTTACCGCGGCAGAGGTCGCAGGATCTCACCCAATTTTGAATGTCTCTGCCCGAATTCACCCAGTAGAACCTCTGCCGTAATTTGGACAAAGTCTTGGCCACGCCCAAATGTCCCATTGTCCTAGTCCCATGCACGTGCCCCATAACCACTTCCTTCAATTTGTTGGGTACAATTATCAACCAGGAAGCTACATCACCCATTGGTGTCACCCACTTTCTGAACAAATAGCCCTCTTTCAACCCCAACATCTGCCACTGTGCCCAATAGGCCTTTACCTGGGCTCCGTGTGGAGCAATCTCCTCCCAAGAGGGTCTTTTGTCCTCCTCTAGCCAATGAAAAAGGGGCCCCAAAACAGGAACCTCCCTTTGACTCTCTTGCCAATTCACATCGCCCAATTCCTGTGGGGGTTGTGGCAAAGTTCGCCTGGTCACTTTTGCTGCATATAGGCATGCATCAATTTGGCCCTGCCCAATTGGATCCTTGGCTTCTTGTCTATCACAAAATTTACACTGTGCCTCCCAACAGGGGCGCCGAGAGAGAGCGTCTGCATTGGCATGTGCTTTGCCAGGCCGATGTTGCACAGTGAAATTATACTGCTGCAGCCTCTCAAGCCACCTTGCAATTTGTCCCTCCGGCTCTTTGAACCGAAGGAGCCATTGCAAGGAGGCATGATCCACTCGGATCACAAACTCCCTCCCATAAAGGTAAGGGTGAAAGTGTCCAACTGCAGACAGCAAGGCCAATAGTTCTTTGCGGGTAACGCAATAATTTCGTTCGGGCCTCGAAAGTGCCCGACTGTAATACGCAATAGCCCTCTCGACTCCCTGTTGCATTTGTGACAACACAGCTCCCAATCCCTCCTGGCTCGCATCTGTGTCCAGGATGTAATTGCCATCATCCGTCGGGTATGCCAAAACTGGGGCCTCCACCAGACGTTGTTTTAAGTGACTGAATGCCTCGATGCAGCTCTCTGACCATACAAATTTGGCTCCTTTCTCTGTCAATTTGTGCAAAGGTCTTGCAATTTCCGCGAAATTTGCCACAAATCTCCTGTAGTACGAGCAGAGGCCCAAAAATCCTCGGACCTCCCTTACATTTTTAGGGGCGGGCCACTCTTTTACAGATTTTACCTTTCCAGGGTCAGTGGCCACGCCGCTCTCACTGATCACGTGACCCAGGTAAGTCACTTCCCTCCTGAAAATTTCACACTTGCTCGGATTTAATTTCAACCCGGCACCCCTTAATCTCCCAAATACGTCTGACAAATTTTCGACAGCCTGTTCAAATGTGGGAGCGTGCGTGGACCAATACATCATCCAAATAGACGAGGCAAGTCTGCCACGGTAAGCCAATTAAAACACGTTCCATCAGACGCTCAAACGTGGCAGGGGCATTGCACAATCCAAAGGGCATGACGACAAACTGCCAGAGACCCTTTCCTGTGGTGAACGCCGTTTTCTCCCTCGCCTCTTTATCCATTTCCACCTGCCAATAACCACTCTTTAAATCCAACGTGGAGAACCATGTTGAGCCTGAAACGGCATCGAGGGTGTCATCGATCCTTGGCAGGGGATACGAGTCCTTGAGTGTCACATGATTGAGCTGGCGGTAGTCCACACAGAACCGAGTGGTCCCGTCCTTCTTCTTCACCAGCACAATGGGTGACACCCAAGGACTCACCGAGGGCTCGATAAATCCGGCTCTTTCCATTTTGCTCACCTGTTCCTCTGCCTCCTCTTTCTTAGCGAAAGGGAGCCGCCTCGGCGGTTGGCGAACAGGCCGAGCCTCGCCAGTACTAATTTTGTGCCTGACGAGACTCGTGCGTCCAACATCCTCGGGGGAGAGAGAAAAAACACCCAAGTTCTTACCAACCAAATTGTGCAACGTCTCTACCTGCTCCGATGTTAGGCCCTCTTCAGAGCGTGTCATCATGTCCCGCACTCCCTCTGACCAATCACATTTCCCCAAATTTTGCCCTCCTTCCGGCTGTACTGGCAAGCATGTGGATCCACCTCCTCCGGTGACCTCTACTACACTACTGCATTTGGCTACGATGGCTCCGCCCCTTATAGTGCGGGGGCTGTCGGACAAGTTGAGCAGCCTGACTGCCAGCATAGGCCCACGGGTGTCTACGAGGGTGCGACCCACCATTAATTCCTCCGTCCCCTGTGAGGACCACGACTCCACTAGCCCCAGCTGGCCAATGGGTTGAGCACCTGCTGCTAACTCTGCCATCACGACTCTCTCGGACCTGGGAGGCACGGTCACAGTGCGCGGCACCTCCAGCCACGTCCCCTGCACCTCCTCGTCATCCCCCAGTCCCATTAACTGCAGCCTCTCGGTGCCCAACCACATATGACCACGCCCAAGGTCTAATTGGCAGTCATGTTCCACCAGGAAACTCAGTCCCAACAGACACTGATCGCACACCCCCGCCACCCACACAACCACGCTGACCTCCAGGCCACCCAACTCCATCCTCACCACTCCGCGTCCCAATATTGGTGCCGTTGCCCCCGTAGCCAGTTGAAGGCTGTGTCCTTTTACCCTATCAATTTTGTCCCAGCCTCCAACACTCTGGTCTAGCACACCCGGATTGATAATGGTGTCACTGGCTCCAGTGTCCACCACAGCCTCACAAAATTCTCCCTCAATTTTGCATCTAACCCTTAGATTGCCTGTGCCAATTTGTCCGCAATTCACTACTTCCACCAAAGGAGGGCGCTTCTCCACACACTTGCCAGCCGAGCATGGCCCATATGCTCGGCTCGTTACACATCTCCCGATTCACATCCCCACGGCTCTCTTCCCAACCCGAGAGTCCATAAATCATAACGGAGCATCTGTGGAAGGTCACTCACACCATCACGTTCCACAGATGCCCCAATGGTTGTCCGGCAGGCTATCTCCATCCCTGTCCATTCGGTTTGACCCGCGTCCATCGACCAACACGGCATGGCAGGTCATCACATGCCAGTTGTCCCAAAGTCTCAGGGAGAGGGTGTCAGGTCGCATGCCCGGGTGATCACTACATCAGGCCCAAGCTGGCCATCTGCGGTGCCACCACAAAAGCGCGACCCACAAC
The DNA here is from genome assembly GCF_964187855.1 of Myxine glutinosa. NCBI lineage: Eukaryota > Metazoa > Chordata > Myxini > Myxiniformes > Myxinidae > Myxine > Myxine glutinosa. The sequence continues at coordinate 61,582,293 of NC_136268.1, read as the reverse complement.
ACCTCCCCCTAGTGGTCCTCAATATTTGCCATCCCAGGCTTGAGAAACCACCTCGGACCCCTCTGGAGGTCTTAACCCCCACCAGGGTCCGGTGACCCTGCCGGCCCGAGCCGCCGGCTCGGATGGCGCCCCGACGGACAAGGGACGCCCCACTCCACCAGACCCCCCGTGGGACCCAGGTCGTACCTCGACACCCAAGGCTGGACCCCACGTCCAAATCTCGCCATCACAGCCCCCCAGCTGGCCGGCATACCCAAATTTTGAAAGGGGCAACTTTTGCCCGAGGCCATCACCCATGACCTCTCCATATCCAGATCCCGCAGCCCGGGGACCAATCCAAACCATGGCTGCTCCAAATCAAGTTCCCATTGTAATTTTATTTTAAATTTTATTTTACAAATTTTCATTCCCACTGCCAAACCGCAGCTGCAGGGAACAACCTCTACCACCGGTTTTTCTGCCCCTCCCTGCAGTTGATCCAAATTCCCTACAGGGACCAAATCTCCAGAAGCTCTATCTCCCGATCCTCCAAGATCCAAATCCAGCCCGGAGCCAACACACTCCCCCAACTGGTTGTCCAATTTTGGAGCCTCTGTTTCCGAATAGCAGTGTACAGTGAGCGTCCCCTCGGTCATTCCAACCACCTCCTCGGACCAACTCACCTCATCACCCAGGCTCCTTTGGGCCTGAACAAGCTCTACCTCCATGGGACTGTTACAGGTCTCCAGCCGCTGGATCAAATCATCCTCATCATTTCCACAAATCATTCCTGGCCCCGCCAGGCTTTGATCACTATCCCCAATAAATACCTGGTCCGGCTCCATTGCATGGACCCCCAAAAACTCTACCCCCTCTTGCTCCGCACCACCGCCCTGGTGCTGCACAATTCCAAATTCATCCCCCGGTTGGGGTGTTGTGACATCCACACGGTCCCGATAAACAACCAGGCCAGAATGTGGGAAACATTCCCCATTACAACTCTCACATTCCAAATTTCCTTCCCCGCTCACCTGTGGACACTCCACGTTTACCTGCAGGCATTCCCCATCGAACTGTGGACATTCTCCGCTCACCTGTACACTTACCACAATTGCCATTTCCCTTTTTAATCCTTTAATTTGGTCACTCATGTCCTTCAGTCCTTCCCTCCATTCCTTCCCCTGCGACTCCATTTTATTTTCCATCCCACTTTTCATTTGTCCCATTTGTTCCTCCAATCGATCACTCATTCCCTTCATTCCTTCCCCTGGGACTCCATTTTATTTTCCATCCCTTCCATTTTTCGAAGCAATTGACCCAACATCTGGTCGGTTGTCGGGGCCGTTCCTACTGCTCCCGACTCCCCGGTGGGGGAGGGGGATATGTTGGTGCTCGGGACGAGGGAGGTTCCAAGGCTCACCTCTGCATCTAATTCCCCTATTTCCGGCTCACTCCCGACGCTGACGGAGGCCTCGCTGCGTACTTCCATCTCATCAATTTCCGACATCCGCTTTCCGGAAGATTGTTTCCCGCACGCGTATTTATTTTAATAATTCCTGAAACAATTTAAATTTGACGAAGACGCGATATCGCGCTCCGTTTGCCCGATTGATTATTAAATTTCTCCGCCTCGCCTATACAAATTTTGCGTTCGAACGTCGGGCGCAATGTACGCCCGACCGTGTCGATGTCTCGCCGCGGACAAAAAAAAAATTTGTCCGACGGATTCGGATCCTACACTCCTGACACCACTTGTTACGCAACTGTGATTAACACCACAGTTACGGATGGCCGATTTGCGAGACTTTAACTCCCGAGGCGAAAACTCAATGGCGGATTCCAAACTCAACACAAAGTTAAACGCGCGGAATGGCGGACACGGCGAAGCTCCCCCTCCGCCGCCTTATCTATTAAAATCAAACACCCAGGAAACTGCGTTCAGATATATACAGAAAATAATATAAGGATTTATTATGGAAAAGTAAAGCCAGTGAAAAAGCCCGCCGGTAAATCTAATATCCTAGATCGGGACGTCCCCACACGACTGACAGCAAACACAAAACGAGGGAGATGAATTACGAAAAGAATACGTCACGTCGTTCAAAAAGTACGCGGATGGGGCTTATCTGTCTTTCGTCGTCTTTGTGGCGGCCGTCCAACACCGCTCCTTTCGGCCCGATCGCACACCACGAGGTCCCTCGCTCCAAGTCCCACCAGGCCGAGCACCACGCACCAAAAAGCACCATGCGTCGACGACCTCCAACGCGGGCACAAACTCCACTTGACCAGGGACAGGAAGGACTCCTTTCAACTCCACTTGACCAGACTCTCTGCGGGAGTGCTGGCAGCCAAGTGCCAACTGTTCAGTGCCAACTGTTCAGTGCCAACTGTTCAACGAACTGCGACGAACGAACCTCGACTACAACGAACTGCTGCGAACTGCCGTGTGCTCCGTGTGCTCGGTGTGCCACTGTTCAACGAACTGCCTCAACTCTGTGTGCGAACGAACTCTCCACCAACTGCCTCAACTCTGTGTGCGAACGAACTCTCCACCAACTGCCGTGAAATGGCGTCCGACCGTCGCTAATATTGGTGGCCGATGACGTCACATTGGCGCACTCCTCAGCCAATCATAGCCTCCCAACTCGCCGGCTCGCCCAGGTCACGCCCTCTGCGGCATCCCACTCCTGACATCTCCCGTCCGCGACCCCGCGGTCCTTGTGTAACACGTGCCAGGCGAGGTTTGTAGGCCTTGGAGGTGCGAACGGCGGCGGCCAACCGTGGCGGTGTTTTTGGCCTGGTTTCCTGTCCATTTATTACGAAGTCAATGTCAGGGAAAGGAATTATTTAATGTTGCGCTAAGGACCTAACTAATGTTTATGTGGTTTGCAGTGCCATAATGGACAAAGGTTTGACTACTAGGTGAGACTCACAGGGGCGTTACCTTTAATCCCTCACTATTTACCACTCGAACCTCCAGGTAGGTCCACAATCATACATCTTACCCCGACAAACGCCTAAACATCAAGAACTTATTACATGTAGAGTCCCTGTCACGACAGCCGAATACCTACCTATTCAGATCTACCTAGCTCTAGATGTTGCTCTACCAAATTCATAACAGTATTTTAATAATACATTGGAGGTGCATAGGATTGTGAATCAAACAATGACGGGTGAAAGAAACTCCTAATGAACGTTTTAAATTTGTTATGCATACTTCCGCATCCGCAAGATGGCGGCCTCCACTGCGCTTCGGAATTCTCGAGCCAAGGCATAATCAGGTTTTCAACATAATACGTACGCGTTCATTGACAACACCGGCTTCGCTGGCTACAAATACCGACTGCAAAGCCGCAATGAGCCGGCGAAGCCAAAGCCTCTTGCCACTATTTTACCCATCACTATGGCATCAGTAGGTTAGGTAGTTGGTAGTAGGTAGGTGTAGACTCTAGTAGGTACCGTACCTGGTAAGACTTGGTAAAAGAGAAGAGCAGAGAGTCCTCCCCAATACCTGCATACAATAAATGTCACAAGAAGCTTAAGGAAGTAACTATACGATGTGCTAGCTTAAGGCCTATTTTAAGAAATTTTAACTGGGCTTAACATACGTTTTCACAGTATGTGTGTAGTCTTCTAACTTCAGTCGCTGTCAGGGCTGGTTCTCTCCGGGCACTGCGGCTTCCTCCACCAGAAGACGTTAGCTTGCAGTGATTAATTTGGTGAATTCCATCTCAACTTCGGATATTTCCGGCCGTGAAAAACTATCCGTATTTCTAAACCAAATATGTAAACCACTTATACCGTATTTCTGGCCGTGAAAAACTATCCCCGACGGCCACGGGATTTCTAAAAAATAATTATTCGTCAATTTTAGAATATTTGACGCCGTTTTCACCCTCCGAAACGCGTAATAAGCTTTAAAAAAATATTTTTCCAAATGCTCGAATCTCATTGGTTCTGGTGTTTGGTGACGATTTTCGTTGAAGATAACGAGGTTGGTCTTAACGTATTTTAATTACAAATTAGAGGTTCATTAGATTGTGAATCAAAGAAAGACGGGTGAAAGAAACTCCTATTGAAGGTTTTCAATTTGTTATGCATACTTCCACATCCGCAAGATGGCGGCCTACATTGCGCTTCGGAATTCTCAAGCCAAGGTATATTCAGGTTTTCGACATAATACGTACGCGTTTATTGACAACACCGGCTTCGCCGGCTATAATCGCTGTGGAAGTGGCCGCTGCCATTCGTCATGATCCCATGCTGTCACATGTTGCGGACGTTGTTTTGTCAGGTTCTTGGTGTGAGTTGCTCCCGACGTCAGAATATGCTCCATATGCATCGTGTGCATCCGAGCTGTCTTTAGCTCAAGGTTACTTAATGTGGGGCATGCGGTGGTCATTCCTGCTGCTTTATGTCAGCGCTGTCTCAATGAGTTGCATTTGTAACTTTTGTGAGGGTCATTTGTAACTGCCATTTTCAAAATAAACAAAAGAATGAGGGAACAGAACGAGACACCAATGAACGTCGTGATCCTCTCCCACTCCCCCGTGTGTGACCCACCCCCCTTTTTGACCCACCCCCACCCCCACGTGTGTGACCCACTCCTTGTGTGTGACCCACCCCCCATGTGTGACCCCCCCCCGTGTGTGACTCACCCCCCACCTCCCATGTGTGCACCTCCCGTGTGTGACCCCCCCCCCCCCCCGTGTGTGACCCACCCTCCCCCCCATGTGTGACCCACCCTCCCCCCCGTGTGTGACCCACCCCTCCTCCCCCGTGTGTGACTCCCCCATGTGTGACCCCTCCCCCCCATGTGTGACCCACTCTCCCCCATGTGTGACCCACTCTCCCTCGTGTGTGACCCACTCTCCCCCGTGGGTGATCCGCTCCCAGGTGCAGTGTGCGTGATGTGGGAGGGAGAGGATTTGAGCTCTTGCCGTCACATGTTACATGAGATGTAATTACACATTTCAAACGGTATTTCCCATGTGCACGCACATGCATTCACATGTTATCAGAAGTAAATAAATTGTGTAGATTACATCATTTGTGGATCTGATAAATTGCCAGTAACCATTTTGTAAAACTTAATGTGCAGGTGCAGCATCTGACGCAATATGTCCAAATGTCACACACGTCCATGCCCGTGGGATTCCCACGGGTGACCCCACTGGAAAATTTATATTCTCCGATATAATTGTTGTGTAGATCACGCTCAAGAAATTTCAAACTGATCAGACTGAGCATTGTTGCTGTCGAATTATGATGTCATAATTAAGGTACCAATAACGTTATCATTAACACCTTATTCCCCATACCGTCACCTTCATGCCATTCTTGCTCAAGTCGAATTTTATCGAAAATTACATTTTGTTATCCGGTGATTGGTTATTGTGTCTAGTTACTGTCAATTCATAATAGAATGTCTATACACGTTTTTTTCGCCGAAAAAAATGTGTTTGTTCAACGTGCCATTTCCGCTCATCGTATATCACCGGAATAATGACTCCTCCCATTAAATTCAACGAACCCTAACCCATCTCTAAAACCCTAGTTAGAGATGACCTAAAAAAACGAGTGTATAAATGAAAACAAAGTCAATGTATCATAAAAATTAATTTCTTGATTATTCGTTCCAAAGGGTCGTCAGCATTTAGGGAGAACCCTGAGCAATATTGTCTCTCGCACTTCTCCGTGCCATAATTGCCCAAGCCAAAATTGCTCACGGTGATTTATAATCTCTGTTATTTATAAATTTAGCTTAGTTACATGTTTCTCTACAATTGCATGCAATGATAATCTAGGTTTTCTTCACTTAACAGAATTTAAATTCAGTACTGATCCAGATGGCTGGAAAAGAAAAAACGTTTTTTGTGATTATGTCGTAAACGCTTTTTTCGACTTGAGCAAAAATGGCACGAAGGTGACGATATGGAGTTATTTACAACGAGCTACGTTTCAATTTTTTCCATGGAGTGGTTACAGAGATATGGATGTGCAGCGTTTTTCGGGTTTTACCAAGATGGCGCATGTTCCACGTGACCTATGACGTCATAATTATCATTAAAATATTATACAGGAGGACGCACTCCCATCGTGAAAATTTTGTGTCCACCAGTCTAACAGTTGCAGAGAAAAACTAGAACGGCACTAAGTAGAAAGCATACCTCCGCCTGGTTGGCCATATCACTCAATGATGAAGAATCGCTTAAAATTTTAAATAATCTTCAGATCCGAATCTATATTCAGATATTCACCAAAATCGAATCGATTCTTCCTTGTCACACACACAACCTGTCCTCGAAGTTTCGTCCAAATCCATCCATAACTTTTTGAGATATCCCGCAATGTATCGTTTTTGCCCCAATGGTGAAGAATCACTTTAAAAATTCTAGTAGCCGGATTCGAATCCGGATCTTCACCAAAATCTCATCATTTCGTCCTTGTGACAAACGCTACCTCTCTGCCAAATTTCGTCCGAATCCGTCCACAACTTTTTGAGATATTTTGTTCACAAACAAAGAAACAGACAAACAGACAGGGGTGAAAACATAACCTCCATCCACCTTTGGTGGCGGAGGTAAAAAATTCATACTGATCGGATGAAGCGTTATACTTGTCGAATTATGACGTCATAACGAAGGCCCTGATGACATCATCATTAACATGTTATTCCCCATGGGGAATACTTGACAATCAGCCTTGTTTCAATTTTTTCCACTGACCGGTTTCGGAGATAGAGAGGTGCAAGTTTTTTGGGTTTTTTTTCAAGATGACGTCTGTACCACGTGACCTATGACGTCATAGTTATGAATAAAAAAATATCTACAAGCGGAGGCACTCCTATGGTAAATCTTCCTGTCAATCGCACCAACGGTTGCAGAGAAAATGAATTTTAAAATGCAGACATGCACGCACGTACGTACTCGATTGGTTAACCCTGATTTTCGCTTCTCGAGCGCAGGGTAACAAATGTTTATGATAAAGTGCAATATGACGCGTTTTTAAAGAAAAACATTTTCATATCTTGGCTTATGCTCACTTAATTCGTACAAGGCCCCTACTTGGATCCCATTCTTTTTTATCCATAAATGTATTAATTTTATTGATTTTCAGCATTTCTTGTCCCCTGCTGCATATTGAATGGTATCAGCAAAACAAAACAGGGTGGATGAGTTTATTCACTCATATTTTTGTCTCGACATATTTATTATTCACTCATACTCGACATATTTTTGTCACAATTACTTGTTGGATTATTCTGATACTGACATACTGACACATACACACACACACACACACGCATACACACACACACACACACACACACACACACACACACACACACACACACACACACCCCTACACATGTCACATACACATACACTGGTATTCTAGTATGGTATTCGAGCTGGTATTCTAGATTCTAGTGTGATGGGATTTCAACCTGAGATCACCGCATCATGGCGCAGAGTTCAGATAGGAACACGAACATTCCCTTTGATTGTCCAGCATCTTGTTAACAAACCTCTTATATCGGTTCGTTCGTGTAAACGGAATGTAAATCCTGTACAGTCAATCATTCTTGAATGAGGTTTGTCATTCAGCCAGACAGCGATTTGTTACAACTGGTAAAAAAACATATTTACCACCTGGCTTTAGCTATCACAAAAAGTTTGAGTATTTGCAATGTGCATGCTTGTTATCCCTTAAATAGGTACATGTGCAATGCTTACTGGGGTAAATGTCAGCAAATACACCCGACACCCAGTCACCCATCCTACAACTCCTAACACATTTTTACAAATTGGGTTTATTCGTCCACGACCGGTTTCACCATAGGGGGCTACAGGTTTGCTCTTCGCCCATCTGTCTGTCAAATCTCCATCACAGCTGTGGTTTTATTTAAAAAATGTATGCCTATTCCCCCGAAGGTGGTTGGAGGCATTATGTTTTCAGGTTGTCCGTCTGTCCCTCCGTCCGTCCGTCCATACGGGCTAAATCTGGTTTTTCTCCGCAACCACATGTCCAATTGAGACAAAACTTTCAGGGTGGAAGCGACACCCATGTAGAATGTTTTAGTGTAATTGTGACGTCATAGGTCACGTGGTATGGCAGCCATCTTGGATTAAACGCAAATAATTAAAGAATTGTTTCTCGGAAACCACTGAATGGAAATATTTTAAACTTGGCACATTTTCAACTACTCGCAATGGTGAACAAAACCTTGATAATGTTGACATCATTGGTGAAGTGGTATACCAGCCATAAATGTCTTAATCAAATGCCTTATCCTAAACTTCTGCAATTGCTTGCACATGATCTATGACCCATTTGTATTGAAATATTAAACTTATGACATCATAGGTCACATGGTTTGGCAGCCATATTGGATTTAACCTAAAACTTAAAAAAAAAATCTTCTCCCAAACCACTGAAGCAATAGACTCGAAACTTTGCATGTGTCATTGACTCGGCATGTTGATTAAAAGCTGACCACAAAAATGTCATCGGTCACATGGTTTGGCAGCCATATTGGATCGAAGGAAAATATTAAATAATTATATCTCAGAAACCGCTTACCCTATCAATTTGAAACTTTACAAATGTCATCTAACACCATTGCTAGTAGTGTATATATGTTGCTTCTGGGACACTCTCATTTTCCCATTGACTTACATGTTAATTTTTCCCCTCCCTCATTGCCCCTAAACACCTCTATTTCTCTCACCCTGTTCTTTACGAACCTTCTAACCTTTTGACATGTTATCCTTATTCATTAGACCACTTAAACAATGGTCCTTCTGTGTGAACCTGTGATCCTTCTGACCTTATGGACCTTTTAACCTTTTACTCTTAATATCATCTGGTGAATCATCTTTGACCCACTCAAACAACGACCCTACAAATATTTGTTTATGCGTGGGAAATAATTTAACTCTCTTGCCACTCTCTTCACCATCTAATATATTAACAAAAAATATGTTTGAGTTTGGTTCTTTATTAAGATATTTTAACTGAGCTAAGATAAAATGGTAAACCTCCCTCAATGTTCTTGTTTGAGCGCCTCCAGTGCCACACACTTTTTGGTAGGCTCTGTCCACCTTTTGTTAAGCTCCGTCCACTTTTTGGTAAGCCCCGCCCACTTTTTGTGAAGCCCGCCCACTTTTGATAAACCCCGCCCACTTTTTGCTAAGCCCCGCCCACTTTTGCTAAGCCCCACCCACTTTATAAACTCTTTAGCATTGTATCATTTCCAGGTAATACATTACATCATTTTCAGGGAATTCCCATCACATCATTTCCAGTTAAGACACGCCCAGGGAATTTCCACAGGAAATGACACACCCAGTCCTTATAAAAGGCACCGACCACACAGGCTTTTTCAAACACGCTTTCTGCTTCACTTGAGAATGGACTACTATGCCGAAATGGAATGGGATAACTTTGCTATTCCTTGGAGTCCTACTACCTGTGTAGAACTCAACCTTCAGATTGATGAACTGGACTCGAACCTCTTATCAATGGAGGTAAGTTTGTTTATTTATTTATTTATTTATTTATTTAATTAATTATTAATTTAATTATTTATTTTTTTTTTTTTTTTTTTTAGATGAGACTCGTGTAAGAGTTAACAAAGTTTATTTTAATATTCATAGAGCTTGATTTATACAAATAAAAATATTGTATTAAATTAATACATTGTTATTTTCTTTCACAGGAAATTGTATCTGAGATACGAAATGAAAATTCTGCTTTTAACACAACTTGGGATGAAGTTATTTTTTTGTTTGAAGACATTTTGAACAACCAAGACCCCCAGAACGAGTTCTACCTTGATGACCCAGCCAAAGAGTTATACCTTGGAGATCCACAAAATCCTGAAAAAGAGTTTTACCATGATGATACTTGTTGTGAGTTATCAAAACAAAACCCACTGAACAAGTTCTACCTTGATGAGCCAGAATACAAGTCATACATTGGAGACCCACAAATTTCTGAAAATTGGGAAAGGGGAGTTCTCCCTGATGGTCCGCAGTTATACTATGTGAGACACATCATAGAAACCCTAAAAAATTGTGAAATGGGAATTCTCCCTGATGGTCCACAGTTATACTATGTGAGACACATCATAGAAACCCTAAAAAATTGGGCAAGGAGAGTTCTCCCTGATGGTCCGCAGTTATACTATGTGAGACACATCATAGAAACCCTAAAAAATTGGGAAAGGGAAGTTTTCCCTGATGGTCCGCAGTTATACTATGTGAGACTTATCACGGAAACCCCCAATATTTCTGAAAATTGTGGTTCTACCTTGGGGACTTGGAAAGATGGTTATATTTTTGGAGACTCGGAATGGGGGTTTTGTTTTGATGACTCGGAATGTGATACCTATCTTGGAGGCTCAACAGGAATGTGGTTATACCTTGGGAACTTGGAAAGTTGGTTTTATTTTGGAGACTCTACCTGTGGGGTTCCTCTTGGAGACTCTTTGGATTCTAAAGCAATGAACAATGTTCTTTATTTAATGACGCTTGATTTAAGCAATATCAGAAAGTTCGAGGAAGAAAATGCTGGAAAATTCTTTCTTCCCATTTCTACTTCTTCAAACTTGAAAGCCTTGAAAGACAGAATTGGCGGAAGAGGAAAAAAAGAAAAAAGAAATACGTATTTAAAAAAAGAAGAAAAGAAAGATTATGTTAGGGTTTGGGTGGGATTTTGAATGTGAGGGTTAGGGATGGGGTTGGGTTAGGGATGGGGTTGGGTTAGGGTTGGGATTTTGAATGTGAGGGTTAGGGTTGGGGTTGGGTTAGGGATGGGATTGGGTTAGGGTTGGGATTTTGAATGTGAGGGTTAGGGATGGGTTGGGTTAGGGATGGGGTTGGGTTAGGGTTGGGTTAGGGATGGGGTTGGGTTAGGGATGGGATTGGGTTAGGGTGGGATTTTGAATGTGAGGGTTAGGGATGGGGTTGGGTTAGGGATGGGGTTGGGTTAGGGTTGGGATTTTGAATGTGAGGGTTAGGGTTGGGGTTGGGTTAGGGATGGGATTGGGTTAGGGTTGGGATTTTGAATGTGAGGGTTAGGGATGGGTTGGGTTAGGGATGGGGTTGGGTTAGGGTTGGGGTTGGGTTAGGGATGGGGTTGGGTTAGGGTTTGTATATTATTATGACTCACTCACACATACACACACACACAAAAGTTAAGCCCCAACTGGAAAGTTGAGGGATTCTGTGTTTGGGGTTCACAGATTTAAAAACGAATCCCCATTATACACACACAAAAGTTAAGCCCCAACTGAAACGTTGTGGGATTCTGTGTTTGGGGTTCACAGATTTAAAAACGTATCCCCATTATACACACACAAAAGTTAAGCCCCAACTAAAAAGTTGTGGGATTCTGTGTTTGGGGTTCACAGATTTAAAAACGTATCCCCATTATACACACACAAAAGTTAAGCCCCAACTAAAAAGTTGTGGGATTCTGTGTTTGGGGTTCACAGATTTAAAAACGTATCCCCATTACATTTTATTTATTTATTTATTATTTTCAAGGGTATTATCTGCTTACTTGTGTTTTTTGTAATTCGTGTGAGTAAAATGAACCCAAGATTTCTTCTCCATTTAAATCATATAATTTGTAGGTCCAAGGGTTTGTAGCCATTACATCAACGATTTTAAATAATTCATTAGTCCATCTCTTTGTATAACCTTTCTCAAAATGGCTTTTCCATTTGTATATTCTTACAATATCACCAACTTTGAACTTGGGCTTTCTCAAATTAATCTCCTTTTCATATTCTAATTTTGTAAATGTTTCTGATGGTTTTGATTTTGTTGATGAATGAACTGTATTGTTGTAATTATCTACAATATCCTGAATTAAATACACCCATTTTTGAGAACCGAGTTGTGTGAATTTTTTATATAATTTCTCTTTTAAAGTACGATTAAAACGCTCAATAACAACTGCCTTTCCTTCATTAAAGGTGCTGTATAATTTAATACCCTTCCCCTTAAGAAATTTCATGAATATTTTGTTATAGAACTCTGTTCCCTCATCAGTCCATAACTTCTTTGGTTTCCTTTTATCCCGATCAAATATTAGCTTAAAGGCTAACATTAAAGTATCACCCCTTTTATTTTTTAAAGGGACAACCCAGGCAAATCTACTCCTCAAATCAATAACGGTTAAAGCATACCTGTATCCCCTGTCATTATTCAATTCAATTAAATCAGCGGACCATATGTGGTCGGTGTATTTAGAATAAACCTTCCTTCTTTTAAACTTTGTGATTATAGGTTTGTGTAATTCTTCAGCCAAAAGCTCCCCAGTCTTGATGACATCATTAGAGCCTAATCGTTTTTTGAGGAATAACCAAGACCAAGTTTCAATTTAGCATTTATCAAATTTCTCACAATAAACCTATCAACTTTCTCTCTCAACGTTGGATTTTGTATCAAAGACAAATTATACAACATTTCGCTGTCGGCTTTATGTTTTTCAGTCAACGTAGTGGTTTTCCCATAAGCAATATCATGCTTCATACACACTTCGTCAACCCTATTTGTAGGTTTAGACCAAGGTTTAGGATTGTCAGCCTCATCTAATCTTTTATCCAAGTTTGTTCCTGGACCACAGAAAGAATACCCTGGAAGGTGTAATTCCCCTGGAATTCCAGTTGTTGTAAATTTACTTCCTGACAGAAACTTTTGTATGTCTCCTCCTCTTTTAGGAGAGATGAATTGGCACTTTTTAGAGCCACATACTTGACATATTCCTTTTTGATAAACTCTATTATTTTTAGCTTTAACATAAGAGATATTTTTAGATTTAGTTTTCTTTTTACATTTGAGACAATAACTCATATTTATTTATCAGAAAAATTCCGACAGAGTATCAAAACCTTTTTGGTTTTCAACATATACATTTCAATCTTTATTTTTAAAACATAAAGAATCCTAAGGAATGCCTTCACTCTCTCCTCCATTTATTTACAAATAAAAACTAACTAAAGTCAATGACACCAACATCATCAATCACATAATCTTTTCCTTCTTCTTCTTCTTCTTCACCACTTTCTCGTTTAAATCTCCTCCCTGAAATTGAAGACATTGACGTTGTTATTTTTGAAACCATTATCTTCATAAGAGTTGTTAATTCTTTAATTTCCTCTTCGGTGCGTTGAGATTGATTTATTTGCTGTAATACACTCAATCTTTTACGAATCTCACTGATTTCCATCTTTTTATATTTTTCCTCCCTCTCTCTTTGCTCCCTTTCCTCCCTCTCCTCCTTCTCCTTTTTCTCCCTCTCCTCCTCCTTTTTCTCCCTTTCCTCCTTCTCCTTTTTCTCTCTTTCCTCCTTCTCTTCTTTAACTCCTTCCTCATTTATCTTAGCAATTTTTGATATCAATATTTTCACAGCATTCATTCTTTCTTTATTTTCCTCTTCGGTGAGTTGAGATTGATCTTCTTGCTGTAATACATCCACTCTTTTTTGAATCGCTCTGATTTCCATCTCCCTCTCCTCCCTCTCTCTTTGTTCCCTCTCCTCCTTCTCTCTTTTCTCTCTTTTCTCCTTCTCTTCTTCAACTCCTTCCTCATCCCTTGCTACCCTTGAGTTTAAACCCCAAAGAATATTATACATATACTCATCTGGATTTTGAGATATTCTTGTATCTATAATTATTTTTCTCATAATAGGATACCAATAAGATTTGTTGACGATTTCTAAAAGAGTTTTATATTTCATAACTTTGAGAAGTTCATTTTTATTTAATACTTTAAACAAGTCTCTATTTGTGGGTTTAACAATATCAGTATAAGGCCAGTTTTTTATGACAAAATTCCCATGTATATGCTCCAAATCATAAGGTATGTAATACCGAGCACCCTTTTCTTGTAGGTATCCTTGAATACAAAAATTATAATTCTCTTGTAGTCTTCTGCCTGCCATTTATGTATCAGAAATATATGTGAGATTAATATTATGACAGGTAATACCACCCCATCTTCCCACTACCAAATCGGTTTGTATTCCTCGGCTTTCTATCCTTATCTCATGACCTTCCTTCTTTGTCATACTAACCATCGCTATACTATCATATATTTTTCTTTTCTTAAAACCATGTATTTGTTGTTTATTAATTGTACTTCCACATAAATCCATATCCTCACCAAGTGGATAATATTCTTCTTTACGAGACTGATTCAAATCATGTAGGTCTTCTATGTTTATTGAAAAAGACCAATTATACCCTAAATCAGGCATATCGTACCCCCATTTATTAATTCGCATATTAACTATATGTCCTTCTTTATAAAATTCAATTGTAAGCAGGTAGTTAAATTCAATGAGGAAAGGTGTATGTATGGTCAGTATAACCAGGTGTTGTGGTTGTAAATTTTACTTGTTTAACAAAACGTGCTGTTTTCTTTAAAAATATATATTGTGATAAATCACTAAATCTAATTAAGTCATTTGCATCTGTAGGGTTTGGATAATTGATTAATTTATAAGTATTCTTCATATTAATATTTTTACTTACACTATATTTTTGTCGTTCAGCCTGTGCCTTTGTATAATAATTTGATAAATCAATATCCTGAGAGGATTTTCCAAAGATAGAACCATCTTTTCCAACATAAGTCATTTATATTAGATTAAAAATGATATCATAAAAATTTTCATTATTGTTGAGTTGAAATAATACATATAAACATAATTGACCACAACATTTAGAATTAATTTCTTGAACTTGAAATGTTTGATAAACACCATTCTGTAAGAATTGTATTACTTCAACAGGTGGTGGCATACCATAACTATCAAAATAATATTTATCCTGACTATTATGAATACAAACCCAATGAGAACCATTCTGTGTCTAAATTCATAATAATATTCTTTGTATTCTTATTTATATGTATTAATTCATCTCTCATACAAATAACCACATTATCAATTTTTAGTGTTTTACAATACTTAGTAAGTTCTATATTTGACGTTGTATTCTTTCCAAATTGTTTAAACCATTTATCCATTTATTTATGAGAAAGATACAATCCATTACCCCATTTAGTTAGTTTAACACCCGCTTGAGCGATAGAGGAAAGCATATCTCTAACCAACAATCTAGCTTTATCAGGTAGACTTTCAAGTTTTTGAGCAAAATCTACAATTACACCATTTCCACTAATTTGTTTCTCCAACTCCTTGTTATGTCTTTCCAATTCTTTTTGAGCTTTTAGTTGTGCCTTCCTTTCGTTAGCAGTTTTTACCGCTGCTGAAATACCACCAGTCAATGCTCCCGCCGCACTTAAACCAGCAAATAAAGGAATTAGAAACGGGAGAAATCCTCCTCTTGACTCGTCTATTGAATATTTCTTTAACATAGGTTTCGTCATTTTAATTTTAAGAGATCCAACATCATTTAGTGTTTTTACTTGTGTGTGTGTGAGTAAAACATCAATTCTTACAGCTCCTTTTCTTTGAATTGTATTAACATTAATAATACAAGGCTTTTGATTTTGAATACAAGATGTTAATTTATTAAGATTGATTTGATTAACATATACCCCAACGATTTATTTATGAGAAAAAACCTATGTGATATTAATCATAACACCATTATCTGTATTAATCTGTAATTCTGTTTCCTCCAAAAGCAAACAATATGCATTAACCTCTTCACTCTCCCCTCTTTCAATGTATAGAGAAGTATCCACTCGATTAGACTTTATAGTTTCCTTTTGAGAACTCAGGTCAATTGCGTAGATTGTATAAAGTTTTTGAAACGCAACCATATCCAAAATAGGATCATTATTACCATTACTTTCACACACCTTTTGGTAGGACTTGTAGGCTTCCGCATAATCATTTTTTCCCCAATCAATTTCCAATCTATCTCGCGGATAAAATGTGCCATCAAGAGAAACCCGAAGTTGTTTCACCTTAGCATTATCACTCAGCGCATTATTCTTACTAGTACCGTCCTCTCCATCTGGTTTTTTAAAAATGAGCCAGAGGTATCGTGGCTTTCCTTGAAGAACACCCAAATTCCAAGTGTAGGTAGTGTGTTCCAGTTTAACGTGTTGACATCTTCTTTTAAGGTATGATACATTTAGCGGTTTCTTTGAGTTAAGTCTTCTATTTAACATCTCTTCCGTTTTAAGATTAGGAGTATATTCACTGATATACCAACACAAATCATTAATAACAAATTTATTGTTGTCTCCAAAAGCATTTTCAACCCCAAAAAGCAACCTATTTACATTATCATTCCTTTGTAGTTGAAATCTAATTTTAAGACCATACAAAACTTTGTCATAATCACAAAATCCAAATATACCTTTCAGAGGTACTGCTACGGTAAAACTATTCTCTGGTTTTGTGTCATCATTATACATTGCCTTCCTTTGACTATTACCAGGGTCTGTGTTTGTACCCGTTGACATATCAGGAATAAAACCTTCAACAGCTCCCTTACCCATTCTATCACCAAACGAATTTCGTGTAAATTTCATCATTTCAGATGTAGCAGAGACATAATCAACCACTTCAACCTCTTGTGTTCCAATATACAGGCGAACACTATCAAACATTTTCCAGAAGAAATCATTTACGAGTGTAGCATTAGTATTATTCGCAGCCTTAGTGAATTTAAATTTACACAGCAAGAAACTATCAGCTATATTCAAGTAAGTTTGTTGATTATTTATTTCAAAACTTTTTGTTCCGTTTGAATTCCAGTCTGTTTCTGTTATAGCATTTACCTTAAAATAGTCTTCCTTTTTCGTGGAGTTTGAAATGATAATTGTATCATCCAAATCATAGATACTATCAATCGCTTCCATACTTGTATTTATATAGTATTAAAATCGTTGAAACCCTGACCCAAGTATTTTAATGATTTTTTGTCGTTCTTGTGAAGATAGTTGAGTTTTACCTTTTTTTATTTCTTTGATTGCTTGTAATTTATGAGACTCCTTTTGAGCATCTTTTATACTCTTTATAGCACCCGCAACGGAGCCCACGGCAGAAGCAGTTGAACCAATTAGGTCTTTATGTTTAAGGATGGTTGAACCAATACCCATTAGAGTATCAATTATCCCATCTCCTTTATTTCGAAATTGATGACCTACACCTCGTTGTCTCTTAGGTTTATAGTATCCTCTCCCAAGAAACATACCTTCACCCTTATAGTATGGTGAAAGGTACATGCCCTCGCCTGTAATTATTTTATATGTTCCCAACTCGTGTTTTCTCACAATAACCATTATTTATTTATTGAAAAACTTCACGTAGGTGAATTCTGATGGATATAATTTCATCATTAAAGGATATCATACGATTATCTTGGTCGGTTATCCTAAAATTTACTCTGTATATGGTTTTTCCTGACACAGGTAAATAGACAAGATTTTTTGGTTCCATATTAAATTTATAACCAATCGGGGTTGAGTATGCACTGAATGAAAATATTGTATTTGTTCTTATTCCATCGTTATAAGCACCATCAATCAAATCACAATGAATTAATACTGAATTTATACCGGAGGATATTTGGATAACATTATCACTGTAAAACGTCCCGTTATTTTCAATCTTTTTTGAAGAGAAACCCAATAGCTCTCTAAACGAATTTTCAATCGTGAAATCAACTTTATAATTATTTTTAAGTTTAATAGTTGATTTTGAAGTGTGTTTTTGAATATCTATTACAATATTTTTTGGTTCATCACCTTTTTCTTTCATAAGTCGAGAGACTTCTGAAGATATTTGAGAAATCTCGTAAGCTCCAGGTGAAACGGTTATAGTTTTATATCCACTTCCTGGATTATAACTAAACTTGTTGTTTTTCTCTGTGATATTAAACAAGGTATTATAAGTTTCCATCGACAATAAAGATGCCTCATATGAGGTAAGGGGGTCAAGTTGTAGTGGGTAAGTGAATGAAGCTGTGTAATCGCTCGTTGTGAAATTAAAACTAAGAATTGTGCTTCTCATCTTATTTAATATCTAATAAAATATCTTTGTATTGACATTTATTAATTATTTTCATATTCATCAACTGATCTAAAATGGCTGAGGATTCATTAAAACAATTGTTGTTTCCAGCCTTCTTACTACCTAACAACAATAATAGCCTATTAACTAATTGTGATGGGTCATTTGGAAGAAAACTAACACCCGAACCAAGCTTACTTAAAGCATCAATAATATGTTTCGCCTTCTCATTCTTCTTACTTTTACCAGCAACAGAAACTCCATAATCAAGTGCATTTAGCAACTCAATATATACCCTATCTTCCTCTCTTTCCATATCAAGTGGTTCCTCAAAATATTTTGAACCGCTGAATCCGGGGTTTGTTAGAAGAAACATTAATCTTGGAGTTAATTTAACATTTGGTTGAGTAGAACTCAAGAACATCAATTCATCATTAAATATCAATACCTTTTCTTTCACAAGATGGAACACTGCTGGTTCTTCTGTTGGAATGAGACCTGCTCTGGTTTTTGAATCTGCCAAATATTCATTGTTTTGAAGAGCTTCCACTACATAATTAGGGGGTTGATTTACCTCCTCAAGTTTCTGAAATAATTCTTCATCATTATATTCTAATTTTCCAAGTTCTTGTTTTGTTATCTGACTAAAATCTTTGAGCATTTGAAGTTTTTTCGGAGTAAATTCTACCGTGGGAACTGTAGGGTGTTGAGTTTTTAAAAGCGGTTTAAAAAATTTCTCTTGTTTTCTTTCAAAGGCTTCTTCACCAGTTAGTTTCTGTCTCCGTTTCTTCTTTATCTCTTCCTGTTGCTTTACAACTTTTGAAACCAACTCTTGATGTTCTTTAAACTTTCTTGCTCTTTCTTCGTTATTCATTTTCTGTATTTATTTATTGAAAAATATCATTTAATGAATTGTAAAGGTCAATGGGAAAATTTTCCTTTTCTTTGTCATTATAGTAAATGTGTTGAAATAAATCCTTTTCTTTAAATATTTCATCAAATTCTTTATTGGTATTAATACGAGTTGTTATTTCTTCTTCACTAATACTTGTATCTCTGCTTTTCATACGTTTGCGTTGAGTCTCCTCATCGATATCAAAACCGAATGATAAAATCTTAACTCCATCACCACACAATTGTTTAATAATTTGTCTCATTCCTTCAGGATTAGTTTCTAAAATCCCAAGACCATTAGATTTTACTTTATTTAACTCACTCTTACAATGTGAATATTTTGTAGAACCAAGAGAGACCTCCTCAAATAGTTGACCTTCGTTCCTCAATCGCATATGTTCCTCCATTGAAATGTAGTAATAATCTTTCCCTTCTACTTCTCCTGGTCGCTTTGCTCTGGTTGTAGTACTCACAAAACGAATCATAGGGTGTTTTTAAAAAAAACTTACAATCTTTTCATTTTTACTATTCAAGAGTTTAGATTTATGAAAGTTCTTTCCAGAAGCAGATTTACCCACAAGGTTAATAATAATTGTTGTCATTTATATATGTAATTATGTTTAAAATAAAAATACATCCTTTAATATCTCATCTTGTTTCACAACAATATATTTATATTTTTCAATCGTGTGTTTCATATAATTTTCAAATTCTTTTTTACTACATAACGTAGAGCAATTATCTCTCCAAAAATTATTTACATCTATTGAATTTAACTTAAATAAAATAAAAGTATTGGCATTGTTTCTTATTGAGCGTCGAGGGAGTTGAAAATATGATTGACTAAGATATATACAATTACAAGAAGAATGTCTCCCTCTTGTATAGTAGCTATCCATTACTGTTTGGTTTCTCTCATTAACACAATCATCAAAGATGATGAGGTTCTTTTTTGATTTATCTAAATCTTGAGGTGAAGGTATATCATCCGTATTATCACTGAGAATACAAGTTATGGGTTTTGGTTTCGATTTTGATTTCTGTGTATCACAAAATAATTGTATTATATCTTCAATATTATAATCATTTAGTTTGTTTTGAAGTTTAAATAAACCGATAATGTCTTCCTTTTTAAGACCTGCATTAAAACCCTGTGAGAGTAGTTGATACTCGGGTTGAAAACTAGACTTTGTAAAAATTATTAAATTATCATAATCTAAAAAATTAGGACCAAGGAGCATCTTTAAAAGTAAACAGGTTTTTCCACATCCGCTTGAACCAACTATTAGACATCTCAATGAATTTGGAATGTTTTTATGGTTATTAAATTTTATCTTATTTTCCCAAACGGGTAAAAAATCATTCATTTATATATTTGGAAAACAAGTCATCCAACTTTTTTTGAGCTATTTTAGAAACTCTATATTTTATCCTGAGTTCGGGTTTAATTTCAAAATAATTCATTATTTTATTTATGTAGTATCTTGTATTAACATTTCCATTAAAATTATTTTGAATAATAAATATCATTAAACCCTTATACATTTCCTCAATACAAAGAGTCTCTTTCCTTGTAAGAAATGGTGTATTATCACCATAATGCTTAACATTCATCTCTCTTATTAATCTTGTAAAGTAATTCATTTTTGGTTCTAATTTAAAAGAGTTATATGTTTTTTTATATTTCTTATTATCATTAATTAGAATATAATCACAGAATAAACATTGTTTATATGAATCCTCATCATTAAGCCCCACTCTATCACAAGCCGGACAATTCTCTAATTTATCATATGGAGAGTCTGGAAATTCTAAATATCCTTCAGAACTTATCATATTTATGTGGTAAATTTTTACTTAAACTAAATGCAAGTTTATTCATTAATAAATACAATGTTTCAAAGCACAAAAGACAAATTTCAATCAATCTCTACTTCGGTGAAAGATATAGAAAAATATGTCAAAGATGTTAAATTGAACAAAGATAAATATGGAAATTTTTGGGTAAAACCAGTTATGGAAAATAACACGAGCCCCTCTATTTCATTTAAAGGAAGAGCTCTATCTATACCTGGAAAGACATCCATTAAAGTAAATCTAACAAAAGTTTCTCCTCTACTCCTGGCAATTTATTCAAAGCTTGAAAAAGTGATTGACCACGATACTTTGAAAAAGAATGATAAGACCATCAACAATACTCGTGGAGAAATTTGTATTTACTTTAATAATCCAAAGGGTGTAGATCTAAGTAAAATGAATGATGTTAATATTTCTGGTGAAATGTCATTTCGTTCTATGATAGTTAGAGATTATTTAAAGATAACTTTTGATATTAAAAATGTAGAGATTGAATCCGTTAATGAAAGAAAGTATATTGGTATAGATGGAAAGGTTTTTTCTGCTAATTAAATATGAGTCATTACAGCAGTGAAGATTTTACTATTTCATTGAACTCGGACGATAGTGATGATAGTATTTCATTGAACTCGGACGATGGTGATGATAGTATTTCATTGAACACAGATGATAGTTATGATACTAATAGTTTGTGCTCAAATGATAGTTATGAGAGTAGCTTTATTGATGACTCTGAGTATGATTCTGAGTATTCATGTGATAGTTATGACTTAGATGATTCTGAGTGAAAAAGTGTTTTAGTTTAAGCACAGCGATATATATAAAACGGAGCTGTAAAGCTCAAAAGTGTTTTATTTTAAGCACAGTGATATATATAAAACACCACGTTTTCTCACGCTATAAATATGGTTTATTGTGATACTTGCGAGAAGGAAGTAAAATATTATAAACAACATATTCTCACCGCAAAACATACATACAACATTCTTAACAAACTTTCCCCTCTTCCACCTAAAACAAAACATTGTAAGGTCTGTAAAACAACCATCCTCAAGAAGGGGTTTAAAGCCCATCTTAAAACTAACAAACACTTGTCAAAATTGTTTACTATTAAAAACTCTGATGGTGCATTCAAAGGACATATTAAAATAAGTCTTTAACTTCAAACCTCCTGAACCAGAGTCTATAGTTGATGCTGTAGAAATAGTTAAACCTGCTGTTCAAACGTTGATTGAAAAAACACTAAAAGAAATGAAACCACTTAAATTTTATATGGGAGTAAAATTAGAAATGACAAAGGACGAAGGAGTTATAGATACACCATACATGAGAACTGAGCCACACTTTATATCTTCATATCAAGATTTTAAAACATCAGGAGTCTATGATGAACTTATTAAACAAGAGCAAGATGTGGATAATTCAATCGTAGGAAGTGGATTCAATATAGGAAAAATTATTTACATAGACATTCATATTCTTAAATCAGATCCTCTAAAAGCTTCTTCTTACATTGATTTACCCAGTGTTATCAAAAATAGAAAAGCAGTTATCAATATCAAAAATAAAGACAATAAATGTTTTCTCTGGTCTATTCTAGCACACTTACATCCTCCACATTTTCATGATGAAAGAGTATCTCATTATAAAAAATATGAGAATACATTAAATACGAAAGATCTAAAGTTTCCGATGACTTTAAATGATATTCCTAAATTTGAAAAGTTGAATAATTTATCAGTTAATGTTTATGGTCTAACAGAAACAAACAACATTCAGGTTTTAAAGCTTTCTGACAATTGTAAACAAACTCATATTAATCTTCTATATTTTAATTCAGACGAAAATTCACATTATACATACATCAAAGATATTACAAAATTAATAAAACCACAAGTATGTAAAAGAACAAATAAAATATATATTTGTATGCGTTGTCTTAACTTCTTCCATACACAAGAAAGATTAGATAAACATTCAAATTATTGTGGTGAACATAAATCAACAGTAATCAACATGCCTAAAAAAGACTCAAAGATCACATTCAAAGATGAAAAGAAAACAATAAAACATCCATTTGTTATATATGCTGATTTTGAAAGTATTTTAGAAAAAATTGATACTGCTTCTCCAGATCCAAAAGAATCATACACAAATAAATATCAAAAACATACTCCTTGTGGTTTTTGTTATGATATCAAATCATCCGTTGGTGATAAATATAACAAGTTAGAGATGTATAGAGGCTCAAATACCCCAGAGGAGTTTGTGAAACGACTAGAAAAAGACTGTGTTCGATTAACCAAGATAATGAGAGAAACCAATAAACCAATGTCCTCAACAAGTAAAGAAAAAAGGGAATTTATAAAAAACAATGTCTGTCATATTTGTGAGGAGAAAATTGGTAAAGGTCTAAAGGTTAGAGACCATTGTCATCTCACTGGTAAATATAGAGGTCCGGCTCATCAAAGTTGTAATATTAATTATCAACTCCCCTCTTTCATTCCTGTCTTTCTTCATAACAACGCTCATTATGATACACATCTATTTATCAAGGAACTCTCAAAGACTTCTGGAAGTATCTCAGCAATTCCAAACACGGATCAGAAATACATTTCACAATTCACACATCTCCTATTACTCATATCAGATTTCTTGATACATTTAAATTCATGGCAAGTCCATTGGCTAACTTGGTTCAAAATCTAAAAGAGTTTCCATGTCTTTCAGAGTATTTTTTAGATAAAGATTTTCTAACACAAAAGGGAATTTACCCCTATGACTATATGGACTCATTTGAGAGATTCAATGAAACACAACTTCCTTTAAAAGAAAATTTCTATAACAAATTAAATAATAGTCATATATCTGATAAAGATTATGTACACGCACAAAATGTTTGGAAAAAATATAACATTAAGAATCTTGGTGAGTATCACGATTTGTACCTCAAAACTGATGTGCTTTTGTTGGCTGATGTGTTTGAGGCTTTCAGAACAATCTGTCATTCTGGATATGGATTGGATCCTGCTCACTATTACACTGCTCCTGGATTGGCTTGGAGCGCGATGTTAAAAATGACAAAACAAGCTTTGGATTTGATAACCGATGTTGATATGCTTTTGATGATTGAAAAGGCAAAGAGAGGAGGAATTTCACAAGTCTGTTCAAAGAGATATGCTAAAGCAAATAACAAGTACATTCCAAATTATGATCCATCGGTAGAGAGCTCCTACTTGATGTATTATGATGCGAACAACCTGTATGGCTGGGCAATGTCTCAGGCTCTTCCTTATGGAAAACTTAGATGGGTAAAGGAAAAAGATTACAAAAAGGTTTTACAAGATGTATGTATCTCTACACAAAAAGAATTGGATGATTCAAAGGTTGGTTATTATTTTGAGGTCGATTTGAAATATCCAGAGGAACTTCATAACCTACACAAAGATCTCCCATTTGCTTGTGAAAAGGAAAGTCCAAAGAAGGAGTGGTTAAGTGATTATCAACAATCATTTAATATAGGTGAATCAACAGAAAAATTACTTACTACATTATATAACAAGAAAAATTATGTTCTACACCAAAGAAATTTGCGACAATATTTATCAAAAGGTCTAAGAGTAGAGAAGATCCATAGGGTTCTAAAGTTCAATCAAAGTCATTGGTTGAAGGGGTACATTGATTTTAATACACAAAGAAGAACAGAGTCAAAAACAGATTTTGAGAAAGACTTTTATAAATTGATGAATAATGCGGTCTTTGGTAAGACCATGGAAAATGTGAGAAAAAGACAAAATATCAGACTATCAACATCTTGGAAACAAGCATCAAAATTAATTAATAGACCGAGTTTTACTAGAGCTGAGGTCTTTACTGAGAACTTTTGTGCGATCCATTTGATTAAAGAGAGTATTGAAATGGACAAACCTATTTATATTGTACTGTCTGTCATGTACTGTCTTTGTCTTTCCCTCGCGGTCCCCATGTGCTGTCTTTGTCTTTCCCTCGTGGTCCCCATGTACTGTCTTTGTCTTTCCCTCGTGGTCCCCATGTACTGTCTTTGTCTTTCCCTCGCGGTCCCCATGTGCTGTTTTTGTCTTTCCCTCGCGGTCCCCATGATGTACTGTCTTTCCCTCGCGGTCCCCATGTACTGTCTTTCCCTCGCGGTCCCCATGTACTGTCTTTGTCTTTCCCTCGCGGTCCCCATGTGCTGTTTTTGTCTTTCCCTCGCGGTCCCCATGTACTGTCTTTCCCTCGCGGTCCCCATGTGCTGTTTTTGTCTTTCCCTCGCGGTCCCCATGTACTGTCTTTGTCTTTCCCTCGCGGTCCCTATGTGCTGTCTTTGTCTTTCCCTCGCGGTCCCCATGTGCTGTTTTTGTCTTTCCCTCACGGTCCCCATGTACTGTCTTTCCCTCGCGGTCCCCATGTACTGTCTTTGTCTTTCCCTCGCGGTTGTCAGCTCTTTCACGAGCCTCGATTCAGTATAGAAAAAAAAAAAAAAAAAAAAAAAATATTGGAACATCAATTCTTGATTTATCAAAGTCATTAATGTATGATTACTTTTATAATAATTTGAGGAAGAAATATCAAAATGATGTTCATCTACTTTATATGGATACAGATAGTTTTATTTTGCAAATTAATACTGATGATGTTTATTCAGACATGAAAAAGGACATTAATATCTATGACACTAGTAATTACAGTCCAGAGAGTGAGTTGTTCTCTTCTAAAAATAAAAAGGTGATTGGAAAGTTTAAGGATGAATTAGGAGGAAATGTCATGAGTGAATTTGTGGGATTGAGGTCTAAGGCTTATGCTTATAAATACATTGTGAATAACGTTGAAAAAACTGATAAGAAGTTAAAAGGCATAAAGAAAAATGTCATTAAAGAAACAATAAACTTTAAGGATTATTATAACTGTTTAACAACAAAGAAAGAAGAGTTTAGAAAGATTAATGGAATAAGAAGTTATAAACATAAATTATATTCAGAAGAGGTGAATAAGAAAGCATTGGGGGCTTTTGATGATAAGAGGTTTATTTTAGAAAATGGAATTGATAGTCTCCCTTATGGTTATATAAGTATATAAGTGATAAGTTAAAAAGGGGGTTAGGGATTTTAACGGGCTACCGCCGCCTTTTTACTATTATATAAATGATAGAACCAAGTACCAACCAGACTAAAGAGTGGAGGTGTAATCAACCTTGGTATATAAATGGTAAACATAACGAATGTGAAAAATATCAAATAGGTATAATTGAAAAGACAACTGGTAAAAAAATTTACAAAACAAATAAGAGAATTAATTTAAATACCGGTGAATTGGGTAAAAAAGATGGAAATATTTTTGAGTGGACGGAAAACTTTGATGGTTGCCAGGAAAATATATACTTTAATTTAAAAATGGTATGTGGCACTGGAGGCGCTCAAACAAGAACATTGAGGGAGGTTTACCATTTTATCTTAGCTCAGTTAAAATATCTTAATAAAGAACCAAACTCAAACATATTTTTTGTTAATATATTAGATGGTGAAGAGAGTGGCAAGAGAGTTAAATTATTTCCCACGCATAAACAAATATTTGTAGGGTCGTTGTTTGAGTGGGTCAAAGATGATTCACCAGATGATATTAAGAGTAAAAGGTTAAAAGGTCCATAAGGTCAGAAGGATCACAGGTTCACACAGAAGGACCATTGTTTAAGTGGTCTAATGAATAAGGATAACATGTCAAAAGGTTAGAAGGTTCGTAAAGAACAGGGTGAGAGAAATAGAGGTGTTTAGGGGCAATGAGGGAGGGGAAAAATTAACATGTAAGTCAATGGGAAAATGAGAGTGTCCCAGAAGCAACATATATACACTACTATTGCTGCATATAGTTTGAAAATGATGGCATCGTAGGTCACGTGGTTTGGCAGCCATCTATATATATAAAACACAGTTTGTGTGTGTGTGTGTGTGTGTGTGTGTGTGTGTGTGTAATGTTACCGATAGACTCCTAAACGGAGAGGCTCACGTACTTGATATTTGGCACAGACATGGCCATTGAGCCTGGGAAGAACATGGCCGACCTAAAAATTTATTTCATAATATTTTTTTATCATATTTTAACCTCAGCACGGAATATTATGACCGGAATCTGACCGCTAGCAGAGCAGCGCACTGATTCGCTCAGAGCGATCACGTGATGTTCGTTGCCGCCATTAACTCAGTTACGGTTCGCACATATTTCAGAGCAAAAAGCAATTGCGTTTTTGCCGGGTACTTCTGCATGATTAGCATTTAGCATGATTTAGCATGATTTAGCATAGATAGTAGCATGTTTCACATCGATTTTTTTTCAGCGAGCAGAAGTACCCGGCATTGTACGAATAATATATAGATACTAGATAGTGCCGTGTAGGGCGGAGTGATGCCGCTGTGGGAGGGACCGAGCAAGGTCGCTGTGGGCGGGACCGAGCGAGGTCGCTGTGGGCGGGGCCGGGCGAGGTCGCTGTGGGCGGGACCGAGCGAGGTCGCTGTGGGCGGGACCGAGCGAGGTCGCTGTGGGCGGGGCCGAGCGAGGAAGCTATGGGCGGGGCCGAGAGAGGTCACTGTGGGCGGGGCCGAGCGAGGTCTGCGTTAGTGCGTTGCCGTTGCCGTTGCCTGGTATAAAAAGATGGTGCTTGATGCTCTCTGCGTCAAGATACGGACTTGATGTCCGTATCTTTACAACAGACATTCCAATGATGATGATGATAAATGTAATACCACTCAAGGAAGGCCCACAACTCAAGAGAGTGCAAAGAAACAATAAAATGAACAAAAATACGGGGAAGGAGAAGCAACCACTCAGAAGAATGACAGAAAATCATTTCCCTTAAATTTACCGTGTTCACCAACTAGCACGACCAGATACAGGACACCAAAATAATTTCCCTTACACATATCGTGTCCACCAACCAGCAAGACCATACCACTTACCTCTGGATCAAACTGTATTTCAAATATTCAAACGGTTTTTACATGCTGCCGTCTCCTAGCAACCAATGAAATTTTTCAAAAATATTGTAGTACATTTATTTTTTAATAATGTACCATATTTACGGCAGTATATTTATTTACGCCATGAGTAAGGAAGGAAAATTTCCAGCGCGCTGATTCGCTCATTCGCGCTCATTGATGACGATCAAGATCACGTGATGACGTGATCACGAATGATGTTCGTGACACGATCACGAGATGTTCCTTGCCGCCATAAACTCACAGCAAGTAGCATAGATTTTAGCATGATTAGCATTTAGTATGATTTAGCATGATTTAGCATGATTTAGCATAGATAGTAGCATGTTTCACATAGATTTTTTTTCAGCGAGGAATATTATACACGGATTCTGACCGGTGGCAGAGCAGCACGCTGATTCGCTCAGAGCGATCACGTGATGTTCCATCTCCACCGCCAGTTGGCTTCACTTTTCACGGAGTATGAGCGTTCTATATATTTTCAATTCAGTGCGCCCGACTCGCTCACGTACTTGATTTGTGGCATAGACATGGCCATTGGGCCTTCACGGTGTAATTTGTGCGAGGCTTTTGTCTGAGTGAGCTTGAGTCGAGAGGGCGAATGTACGGGTTGGGAATGTACGGGTCTCCCTTCCCCCACCCGGCAACGCCGGTACTGGAGGGCGTCACAGGATCGGTGAGTCTCCAAAATCCGCTTCGTGCTGTTGCGAAGATTCAGGACGATGTCGCGATTGTTGTGCTGCTCTCCGACCATGAGAACTGCAACGTCATTGTTGACTGGCCCTCCCCTTCCCTCCCCCTTCCCCCTCCCCCCTCCATCCTCCCCTCCACCTCCACCCCCTCCCCTTCTCCCCTCCCCCTCCCTTTTCCCCCTCCCCCTCCCTTTTCCCCCTCCCCCTACCCCTCCCCTCACTCCTACCCCTTCCCCTCCCTCTCCCCCTCCCCTCCTCCCTCCCCCGTCCCCCTCCCCCCTCCCCTCCCCCTCCCCCTTCCCCTCCCCTCCCCCTCCCACCCCTCTCCTCTCCCATCCCACCCCCTCCCCCCCTCTCCTCCCCTCCCCTCCTCCCCCTCCCCCTCCCCCTCCCCCCTCTTCTCCCTCACGTTTATACACGGAATGCCGGGTACTCCCCCCCCCCCCTCTTCTCCCCTCCCCCCTCTCCTCCCCTCCCCCCCGTTCCCCTCCCATCCTCTTCCCCCTCCCCTCCCCCGCCCGGCAATGCCAGGTACTTCTGCTAGTCTCGGATATAAAAACGAACCTTATATGATCGACAGGAAACTTCACAAACGTGATCCCTTACCCATGCATATGTAGAGTGTGCATTTTTGATGTCATATGTCACGTGGATTGGCAGAAATTGGCTTGAAAGCCACTATTAAAAAAAAAAACTCCTTCTCTGAAACCGCTTCACCGATCAATATGAAACCTGTCATGTGTGGGAAAAATTTGCGAATCAAAAACAGCCGAAAGGATTTAAATCAAAGGACAGTTTATTTTTAGGACAGTCAACGATGTCATCTACCCGTTGTCACGGGCAGGGACTACGTGGAGGCATATTGGCGACGCAGTCGCATTGCTCTAGTTTCCCTATCTTTAACATGTTCAACTGAAACTTGGTGAATGGCTTTATCATGATAAGTTACAGAACAAGTTTGAGTTTCAGGGCATTTCGTCAATTTTTCACAGGTATGCCCGTTTTGGACTTAGAATACATCACATCGGTATGGGACATGTATTGCAAAGCAATTCTCGCTCTTGTTGATGTCTGGCATGCAAACAATAATGAACCTTTGATGGGGAATCACTTTGGTAGTTGAAATGATGAAGGTTTGTGTATATCACTAAATTAATTTGGGATATAGCAATTTATATTTTTGGAATTTTTATGTTGAGAGTTAAAATGAGTGTAATTTGTACTTTAATAAATAGGATGCAATCCAAAGAAGTAAAAATAAGTAAAAAGATGTAATACAGTAAAATGGACAATGATGGTTGGAAGAATTACTGTAATACAGGATGTGATGACCGATGTTTTAAAACTTTTTTTTTTTTTTTGGATACTGAATCGAGGCTAAATTGTACACTTGATAGGGTTTTATGTGGCGAAGGAGGCTCGTTTGCTATATTCATAACCCTGTGTCGAATACGTATAATTATATAGACAACTAGAACGACACTTGGTAGACAGCATACGTCTGCCAGGCTGAACAGGTTACATTTTGTATCCCACTGATGGGTCAGATCTGGATTCGGACCTGAATCAAAATTTTATATGTTTATCAATATTATCCCCTGCTGGGATCAATTTCTCGATTCATGTTTCTTTAATACTCCAGTGCTCAGTTTTTGATAGTTATGCACACGTCTGGATTGACTCGCATGTGTCATGTATGTATGAATATACATGTATGGATGATGTAAGTGATTTTATACACTTACTTTTTTTTCCTAATCATATAGGATTTTACAGGTACAGTTTACAAGTCATGTGACTGTAAATGTCAAGTACAGTATTTTAAGCCGTTACGAACGTTTTCCACCTTCGTCCGAGTGTTTAACTGCACCTCGTCTCCCAGGGCCATAAACTTGGTGTAATATAAAGTTTTACCTCATACTGAAAGGCAAACTTTCTCTTATTCACCAACCGACACCAGTCTTGGTGGGGAGAGGAGGTGTTGACTGTCGCGAAGGGGTCACGGTGGGGGATGGGGTTGTCCATGGGTGGGACCACAGTGGGGAGGGTGGAGGGCGTTATCGCTATGAGAGGGAATACCGGGCAGGACCTGGCGGGCGGCCGAGTGGGCACGGATGGTTGATTTGCGAGCGCGGAATGAGCGTCGCCTGCACGGAAGCACGAGCGGAGCACATTTAGCGATTAGCGTCCCATTGCTGCCAGTCCTGGCACTGCCGTACGTCGGTTGCCTAGTGCGAGGTGGCGGCTGACATGCTGTGTTGGCGCGGCCTTTCTTGACAGGTTCGCGAAGGAGACGGAGAGTTCAAGGGAGAGAGAAAGTGAGAGGCGGTGCTGCTCCGTGACGTTTTTCAGCGGCAGACGGACCTTGGTGTGGACGGCATGTCGTGTGGATGTCCGCAACGGCTCCTCTTGCTGAGTCTGTTACTCGGTGTGGAAGACGCACTCGGGGCGGTGAGCTCGCACGACCTCCTTTTGAGGGTAGGGGAGGGGAGGGGTCACCAGCAGACGGACAACGCACGGAGGGACAAGGGAAAGGTTCTGTGGGACATAACGAAGCTATCCATGTCTGAGGTAACAGGTTGGATCACGTGATCAACATCGAGTTATTCAGACTTCAGTAAAAACATCAACAAGACATGTTTGAAGATGTAGCAAAACGTTATTTCGGGAGTGCAACACGGCAATGATGGGCCAAATGGCCTCCTCGTTTCCTTGTTTAATGTCATTATAGGAGTGTGTGAGGTGTGACCACTCCTTACACTTAGTGTAGTCCCCCGACGACTGTGGACCCTTCACGAATTACTTTCCATTCTGTATACGAAACATAAATATTTAAATGTAAGTGGTTCGATTCCCGACAGAGAATCAACTTCAAACGTGAAACGGATGAGCAATCCAGGGTCTGCCCTTCTCGCCCGCCGAGGGGTACCTCTGACTTAAGGTGGCCAAATGTCCAAAATTGCGTTATTTCATGTTTTAACTTCAATTTGACAGAGAATTTTAAATTATTGTGACATTGAACTTTGACGTGTGAAAATAATCTGGTACAGCAAATTAGGGGCGTTAATTGGGCCAGGGGGACGTAAACGTATAAGGGAAAAAACAAACAAACAATAAATATGTCATGCATGGCAAGATACTTGCGAAATCCCTAAAATAGGTTGGTGACCTTTGGCCCATGTTGACCTAAAAAATAATTGGTGGTTGAATTCAGTGACCGGATATGCAAATCCTGTTGAAATTTCAAGTCAATCAGATGAAATTGACGATTTTGCAAATTTGGCCTATCTTGACCTTTTCACCTTTAGACCTCAAAAATAATTGGTGGTTGAATTAAGTGACCGGATATGCAAATCCTGTTGAAATTTCAAGTCAATCAGATGAAATTGACGATTTTGCAAATTTGGCCTATCTTGACCTTTTCACCTTTAGACCTCAAAAATAATTGGTGGTTGAATTAAGTGACTGGATATGCAAATCCTGTTCAAATTTCAAGTCAATTGGATGAAAATTGAGGATTTTAGAAACTTCACCTAAGTTGTTGACCTTTGGCCTATGTTGACATTTTGGGCTATATTGACCTCAAATAATTGGTGGGTGGAATTCAGTTACCTGATATGCAAATCCTCTTCAAATTTCAAGCAATCGGATGAAAATTGACGATTTTATAACTTTGACAAAGTTGTTGACCTTTGGACAATGTTGACCTTTTAAACTCAAAATCAATAGGCTTCTTCTTTATGACCTACTTTATCATTTAGTGAGGTTTCGTAAAGATCGGTTTGAAATTGTGACCTGTAAATATACAAATAGACAAGCAGACAAACAGACAGACAGAATAACGCACCAGACCAACCAGTATTCTTGAAAAATCTTCGATTTTCGCAAGTAACAAACAGACTCAGTCTTAAAGATCTACTCTATATATATTCATAAATCACAAACAATTTCGTCATTTCAAAGGATCAAATTTTATTTCACTCTGCATGTTGCTGTTAATGGAACTTCATACTTTGACAGTTGTATAGCTTTTTTGTTGTTGTTGTTGTTGTTGTTGTTGTTGTTGTTGTTGTTGTATACGAGATCGAGGCTCGTGAAAGGGCTAAAAAAGGGTCCTTGATCGATATGAGGCATGATCGTCAACACTGATCAAACCGGATGGAATATTTCATTTGGCCGGGCCACAGTGACTCGAAGATCCAATTTGTGCAACAAGAGATACCAGAGTGAATTCTATGTGCATGTAATTGCAGACTGGACATTGTAAGCTAAAATTCCTCTGAAGGAGGTACTCCACAATGCAAGACCCCTGCTGGCACCTCACCAGAGTGCAATTTTAGGTGAAGATAATTTCCCCCCAAATCAAACCCATGATCACTCGGCTTACGAACCAGCGAATGAACTATATTGTTTCATGTTTGACTGAAATCTAATGTTTATTTAAAAATAAAATAAACGTTCGCTTTGAGGAAAGAATAATAAGAATGTAAACTAGAACGGGCACTCGGTAGAGCGCATACCTTCGCCGCAGCTACTGTTCTGTACTTGGTAAAAATACGATTTTGACCTTTTCGTGACCTTGACCTTGACCTTTGACCCGATTGCTCCCAAAATCTAATCAAATGTGTCCCGTATAATAACCAATCATCCCACCAAATTTCATGCAATTCGGTTGAATACTTTTTGAGTTATGCGAATAACATACACACACACACACACAGACATACAAATAAATACACAGCGATCAAAACATAACCTTCCGCTTTTGCGAAGGTAAAGATAGCACATGCGACTGTTACAAAATATGTTGATATAATGCCTGGGAAAAGATGCAACACCATGCAACTATCCTCATCTCAGATTCAGCTGAGGCCTAAATCATCGATTTGAACAATCTTTACTATAATTCACCAAATGTCTGTCCGTCTGTCTGTCCATCTGTTCCTAGGTACCATAAAAACGGCTGAACCGATCGCAACGAAATTTTGGGTGGGTAATCCTGGGACCCCCTGGAGTAAAATAGGCTGTATTGTTTTCCCAATTTTTCCAATTTCCAATTTTTCAAATTTTCCAGTTTTTCCAAACACGATGGAATAATATTTACCGATATGAACATTGATGTGGCTTTTCTTGAAATTCTACAAATAATATTTAAATTTTGATGATTTGTGTGTGATATTATTTAACGGTTGTTTATATAAATCGTTTAAAATAAAATAAAAAGCCTTCAATTTCTGATATTTTGCCTTTTCATTTGGGCCTCCCAATTGAATCCCCGCCCATAGGGCGGGTACCGTTGCTAGTTACTACAATCTAAAGAGTTGCTTTTATTGCATTTCATTAATAGATGTGAGCAAGGTGAGCAAGATTAAATGATGAAGAATCATACCAGTCAGGCCTACATGAAAGCATCACATAGATAGGGCATAAGACTTGTTCGTGTTTATGCAATATATTGTCACATCGCCACCGGCAACCGCCTGATAACCACAGCCACAATTGAAGTGGCCGCTGACCACACCAGGTCTAACGCTCCGAGGATTAAAGCAAAACTGGTCACTTTTACTAAACACCGATGACGAGCGGTGAACGACAGTCTGTGCTTCTGGCACCTGGCACCAAACTGGTTATTACCCAGGGTGACTTTTTATCCTCCAGAGATCCCAAAAAGAACCCAATTACCAGGATGGCAAAATGGCATGATCACAAGGTACATGCCATCTCTTAAGAAATAAAGAATGTATTACAAACCTGAGACAGATGGCACAAATTAATACACATAATCAATGTTTCACAATAAAATTACCACTGCTATAGCACCACATGCGCAAACAAATTGGCGAATAGGGAAGGGTAGACGAATAGAAGGGTAGAATAGGGAAGGGTAGACACAGGATGAACTCGAGTTGCTGCAGGACCAGGGCTCAGCTTAGCGTAACCATGACGGCGAGACGGTACACGGCACCACAGGCAAGTGCAGGAAGCCCATGATGTAACAATGATCATAGGACTGTAGAGGCAGGATCACGGGACCACAGGCCACTGGCTGAAAGACTGCAGGACGGACAGACTCTGGACAGAAACTATTAGGTAGCCAAAGCAGTAAGACCCCTCCTCTTCATTTTTTTCTCTCTCGGGGTGAGCATGCACATTTTATGCACAAGGGCCTTCCCCCTTCTCCGGCCGTGCTGGCCAATCGGTGCTCTCCATGCTGTCTAATTTTAGGCTTTACAGCATCATAAGGATCGTATACACCATCATAGGAATTTCCCTCTCTCGGTTCCCTCACCCTGTTCTCAGAGGGGAAACGGAGGGATGAGGAGCTTTACCCTGTATACCATCTAAAGTAGTCAATGGTGCTGCCCACAGTGGTACGCAGATACCTTGTCCTAAACAAATGAACTGAAAATGAAGTTCAAAAAGCTCTGAGAACTACCCAAATACAAGCGGTGTCTCAGGCCTTACCCCTACCTCGCAGACAAATCAATGTAGCTTTATATTTCAGGAATTACTCTTTTGTACATCTTGGTGAAGGGCAATTGTTCCAAGACCTGTAGTTAGCTACACATGTCGCATCAATGCTTCATGCACGTTGGAGTAGATCAGTGGCATTGTCTAGACGTGCTTCTTCTTGCTCTACCACAATGCCCTGGCTTGATCCCAGCAATGCCGCCTGTCACTAAACTGGATTATTCGTGCTCGCTCATAACAGATAAAGCCTGAGGCAATGCCTAAGACATATTATTCAATAGTTTTCCTTAAGTTCTCTAAAACCCTATTTATTTCTATATATTTTGGATTTCTATATGAAGTCTTGGTGGGCAAATTGAGGTTTAAATTAATTATTGGTCTAATATGTAAACTGAAACATAATGACCTGGTTTTTTTGTGACGAGTACAACTGCTCCCTACGGTAGCGGCAGGAAGAGTCGTGTTATTATCCTCCGTGAGGTATATAAATTGCAGTAGATCTATGCTCGTACTCAGCAAGCATATAATACCTCACGGACGTCGAGTTTCCTCCCTTTCAGTTTGGTGTTAAACAGCAGTAGCGACTGTTTAATAAGGTAATCATACGCGTTTGTGGTTTATTTTATTTTTACTTCCGGTCAGTGTGCCCAACAAAATGCCATGATAGGCTATTTATACACATTAACAACAGCGTTTGTCAAAGGAGTAAAAATTCCATGGGTCGGGGGCAAATTAAGTCGCTGCATCCTCCATAGCGTGACCCTTAGGCCTCCTGTCGAGTTTGGTTGAAATTGGATAAGTAACGACCGAATGTGTCACGGTCAAAATACACAGACAGATAGACAGGCGCCAAGTTGCGTATTTTACTATTATGATGTGCACTTCTGAGAGATGATTGAGTGTTTTATACTTGCTGGAGCCCATTCACAACTAATTAAGGTTTAGCTGTGGAACATAAAAGATCAATCCAATTGAGGGTAGAGTGATGGAAAGGAGCCTGTAGGGTGTAGGCCAAAGGGTAGTCCACAAACACAGGCCGAGTCAGTGTTTACTGCAAACAATCCTAAATGACTTTTGAGGTATTTCAGGGAGTGCGCCTTCAAAGTTTTCCATGTCGTAATCATGACACTTAAAGATAACCTAAAGATTCAGTGAGCCAATGAATGAATCCTATTGAATGCTTATATTGATTATTATTTATTGGTTGATTCTTCTCGCTTTTGCGAGGGGAAACATTTTACTCCAAGGGGAAGTTATTGCTCGTTTATACATGAGCAACTTTTTACAATTCCATCAGATTCAACATGTTGTGAAAGGAAAGAGGGTGAGAAATGACCAAACCGAAGAGAAAGTGCAATGCACTGAAAATGATAGGCACACTCAATTTGAGTACTGAGGCCTCGGCACGGGGCTTCCTCAACCCCCAAATAGTCGGTGGTTTCTCAGTTTATTTTGAGTTAGTTTAGTCAGCAGGAGGGCTCGTGTTAGAGAACTTAAAGAAAAGTACGGGGGGGGGGGGGCGAACTGCTTTAACCTACAGGGGGGGGGGGGTACTGCACATCAGCAGCACAGCCATCCTCCCGGGAATGGTACCATCAGCAAACAGAGACTGCATAAGAAATGAATGAATGAATCCCGTTATTACCTCCAATCTTTTTCTACTCTTACTAACTTCCCTCCCTCGGTCAACCTGCTTCTTTCAGTTCCTGTTTGATCAGACATCAAATATCTATTCTTTGCTCCCTTCCACTTAGCTTGTAATCTATTACACCAGAATACTCTGTGATGTGCAGGTGTCATCCTGCCCTGTTTCTGTAGGAGCAGGTTGAGGGGGAGGTTCCACCAGAACCCCGGGTAATGTGGGGGGGAGGGGCGATTCTGCAACCTGTTGCACAATTTGAGGTTCTTCCTCGGGACAATCATTGTGCTCAGGTACGTTTTCTAAATTGGCCGGTACAATGACTATTTGGTTTGAAAGGTCGCCATCAGGTGCGTTGGAACACTGAGGGGTCGAAATTTGCTATTTTTGCCCCCCAGTCGAATCTCGCTGGACCTGACTTGTCATAATCCACACAAGGAGTTAACGTCGTTTGCTCTCCAACCTCATCTGGAGGTAGCACATGCAACTCCTCCATATTAGGCTGAGGGTCCATATCGGCAGCAGGCA
Source organism: Myxine glutinosa (assembly GCF_964187855.1). Taxonomy (NCBI): domain Eukaryota; kingdom Metazoa; phylum Chordata; class Myxini; order Myxiniformes; family Myxinidae; genus Myxine; species Myxine glutinosa. The sequence goes on along the minus strand of NC_136268.1, from coordinate 61,545,214 downwards.
GGGGATCTGCATTCACATTTAGCAATACTTCATATCGATTACTCACCGATGTTTTATCTGGTGGTACTGAGTCCAATGCATCGGAGTCTAATACCACCTTCTTTTCCTTACGGGGTGGGGGCATGGGGGAACGAGTGGGGGGAGGAGGAGGAACGAGTGGGGGTAGGAGGAGGAACGAGTGGGGGTAGGAGGAGGAACGAGTGGGGGGAGGGGGGAACGAGTGGGGGAAAAGGGGGGGACGAATGGGGGGAGGGGGAACGAGTGGGGGGAGGGGGGGGAAAGCGTGGGGGGAGGCAACGAGTGGGGGGAGGAAACGAGTGGGGGGGGGGTGAGGGGAAACGAGTGGGGGAAGGGGGGAACGAATGGGGGGAGGGGGGGAACGAGTGGGGGGAGGGGGGGAAAAGCATGGGGGGAGGCAACGAGTGGGGGGAGGAAAACGAGTGGGGGGGGGGAGGAGGGGGAACGAGTAGGGGAAGGAGGGAACGAGTGGGGGGAGGGGGGGAACAAGTGGGGGAAGGAAACGAGTGGGGGGAGGGGGGGGAACGAGTGGGGGAGGAAACGAGTGGGGGAGGGGGAGGGGGAACGAGTGGGGGGAGGAAACGAGTGGGGGGAGGAACCGAGTGGGGGGAGGGGGGAACGAGTGGGGGGAGGGGTGGAACGAGTGGGGCGGGGAGCGGGGGAACGAGTGGGGGGTGGGGGGGGAACGAGTGGGGGGAGGGAAACGAGTGGGTATAGAAGGGGATGAGTGGGGGGGAGGTGGAGGGAAAGGGGTACAAGTGGGGGGGGGGGGACGAGTGGGGTGAGGGGGGGGAACGAGTGGGGGGAGGGGGGAACGAGTGGGGGGATGAGTCTGGGAAACGAATGTGGGGAGGGGGGGAACGAGTGGGGGGAGGAAGGAACGAGTGGGGGGAGGAAGGAACGAGTGGGGGGAGGGGGGAACGAGTGGGGGGAGGGGGGAACGAGTGGGGGGAGAATGAGTGGGGGCGTTGGGGGGGAACGAGTGGGGAAGGGGGGGAACGAGTAGGGGGAGGCGGGAAACGGTCAGAGGAAGGGAAGACTGAGCGGGGGGTACCGGACGTGGCACTGGAAGGTGGGGGGAGGAAAATGGGAAGGGAGGACGAGGGTTGTGGTACCGAGTTTGATGAAAATGGAGCGGTGGGGGGGGGGGGGGGGGGAGACAGAAAATACACAATGTGAAAATAAACCAAAATGGAAAGGAAAGGTGAGAGCAACGACCAAAAAATGGGGGGGGGGGGGGGGCGGGGGTAGAAAGATCGAAAGTCGGAGCAGCTCGCACCTCACCACACATGCACAGCCGCCATCTTGCCATGCCCAACACACAAACGAGAGAGAGACAGAGAGAGAGAGAGGGAGAGGGGAGGGAGAGGGAGAGGGAGAGAGAGAGAGAGAGAGAGAGAGAGAGAGAGAGAGAGAGAGAGGAGAGAGAGAGAGAGACTTTTGAGGTCCTTTATTACAAAAATATAAAAGTGTGTATGTACAATTTACAAATCCAAAAAAATCCCAATAAAACAGGAGAGAATAAGAAAGCAAGGAAACAACAAGTATAACAATTAATCATTTCACAAAAACATAAAATAAAGCAATACCACCAAAAATATATAAAGACTTGATTATTTAAGAAAGAGATAACACCAACTCATTTTGACGAACTTCCCAAACATTTTCTAAACACCATTTTCCCACAAACACATCAAGTTCAGCCATGGTCTTGGAAAAATTAAATTCAAGTTTTACTCTTGCAGAAACGAGCGCAGTGAAAAACGTCATGACGTTGCATTGGTGAAGCGGTTTTACCGTTACACTTCTCCTTGACAAGTATGTAGCAAGTTTTGCTGTTGCTACAAAAAAAACACAACAAGTTCATATTTTTTGTCTTGTGTACATTTCTTTTTGAACCCAAAAATAAAGGCGCGAAAAGTAAATCTGAAATTCAATTTGTGTGACACAAAGTTCAACCAGTTAACTAATGGAAAAAGTCTTTCACAGCCAATGAAAAAATGAAATACATCCTCATTTACAGAGCAAAAGGGGCAGCATGCAGATATTGGGGCAAAATTCCTCACATATGTATTGCATGGGATGATGCAGTGGGCAATGCACCACTGGAGATCCCCTGTTCCTTTTGGTGATTTGCTTATAATACATCGCTTCCCATACAGGTTCAGTGGGGGGCCCTGCAGGAAGTAGTCTCTTCCAGCGTGCTACTCCGTTTAATGGAGAAATACCAAGAATTAGAGACACGCAACACCTATACAGGCTCTTGCTGCTTGAAGCTTGCAACTCATTTGTCCCTGTGCTAACAGGTGGAAGTTCTCTGGGGGAGCAGTCAAAAATCAGTTTAGGGAAGTATGACTCATCAGGATGTCCATGTGTATTCTGAGTCCATAATACCTGTAGCTGATGACCTTTTTGTACGACTTTCCTCAATATTAAGCCGATTGTCCTCTTGGACCGAATTCCTGTCATATTTGAAATTTCTTCCACAGTCTTCCAACCCTACACCAGAGTCTGGCCATAGGCGCCATACTTTGTTCATGCCTGCATCAATGAAGCGTTGGCACAAATCACGGCTCTTGAATACATCAGGGAAGAGAGGGTTGAAAAACAATGGTTCAACTCTCGAACATCTCTGGGGAGTATGTGTCCTCTTTGTGACTCACTGTAAAACCTTTCCAGGCATTGAGAAGGCCCCTGGTAGAATATAGGGAGCGTTTGATGTATCCACAAACTTGAGATGGATCAGGAATACTTCACGACCATAGCCGAGTCTGCCCGCCTGTTGCAAAATATGGCATGGCAGGTCAATGGGTAGTTTGGCAGGTGCTCAACATACACAAGGCGCTGAATGGAGCACAAGCAAAAGGCCATGAGGCAGGATTTCACGTGAGCAAGGCCTTGGCCTCCTTCAGGTGCAGTATGGCATATTACGTTTGGGCCGCAGCCAATGATGGTCTCCCCAAAAAAAGTCCACACGTTTGGCCTGGATCATTCCAAGCAGCACTTCCGGCGGTTGTAGGCAAATAAATCGATGCCATAAAGTTGCAGCAACCAAGTTATTGGCACCTAAGACACGGCCCTTAAATGAAAGGTGCGGTAGGGCTCTTTTCCACAGGTTCAGTCTCCTCTCCATTTCTCCAATCAAGCCTTCCCAATTCTTTTCCATAAATTGTGTGGAACCCAGGGACACACCAAGGTAGTCGATACCATCTGCCTTCCATTCTAAGTTTTCCGGAAGAGGAGGTGGATGTGTCGAGACAGGGAGGCAACTATTAAGGTATGGCACCCAAATAGCTTTGCTTTTCCTCCAATTAACTTTCAGGGAAGAAGCCTGGAAAAAGGTTCTCAAGGATTTAACAAGAGCATCAATATCCTGTTTGCTTCTGATTATGATGCACACATCATCTGCATACGCTGATATAGTCAATGGTGGGCTCCTTGGGAAACACGTCAGGCCAGAGATATTCTCCCTGAGCGTACAAAAGTCATGGTTCCATTGCTAATGCAAAAAGCAATCCTGAGACTGGGCAACCCTGCCGTACCCCTCTCTGAACCTGTATGGGGGAAACGAGTTCATTGTTTACCTTAATTACACTAGAGATGTCAGTGTACAATAGAGATATGAAGGCTCTGAAATTAACCCAAAGCCACATGCTTCCAGAATACGCCACAAACAAACATGATCAATACTGTCAAAGGCTTTTTCAAGGTCTAGAAAAATTATTCCAAAATCATTTTGATCGTGGTAAGTGCCCATTAAATCCCAAACTAAAAAAATGTTGTCATAAATGGATCGACTGGGGATGCAGAAAGTCTGATCGGGTCGGACCAGGTCACCAATGACTTTCTTCAGACGATTTGCCATCGCTTTTGAAAACAGTTTGTAGTCGGTGCACAATACTGAAACTGGTCTCCAATTCTCCATCCGCCGGAGATCTCCTGACTTTGGGAGGAGACTCACCACTGCTCTCCTTAGGCTTAATGGCATTGCACCAGTTCGCAGGGATTCTTGGATTACATTTTAGAGTTCTGGACCTAAAAGTTCCCAAAATTCTAAGTAAAACTCAGCTGGTAGGCCATCAATTCCTGGAGCTTTTCCAGATTCCATTTCACCCAGAGCACATTCTAATTCAGGAAGGGTTAACGGCACATCCAGCTCCAGCCGTTGAGTCTCAATCAGGGATGGGAGATGGGAGGTAAAGAGTTTCATCTTATCCTCACAAACATCTTTTTTTGCAAACAGTTCTGAATAGTACTTTCTGATGGTATTTTTTACCCCATCAGAATTTGCAATTACATTTCATTGGTGTCCATAACTGATAAAATAAGCCGAGCAGGCTTCGTTTCGGATTCGAGGTGAAAAAAGGATTTGCTAGGGCTATCTGATACTTTAATATTTTTTATTCTTAATCGAACTAATAATCCTGCAGCTTTCTCCTGCAATAGTTCTCCAAGTTGGGTCTTTCTTTCAAGGAGTAACTTATAGTTTGCCTCATTCTCTTGTTTTGCCAGTTTGTTGTCCAGTTTTAGAATTTCAGTTTCTAGCCGAGCCAGTGTGACTCGACTTTTATGAGTGACATATGAATTAAACTGTTGACAAAACAGCCTTATATGGGTTTTCATATCGTACCACCACAGGTTAATGGAAGCAAAACGGGGCTTTTTTTCAACTACTGCCATCCATAGATTGCGAAAGGCTTCCTTAAAAAAGGCATCATCCAAAAAAACCGGTGTGTTAAATTCGCAATAGGCACTAGTATGTTTAAAATGAGGAAAGGATAGGCCCATAGTGACCATGTGGTGGTTATAGAAGATAGAGGGGGGCAATATTTGAGAAGGTTATCATGTTCCTAAAACGTGGAGTGATGTACCATCTGTCAAGCCTCGCAAAGGACAATTGACCATTGGAACATCGACACCATGTGTACTGTTGATCATCTGCGTGTATCAAGTGCCATACATGAAGAAAACCCACGACGGAAAGGAAATGGGAGAGGTCACCATTGGCTTCGGGATGTGGTTCTGGTGATTTCTGTCCAATTTGGGCTCAAACGTGCAATTGAAATCACCCCCCATGCATATGCACTGATTGAGGTCAAACAATTTTAATTGGTTTACCACGACAGTAAAGCAAGTTTTACGGTCAGTACTTTCACTCGGTGCATATACATTAAAAATAACAAATTTTAGGTTATTAATCACCAGTTCCAGGGAAGCAAACCGGCCCCTTTATCACCTCCTGAAAGAGGCAAGAGTCAGGTACAAGTCCTGGTTTTAACAAGAACCCAACTCCAGCAGATGCAGACGACATGTTACTGAAGAAGCATTTACCTTTAAAAATGCTGCTCCAGTCATGTTCAACCTTCTCAATGATATGAGTTTCCTGCAGTAAGATCACATCAACTTGTTTCCGTTTGAATACAACTGTTTACTTGGATCTGGCGGATGTTATTCGCTCCATCACCATTTATATTAAGAGTTGCAAGAGTGAGCGTCTTCATATTTGTTTGTGAATTTTGTCTGACGCTGAGAAAACTCAAACTTTGCCTTTGTTATTATTTTCTTTAGTCGATGAAACTGTGATTTTGTTTGGTTTAGTTCCTCAGATTTTTTTAGGACCAGTTTTGCATCCTGAATAAAGGAAGCCAAGTCGGGGAAATGATCAAAAATGACAACAATCCGTTGTCCTGTACGTTTCATTGAGAAACGAAGAGAACAAGATGAGGAGGGACTTGGGGCTGATCTACCATTGATTGTGATACAACCGTCACATCCACCTCCTCTGATTCCGATAAGTCAGACATTGCCCCCCAAAGGGGTCTGGGTCAATACCCTCAGCCATTCCTGTTTTATGAACAAGTATTCCAAATTCTGGGGGGACCCCAGAGTGTTGGGTTTGGGAAACATCGGCAGCCTGACTACGACTTTCCTCAAATGGAGTCAAATCTTTGTTTCCACATCCTGTGGATTTGTGTTTAAACCCTCATTTGCTAAATGGGCATAATCATGTTGGACCATAGTTTGATCACCTTCATGTGGTCGGATCAATGACGTATCATTCACCGACTCACTGTCAGCCATGTTTACCTCATCACCCTCGTCCGTGCAGGAAATGGAAGCACTTTGTTGTACCATTTGAATCCCGTTACACCTCTCCAGGTGGTCCGTTTCATTTATTTGGTCCACGTTTTGCACTGAGATTTCAGGAGTATCCTGAAGAGTTTCTACACGGAAGGTCTGCACATCGAGCACAACCTTTTCAACAGCACCTGGTGTAAACGAACGACTCATCAGGTGCTCTTCGTTTACTAGTCACGAATTTAGACTCGGTTTCCATAGCAACGCTTTAGTAGTGAATGTTTCAGTATGTTTGGCCCCACTGGAGATCATATCGGACAATGGACCTCAATATGTGGGTAAGCCGTACCGTGATATGTGTACCAAATGGAATGTAAAACACACGACAACATCGCCGAGGTATCCACGCAGTAATGGATTGGTTGAGAGACAAGTTCAAACAGTGAAGAACATGATCAAAAAGTGTATTAGATCAGGGGACATAGATATTGCACTACAACACCTGAGGTGCACACCTGTAGATTCCCACCTCCCAAGTCCAAGCGAAATGCTGTTCAACCGGCCCATACGCACCAACCTACCAAGTCGTCTGTTGGTTCCTGCACAACAAAGGCATTCAGGAAATTCAGGAACGATTGAAGGAACGTGGAGACCGGATGGCGAAAGCAATACAACAGAACGGCTGGGCCGCAATTACCTGAATTGGCTATTGGACATCGGGTTCGGATTCTGAACAAGGACACGCACCAATGGTACCCCGGGAAAGTTGTGGCTCGCTGTAATGAACCCCGCTCGTATATAGTACAGACGCCTAACGGGACGCGTCTTCGAAGAACCAGGGCACACTTGCGTGAACTTCATCCACCCGATTGTGGCGCCAAGTGGAAGGACAAACCGACCCAACCAACACATCAAAGTCTACCAACTGCTCGACACGTACATTTCAACAACGACGCTTCAGCAATGGAAACTAATGGCTGCTCCAGCTCCAAGGATGACGAGAGTGCTGAGACAACAAGGCCGGACAACTCTCCGTACTCGACCAGATCCGGCCGTGTGATTCGAAAACCATTGAGATATTGTGATAGTGAGTAACGACCACCAGAAATCAGCCCTTGTAATATTGGTGCAGAGACAATCCGTTGATTGGAATGATTCTGTGTTTTCTCTGTTTTCGCCAATCATACTGAGCAGTAATTACATTTTGGTTAAGAGTTATAACAGTAACCCCATATCCCATCTATGTGTGGTTCAAGTTGTGTCTGATTGTGTTTATTATTTTGATTTAGTTTAGTAGTGTTTTGTTGCATACAAACATAATAATTTCAATGAAAGGGAGATGTTGTGATTGGTACTATGCATTGCGTAGTGACGTCTGGGGGCGTGGCTTTGGGGGTTGCTGGCGGCTCGTCATGATGGTCGTGTGTTCTGTGAGAGCTTTGTATCGTCTTTAATAAACCACTTGGTTGAAGGGGAGTCCTGAACTTGCTACAGACCGAACCGGACAAGAAGGTATCAACCTAAATAAATCAAGCTAAAATGAAAAACCAAAAACGCATTATAAGCACAACCAAGGCTTACAAGGCGTCGTCAAAATCGGGTAGGCCGCACCCAAAATAGGCCCGCTCTCAATCTCTCTCTCCCGATCACAAAGGAGTTGAAAACCGGAGAACAAAACGCGGGAGGCACATGGGATGTAGAAGCAAAGGAGAGAAGGGATGGGGGGGGGGGGGGGGGGGGGGGAGGGACAAAACCAATACACTGACGGCTCACCACACTACAGAGAAGCTGTATACGGCGGCCATGACGCCACACCCAAATCACAACAGCCAGCAGGGGGCGAGAGAGAGAGATCGATAGATAGATAGATAGATAGATAGATATCTCAGAATTGGAAGACATTTTCCTGGTGTTTGACCAGATTGTGATTTTGTCAAGGTCTGAGGAGAGGGGAAAGAGGATGCTCCCTGCCTGTGTGAAGGATGCGGGATATCACGGCAGAGAGTGGAGTCATATCAAAGGGATAAAAAGGATTTTCCAGAGAGTCAGTGAAATCATTGATGAAGATTAGGATTAGCATGGGGCCTAGAACACTGCTTTGGGGTAATCCAGCCTTGGCAGTGGGGGGGGGGGGGGGGGGGCGGGAGATTAAAGGATTCTGTTGAGAGCCACATGTTGGCTACAAGAGTGGAGTTGGCCTTGGATTCCATAGCAAGACAGTTTGTAGAGCAAAGCGAGATGCCAGACTGCAAGGTGGTTTGAGCAACGTTCCTCATCTCATGTCTGATATTGAGGGCCTCCATCAATTGTTGTGAGAGTAGAATCAGCATGTCACCAGCTAATGCTTACATATAGGGACACCAGGCCTTTGGAGCTCCAATGGGCGGCGCACATTTGATGTGATGCCCTACCTGTGAAGTACCAATCCAGCAGTTTATAGTCAGGTCAGGAATCGAACCGAGATGAGACAGCTCAAAAGTAAATGTTCTACCTCTGAACTATCCTGTCAAATCCACAGAAGCTGCTGGAATAGTTATTGATTTCCTAATGGTATTTGTTGTGGCCTAAGTGTAATGATTGTTCAGCTGGTGCTGACTGTTTGGGATTGCTGTGGTTTGAGAGCAAACACAAACTAAAATCTTTTGGTTCAGACTAAGGTTTGCAACAGACTTCAACCTGCTATATTGAGCCTCTTCTGCAGCAATTATTTATGATGTTGATCAATGAAGATAAGCTAGATATCAGCGTACATTTTATTGCTCAAAATACTGTCTGTGAAGGCAATGTACGATTACTTTGTTTCGCTCAGTTCCAAGGAAATCATGGTATCTGATCTTCAACTAGGATGGGCTGCTTGGCTTTGTAGTCTCACATCTATCTCTTGATGCTCTCCTAGTATCATTCTCCTGGGGAGGATACTGCATGTTGCCAGAGCACCTTCTGGGTCAATTGCCATTCCTCCCTTTCGATGTGGGATTTGCACCTGCAACCACTAGTTTACAATTTTACGACAACTTAACCAGTTGAGCCAGCTGGCAACACATGCAGTGTGATTACAGGTTCTTCTGAACACAAACAAATATACAGATTTATTTCCTGGTTTTCTTCTGTTTCTTTTCAATAATCACCTATTTTTTGGAATTTGTTGTTATTTGGGAAAACGGATTTAATCACGAAAATAATATCTGCTTTTGTTTAACACATGACAAATGGGTCTACATCTTAACAGATCCTGGCACACTTTAGCTTGGAAATGTATTGGGACAGGGGTAGGTGAGGGGTTATGTTGTTTTTAAGCTTTAACGAGGAGTTGATACTCTAGATCCACTGCCTTTTGGGTGGTATGAGGAATACTTCTTTGTAATATGAAAGCTAAATCTTGAACGGTTTTGAAATATCGTGTACATAAGCCAAGTTACTGAGATGGTTGCCATTGCACCATAATTCAGCCAATCACCACTGTGACCTAATCAACCTAAAATAATGTCAAAAAGAATAGATATCTGTGATATGAAAGCTAAATGTTCAAGGTTTAAAAAAAAAAATGTACGCAATAGTACATGGACGAATGGATCGGTCGGTCGGTTGGTTGGTCAGTCGGGCGTAGCTCATTTTAATGTCCCCGTCAATGACCTCATCAAAGGGGTGCAAGACAATAACTGCAGAGGATGATTTCCAAGTATGGAGTAACATTGTGGAGATATCATTTGAGTGTGTTTCCTTGTACGAATTTAGACCGGTGTACGCATGGAGTGCAGCAGACTGCTACATGGTGTAGCAGTCTGGGTTTCAATCTCGACTCTACCATAACTATAAACCATTAGTTTGGTGCTTCCCATGCATGGCCCTGCTTCACAAGGTGCGCTGCCCCTCTGATGGATGTTAAGCTGGGTGTCCCGTGTGCTAGCATTATAGTTGTTGGACCCACAGTGTCTTTCATGAACAGTGGGTGAGTTATCCCCTTCACCCTGGCCAAATTCCGAATACCTGCCCCTCATCATGTCTGTTCAATATTGAGTCTGGCCAGCAAGTTCATGAATGATTTGAACCACAATCCATTCTATATTAATTGCTGATATGAAGGTAATGGGACATGTTACACCACAACAGGGTATACAATATACATGGTACATACAAGGAGAAAGGTGAACAAATCTCACAAATTTGCTGAAAAGTTATAAATACATGGTCCCCATGGCAAATGCAGACAGGATAGCCAGCTTTACATCCACATCTGAAAGACTACGTATGTTGTTCAAGACGCAGCACCTGTTACAGGCACTAGGTTGGTGGTTATAGCCTTCATTATTCAACTACACATGAGATCAAATGTATTCTTCTCACAAGTGAGATATCCCATCACCATTCATTCCCTCAAGTCTATCCCATGGAGGTCTCCCAACAAAATTCTCGCCAACTCAAGTTTGCTTAGCTTAATGGGTTTTCCAGGATTTGACACATTCCAGCCAATAAATAATACCCTTGTACTTCATTTATTCTATACACAAGCACTTCTACAAGACTCTGACATTGTAGAAGATATCAGCATTACGTCAGTATTGAATTACAGACTAAGCTGCCCTTTTATTATATATAAAGACCCATGATATACATTTTCCAGCAAGAATAGGACTTCGGGGCAGCTCTTTAGTCAAATTTGAAATTCCTGCCTGTCTGATTGACCGCCCGGCCTCATTCAAACCCTTATTTACCTGCTTTCACCCACTTCGTTGAATGAATGAGCCTTTAATACTGAACCATTAATTAAATATCTTTATGCATTGAATGTCCCGCACTCGTAAAACAATTGTTTTGTTTACGATTTTTAACATCAACTAGTGCAACGTTAATTCACTTGACATTGTCCTTTCCATTGCCTTAGATAATGGGCCGGACTGGCAACCGCTTGCCCGTGCTACTGAACAACGTGCCCATCCATGTCCCGGCTGGAGGAATGGTGCCCATCAGTGGAAATGCGCTGCAGGCGATGGCTCTTGGGGCAAGTGATGCTGAAATCTTCTACAGTCTCGTACCGCAGCACAAGAACCCACAATTCGGTATGTGCTGCCAGGCAGTCAACCATCAGGTAACGCTCCAATTTGTGACCAGGCAGAGCAATGCACCTTCCTTAATCTATATATATATAACACACAGTTTGTGTGTGTGTGTGTGTGTGTGTGTGTGTGTGTGTGTGTGTGTGTGTGTGTGTGTGTAATGTTACCGATAGACTCCGAAACGGAGAGGCTCACGTGCTTCATATTTGGCATAGACATGGCCATTGAGCCTGGGACGAACATGGCTGAGACCATATTTGATGAGATCCATATTTTTTATTCATATTTAGTATTTACCTCAGCGCATTTCAGCGAAGTACCCGCTAATCTCAGCCAGTGCGAGCAGCTCGCTGATTCGCTCAGAGCGATCACGTGATGTTCCATCCCGTCACACGTCACACGTTTGCACGTAATTCAGGGTGAAAAGCCATTGCGTTTTTTCACCTTTATGCGACCGTGTTTTGTGTCGATTTTGTGCGATATGAATTAAATTTTAATTCATATTTCGTGTTTACGAATTCGAATACGAAGGATTTCCCCTTTCGATTTCGAATACGAATCGAATACGAGCTTGAGTCGAGAGGGCGAATGTACGGGTAGGGAATGTACGGGTCTCCCCTCCCCCACCCGGCAATGCCGGGTACTTCTGCTAGGATCACGTGATGTTCCAACTTTGCCGCCATAATCTCACAGTTATGCGTTCGCACGTAATTCAGTTTTTCCACATTTCAGCGAGGAACATTGCCATTCACACCACATAGGTTTTTTTTCACTTTCATCTGATATTTGTGATTTATTTCAAACAAACTGTATTTCCCATCTACACGGCCATGTATTCCTATTAACGTTATGTAAAGTACATAAATTGTGTGGATTACATCATTTCTGGATGTGATCAATTGCCAGTAACCATCTATACTGAAACGCAAAAGAAACTTACCACCTTTGAAACCTTTAAATATCAACAATAACACTGCGTGTAGTAAATGTGTGAACTTATTTGTGGACAATAGTGTCCTCACTGTCAGACAAAACGGTCACGGATGGTCACTTGAACCTTCAATGGTCACTTCATAGCACAGCTGTTGAACAGCCGTTTTGACTGTCAGTGATTAGCCAAGGGGTACGGGATGATTTTAATGAGCTGCACGTGATGTCTTGATATTGGCTTTAAAAAGGCCAGTGCAAAATGGGCATTTTGACCGAAAAATTTGACCATTTTGACCAACTTCAAAAAGACCAAAAACACAAAAGAAACTTACCACCTTTGAAACCTTTAAATATCAACAATAACACTGCGTATAGTAAATGTGTGAACTTATTTGTGGACAATAGTGTCCTCACTGTCAGACAAAACGGTCATGGATGGTCACTTGAACCTTCAATGGTCACTTCATAGCACAGCTGTTGAACAGCCGTTTTGACTGTCAGTGATTAGACAAGGGGTACGGGATGATTTTAATGAGCTGCACGTGATGTCTTGATATTGGCTTTAAAAAGGCCAGTGCAAAATGGGCATTTCAATCAACATGCCACGATTGTCAAGGGATCAACGGCAGCGTGCCCTGGGCATGCTGCAAGGCGGACTGAGCTACCGTGAGGTGGCACGTCGCCTTGGCTGTTCACACCAGACGATATCGGCCCTGGTGGACAGAGACACCCTCCACAACTCTGCAGATGACAGACCTCGATCAGGGAGGCCAAGAGTCACCACTGCAAGGCAGGACAGGCAGATGGTCTGAAGTCACCTGCGGGATCGATTCCGTCCAGCATCCCGCACTGCGGCAGAAACTCCGGGGCGTGCAAACCCACGGATCTCCAATGATACTGCACGAAGACGACTGCATGACTATGGTCTGACTGCCAGAAGACCATACAGAGGTCCCGTGATAACGGTTGCCCATCGCCGCAACCGTTAGAGATGGTGCCAGCAGCATCAGCGGTGGACCTTGGCGCAGTGGAACGAGGTCGCTTTCAGCGATGAGTCAAGGTTCTGTGTTGACAGTCCGGATGGGCGTGAGTGTGTCTGGAGAAGAACTGGCGAGCGATATGCCGATTGTTGCGTGCGTCAAGCCAACAGGTGGGGTGGCCCAAGTGTGATGGTGTGGGCAGCCATATCAGGCCGGTACAGGACGCCACTGGTGGTTGTGGATGGGAATCTTAACGCCCAGCGGTATGTGGATAACATCCTGCGACCTCATCTGCTGCCATTCCTGCTAGACCACCCAGAACTGAGAACCTTTCAGCATGACAACGCTCGTCCCCATGCTGCTCGCTTTACCCCTGCATTTCTCCAAGGCGAGAACATCAACACCATGCAGTGGCCTGCGCTCTCCCCTTACCTGAATCCCATAGAGCACCTGTGGGATGAGCTTGGGAGATGCGTAGTTGGCAGGGCCAGGACACGGGCAGAGCTGCTTCAGACATTGAGGACTGAGTGGGACAGATTCCAGCAGCAATCCATCCAAAGACTGGTAGGCAGTATACGCCGACGATGCACTGCCTGTATCCAAAACAATGGTGGCCATACACGCTATTGAAAGGGGACTGACATTGCACCCTGTGCTGTTCTGTACTGTAGAACAAACTGATGAGATGGTATATCTTGGTCAAAAACTTGACATGTCATCAATAAAATGCCAATGTTTCAATTAGCAATTGTTGGTGTGTTTTCTTTTGAACTGTTACAATTTTATTACATTTCAAACAAGTGGTAAGTTTCTTTTGCGTTTTCGGTCTTTTTGAAGTTGGTCAAAATGGTCAAAATGGTCAAATTTTTCGGTCAAAATGCCCATTTTGCACTGGCCTTTTTAAAGCCAATATCAAGACATCACGTGCAGCTCATTAAAATCATCCCGTACCCCTTGGCTAATCACTGACAGTCAAAACGGCTGTTCAACAGCTGTGCTATGAAGTGACCATTGAAGGTTCAAGTGACCATCCGTGACCGTTTTGTCTGACAGTGAGGACACTATTGTCCACAAATAAGAGTAGTGTAATAATGTTGCTTCTGGGACACCTCCGTTTAACATGGGAAATCCCTATCTAATGTCATTTACCCCCTTGTCTTTTTCAAAAATCATAAACACCTCTATTTCTCCCACCCTCATCTTTATGAACCTTTTGTCTGTAGTACCTATCCTTAATGTTGTTCATTAGACCACTCAAACACTACAAATATTTGTTTTCTCTTATAGACCTATCATCCTTCTTCTACATATCATCTGGCAGATTAATCTTTGACCCATTCACTTCCATATTAATTCTTTCCCTCCCTCATTGACCCTAAACACCTATATTTCTCTCACCCTGTTCTTTACGAACCTTCTAACCTTTTGACATGCTATCCTTATTCATTAGACCACTTAAACACCTGTGATCCTTCTGACCTTATGGACCTTTTAACCTTTTACTCTTAATATCATCTGGTGAATATAACCCACTCAAACATCGACCCGACAAATATTTGTTTATGCGTGGGAAATAATTTAATTCTCTTGCCACTCTCTTCACCATCTAATATATTAACAAAAAATATGTTTGAGTTTGGTTCTTTATTAAGATATTTTAACTGAGCTAAGATAAAATGGTAAACCTCCCTCAATGTTCTTGTTTGAGCACCTCCAGTGCCACATACCATTTTAAAATTAAAGTATATATTTTCCTGACAACCATCAAAGTTTTCCGTCCACTCAAAAATATTTCCATCTTTTTTACCCAATTCACCGGTATTTAAATTAATTCTCTTATTTGTTTTGTGAATTTTTTTACCAGTTGCCTTTTCAATTATACCTATTTGATATTTTTCACATTCATTATGTTTTCCATTTATATACCAAGGTTGATTACACCTCCACTCTTTAGTCTGGTTGATACTTGGTTCTATCATTTATATAATAGTAAAAAAGGCGGCGGTAGCCCGTTAAAATCCCCAACCCCCCCTTTTTAACTTATCACTTATATATATCTTATCACTTATATATATCTTATCACTTATGTATATCTTATCACTTATATATATCTTATCACTTATATATATATCTTATCACTTATATACTTATATAACCATAAGGGAGACTATCAATTCCATTTTCTAAAATAAACCTCTTATCATCAAAAGCCCCCAATGCTTTCTTATTTATCTCTTCTGAATATAATTGATGTTTATAACTTCTTATTCCATTAATCTTTCTAAACTCTTCTTTCTTTGTTGTTAAACAGTTATAATAATCCTTAAAGTTTATTGTTTCTTTAATAACATTTTTCTTTACACCTTTTAACTTCTTATCAGTCTTTTCAACGTTATTCACAATGTATTTATAAGCATAAGCCTTTGACCTCAATCCCACAAATTCACTCATAACATTTCCTCCTAATTCATCCTTGAACTTTCCAATCACCTTTTTATTTTTAGAAGAGAACAACTCACTCTCTGGACTGTAATTACTCGTGTCATAGATATTAATGTCTCTTTTCATGTCTGAATAAACATCGTTGGTATTAATTTTCAAAATAAAACTATCTGTATCCATATAAAGTAGATTAACATCATTTTGATATTTCTTCCTCAAGTTATTATAAAAGTAATCATACATTAATGACTTTGATAAATCAAGAATTGTTGTTCCAATATAAATAGGTTTGTTCATTTCAATACTCTCTTTAATCAAATGGATCGCACAAAAGTTCTCAGTAAAGACCTCAGCTCGAGTAAAACTCGGTCTATTAATTAATTTTGATGCTTGTTCCCAAGATGTTGATAGTCTGATATTTTGTCTTTTCCTCACATTCTCCATAGTCTTACCAAAGACCGCATTATTCATCAATTTATAAAAGTCTTTCTCAAAATCTGTTTTTGACTCTGTTCTTCTTTGTGTATTAAAATCAATGTACCCCTTTAACCAATGACTTTGATTGAACTTTAGAACCCTATGGATCTTCTCTACTCTTAGACCTTTTGATAAATATTGTCGCAAATTTCTTTGGTGTAGAACATAATTTTTCTTGTTATATAATGTAGTAAGTAATTTTTCTGTTGATTCACCTATATCAAACGATCGTTGATAATCACTCAACCATTCTTTCTTTGGACTTTCTTTCTCACAAGCAAATGGGAGATCTTTGTGTAGGTTATGGAGTTCCTCTGGATATTTTAAATCAATTTCAAAATAATAACCAACTTTTTCTTCATCCAATTCTTTTTGTGTAGAGATACATACATCTTGTAAAACGTTTTTGTAGTCTTTTTCCTTTACCCATCTAAGTTTTCCATAAGGAAGAGCCTGAGACATTGCCCAGCCATACAGGTTGTTCGCGTCATAGTACATCAAGTAAGAACTCTCTTTCGTTGGATCATAATTTGGAAGATATTTGTTATTTGCTTTTGCGTATCTACTCGAGCAGACTTGTGAAATTCCACCTCTTTTTGCCTTTTCAATCATCAAAAGCATATCAACATCGGTTATCAAATCCAAATCTTGTTTTGTCATTTTCAACATCGCACTCCAGGCCAATCCAGGTGCTGTGTAGTAGTGAGCAGGATCCAATCCATATCCAGTGCGACAAACAGATCTAAAGGCTTCAAATACATCGGCCAATAAAAGCACATCAGTTTTGAGATACAAATCGTGATACTCGCCAAGATTCTTGATGTTATATTTTTCCCAAACATTTTGTGCGTGTACATAATCTTTATCAGATATATGACTATTATTTAATTTGTTATAGAAATTTTCTTTTGAAGGAAGTTGTGTTTCATTGAATCTCTCAAATGAGTCCATATAGTCATAGGGGTAAATTCCCTTTTGTGTTAGAAAATCTTTATCTAAAAAATACTCTGAAAGACATGGAAACTCTTTTAGATTTTGAACCAAGTTAACCAATGGACTTGCCATGAATTTAAATGTATCAAGAAATCTGATATGAGTAATAGGAGATGTGTGAATTGTTTTTGTGAATGAAATGTATTTCTGATCCGTGTTTGGAATTGCTGAGATACTTCCAGAAGTCTTTGAGAGTTCCTTGATAAATAGATGTGTATCATAATGAGCGTTGTTATGAAGAAAGACAGGAATGAAAGAGGGGAGTTGATAATTAATATTACAACTTTGATGAGCCGGACCTCTATATTTACCAGTGAGATGACAATGGTCTCTAACCTTTAGACCTTTACCAATTTTCTCCTCACAAATATGACAGACATTGTTTTTTATAAATTCCCTTTTTTCTTTACTTGTTAAGGACATTGGTTTATTGGTTTCTCTCATTATCTTGGTTAATCGAACACAGTCTTTTTCTAGTCGTTTCACAAACTCCTCTGGGGTATTTGAGCCTCTATACATCTCTAACTTGTTATATTTATCACCAACGGATGATTTGATATAATAACAAAAACCACAAGGAGTATGTTTTTGATATTTATTTGTGTATGATTCTTTTGGATCTTGAGAAGCAGTATCAATTTTTTCTAAAATACTTTCAAAATCAGCATATATAACAAATGGATGTTTGATCTTTTTATTTTCATCTTTGAATGTGATCTTTGAGCCTTCTTTAGGCATATTGATTACCGTTGATTTATGTTCGCCACAATAATTTGAATGTTTATCTAATCTTTCTTGTGAATTGAAGAAGTTAAGACAACGCAAACAAATATATATTTTATTTGTTCTCTTACAGACTTGTGGTTTTATTAATTTAGCAATATCTTTGATGTATGTATAATGTGAATTTTCGTCTGAATTAAAATATAGAAGATTAATATGAGTTTGTTTACAATTGTCAGAAAGCTTTAAAACCTGAATGTTGTTTGTTTCTGTTAGACCATAAACATTAACTGATAAATTATTCATCTTTTCAAATTTAGGAATATCATTTAAAGTCATCGGAAACTTTAGATCTTTCGTATTTAATGTATTCTCATATTTTTTATAATGAGATACTCTTTCATCATGAAAATGTGGAGGATGTAAGTGTGCTAAAATAGACCAGAGAAAACATTTATTGTCTTTATTTTTGATATTGATAACTGCTTTTCTATTTTTGATAACACTGGGTAAATCAATGTAAGAAGAAGCTTTTAGAGGATCTGATTTAAGAATATGAATGTCTATGTAAATAATTTTTCCTATATTGAATCCACTTCCTACGATTGAATTATCCACATCTTGCTCTTGTTTAATAAGTTCATCATAGACTCCTGATGTTTTAAAATCTTGATATGAAGATATAAAGTGTGGCTCAGTTCTCATGTATGGTGCATCTATAACTCCTTCATCCTTTGTCATTTCTAATTTTACTCCCATATAAAATTTAAGTGGTTTCATTTCCTTTAGTGTTTTTTCAATCAACGTTTGAACAGCAGGTTTAACTATTTCTACAGCATCAACTATAGACTCTGGTTCAGGAGGTTTGAAGTTAAAGACTCTTATTTTAATATGTCCTTTGAATGCTCCATCAGAGTTTTTAGTTGTGATAAAATTTGATAAATGTAGATTTGTTTTAAGATGTATTTTGAAGCCTTTCTTGAGGATATTTTTATTACATGTAGAACAGTGTTTTGTTTCAGGTGGAAGAGGGGAAAGTTTGTTTAAAATGTTGTATGTATGTTTTGCGGTGAGAATATGTTGTTTATAATATTTTACTTCCTTCTCGCAAGTATCACAATAAACCATATTTATAGCGTGAGAAAACGTGGTGTTTTATATATATCACTGTGCTTAAAATAAAACACTTTTGAGCTTTACAGCTCCGTTTTATATATATCACTGTGCTTAAACTAAAACACTTTTTCACTCAGAATCATCTAAGTCATAACTATCACATGAATACTCAGAATCATACTCAGAGTCATCAATAAAGCTACTCTCATAACTATCATTTGAGCACAAACTATTAGTATCATAACTATCATCTGTGTTCAATGAAATACTATCATCACCATCATCCAAGTTCAATGAAATACTATCATCACTATCGTCCGAGTTCAATGAAATAGTAAAATCTTCACTGCTGTATTGACTCATATTTAATTAGCAAGAAAAATATTCCCATCAATATCTATATACTTTCTTTCATTAACAGATTCAATCTCTACAATTTTTATATCAAAAGTTATCTTTAAATAATCTCTAACTATCATAGAACGAAATGACATTTCACCAGAAATATTAACATCATTCATTTTACTTAGATCTACACCCTTTGGATTATTAAAGAAAATACAAATGTCTCCTCTAGAATTATTAATGGTCTTATCATTCTTTTTCAAAGTATCGTGGTCAATCACTTTTTCAAGCTTTGAATAAATTGCCAGGAGTAGAGGAGAAACTTTTGTTAGATTTACTTTAATGGATGTCTTTCCAGGTATAGTTAGAGCTCTTCCTTTAAATGAAATAGAGGGGCTCATGTTATTTTCCATAACTGGTTTTACCCAAAAATTTCCATATTTATCTTTGTTCAATTTAACATCTTTGACATATTTTTCTATATCTTCCACCGAAGTAGAGATTGATTGAAATTTGTCTTTTGTGCTTTGAAACATTGTATTTATTAATGAATAAACTTGCGTTTAGTTTAAGTAAAAATTTACTATATAAATATGATAAGTTCTGAAGGATATTTAGAATTTCCAGACTCTCCATATGATAAATTAGAGAATTGTCCAGCTTGTGATAGAATAGGGCTTAATAATGAGGGTTCATATAAACAATGTTTATTCTGTGATTATATTCTAATTAATGATAATAAGAAATATAAAAAAACATATAACTCTTTTAAATTAGAACCAAAAATGAATTACTTTACAAGATTAATAAGAGAGATGAATGTTAAGCATTATGGTGATAATACACCATTTCTTACAAGGAAAGAGACTCTTTGTATTGAGGAAATGTATAAGGGTTTAATGATATTTATTATTCAAAATAATTTTAATGGAAATGTTAATACAAGATACTATATAAATAAAATAATGAATTATTTTGAAATTAAACCCGAACTCAGGATAAAATATAGAGTTTCTAAAATAGCTCAAAAAAAGTTAGATGACTTGTTTTCCAAATATATAAATGAATGATTTTTTACCCGTTTGGGAAAATAAGATAAAGTTTAATAACCATAAAAACATTCCAAATTCATTGAGATGTCTAATAGTTGGTTCAAGCGGATGTGGGAAAACCTGTTTACTTTTAAAGATGCTCCTTGGTCCTAATTTTTTAGATTATGATAATTTAATAATTTTTACAAAGTCAAGTTTTCAACCCGAGTATCAACTACTCTCACAGGGTTTTAATGCAGGTCTTAAAAAGGAAGACATTATCGGTTTATTTAAACTTCAAAACAAACTGAATGATTATAATATTGAAGATATAATACAATTATTTTGTGATACACAGAAATCAAAATCGAAACCCATAACTTGTATTCTCAGTGATAATACGGATGATATACCTTCACCTCAAGATTTAGATAAATCAAAAAAGAACCTCGTCATCTTTGATGATTGTGTTAATGAGAGAAACCAAACAGTAATGGATAGCTACTATACAAGAGGGAGACATTCTTCTTGTAATTGTATATATCTTAGTCAATCATATTTTCAACTCCCTCGACGCTCAATAAGAAACAATGCCAATACTTTTATTTTATTTAAGTTAAATTCAATAGATGTAAATAATTTTTGGAGAGATAATTGCTCTACGTTATGTAGTAAAAAAGAATTTGAAAATTATATGAAACACACGATTGGAAAATATAAATATATTGTTGTGAAACAAGATGAGATACTAAATGATATTTTTCAATAAATAAATACAGAAAATGAATACCGAAGAAAGAGAAAGAAAGTTTAAGGAACATCAACAATTAGTTTCAAAAGTTGTTAAACAACAGGAAGAGATAAAGAAGAAACGGAGACAGAAACTAACTGGTGAAGAAGCCTTTGAAAGAAAACAAGAGAAATTCTTTAAACCACTTTTGAAAACTCAACACTCACCTACAGTTCCCACGGTAGAATTTACTCCGAAAAAACTTCAAATGCTCAAAGATTTTAGTCAGATAACAAAACAAGAACTTGGTGAATTAGAATATGATGACGAGGGATTATTTCGGAAACTTGAGCAGGTAAATCAACCCCCTAATTATGTTGTGGAAGCTCTTCAAAACAATGAATATTCGGCGGGTTCAAAAACCAGAGCAGGTCTCATTCCAACAGAAGAACCAGCAGTGTTTCATCTTGTGGAAGAAAAGGTATTGATATTTAATGATGAATTGATGTTCTTGAGTTCTACTCAACCAAATGTTAAATTAACTCCAAGATTAATGTTTCTTCTAACAAACCCCGGATTCAGCGGTTCAAAATATTTTGAGGAACCACTTGATATGGAAAGAGAGGAAGATAGGGTATATATTGAGTTGTTAAATACACTTGATTATGGAGTTTCTGTTGCTGGTAAAAGTAAGAAGAATGAGAAGGAGAAACATATTATTGATGCTTTAAGTAAGCTTGGTTCGGGTGTTAGTTTTCTTCCAAATGACCCATCACAATTAGTTAATAGGCTATTATTGTTGTTAGGTAGTAAGAAGGCTGGAAACAACAATTGTTTTAATGAATCCTCAGCCATTTTAGATCAGTTGATGAATATGAAAATAATTAATAAATGTCAATACAAAGATATTTTATTAGATATTAAATAAGATGAGAAGCACAATTCTTAGTTTTAATTTCACAACGAGCGATTACACAGCTTCATTCCCTTACCCACTACAACTTGACCCCCTTACCTCATATGAGGCATCTTTATTGTCGATGGAAACTTATAATACCTTGTTTAATATCACAGAGAAAAACAGCAAGTTTAGTTATAATCCAGGAAGTGGATATAAAACTATAACTGTTTCACCTGGAGCTTACGAGATTTCTCAAATATCTTCAGAAGTCTCTCGCCTTATGAAAGAAAAAGGTGATGAACCAAAAAATATTGTAATAGATATTCAAAAACACACTTCAAAATCAACTATTAAACTTAAAAATAATTATAAAGTTGATTTCACGATTGAAAATTCGTTTAGAGAGCTATTGGGTTTCTCTTCAAAAAAGATTGAAAATAACGGGACGTTTTACAGTGATAATGTTATCCAAATATCCTCCGGTATAAATTCAGTATTAATTCATTGTGATTTGATTGATGGTGCTTATAACGATGGAATAAGAACAAATACAATATTTTCATTCAGTGCATACTCAACCCCGATTGGTTATAAATTTAATATGGAACCAAAAAATCTTGTCTATTTACCTGTGTCAGGAAAAACCATATACAGAGTAAGTTTTAGGATAACCGACCAAGATAATCGTATGATATCCTTTAATGATGAAATTATATCCATCAGAATTCACCTACGTGAAGTTTTTCAATAAATAAATAATGGTTATTGTGAGAAAACACGAGTTGGGAAAATATAAAATAATTACAGGGGAGGGCATGTTCCTTTCACCAGACTGTACAAGGTATGTGGGTAGAGGATACTATAAACCTAAGAGACAACGAGGTGTAGGTCATCAATTTCGAAATAAAGGAGATGGGATAATTGATACTCTAATGGGTATTGGTTCAACCATCCTTAAACATAAAGACCTAATTGGTTCAACTGCTTCTGCCGTGGGCTCCGTTGCGGGTGCTATAAAGAGTATAAAAGATGCTCAAAAGGAGTCTCATAAATTACAAGCAATCAAAGAAATAAAAAAAGGTAAAACTCAACTATCTTCACAAGAACGACAAAAAATCATTAAAATACTTGGGTCAGGGTTTCAACAATTTTAATGCTATATAAATACAAGTATGGAAGCGATTGATAGTATCTATGATTTGGATGATACGATTATCATTTCAAACTCCACTAAAAAGGAAGACTATTTTAAGGTAAATGCTATAACAGGAACAGACTGGAATTCAAACGGAACAAAAAGTTTTGAAATAAATAATCAACAAACTTACTTGAATATAGCTGATAGTTTCTTGCTGTGTAAATTTAAATTCACTAAGGCTGCGAATAATACTAATGCTACACTCGTAAATGATTTCTTCTGGAAAATGTTTGACAGTGTCCGCCTGTATATTGGAACACAAGAGGTTGAAGCGGTTGATTATGTCTCTGCTACATCTGAAATGATGAAATTTACACTATATTCGTTTAGTGATAGAATGGGTAAGGGAGCTGTTGAAGGTTTTATTCCTGATATGTCAACGGGTACAAACGCAGACCCTGGTTATAGTCAAAGGAAGTCAATGTATAATGATGAAACAAAAGCAGTGAATAGTTTTACCGTAGCAGTACCTCTTAAAGGTATATTTGGATTTTGCGATTATGATAAAGTTTTGTATGGTCTTAAAATTAGATTTCAACTACAAAGGAATGATAATGTAAATAGGTTGCTTTTTGGGGATGAAAATGCTTTTGGAGACAACAATAAATTTGTTATTAATGATTTGTGTTGGTATATCAGTGAATATACTCCTAATCTTAAAACGGAAGAGATGTTAAATAGAAGACTTAACTCAAAGAAACCGCTAAATGTATCATACCTTAAAAGAAGATGTCAACACGTTAAACTGGAACACACTACCTACACTTGGAATTTGGGTGTTCTTCAAGGAAAGCCACGATACCTCTGGCTCATTTTTAAAAAACCAGATGGAGAGGATGGTACTAATAAGAATAATGCCCTGAGTGATAATGCTAAGGTGAAACAACTTCGGGTTTCTCTTGATGGCACATTTTATCCGCGAGATAGATTGGAAATTGATTGGGAAAAAAATGATTATGCGGAAGCCTACAAGTCCTACCAAAAGGTGTGTGAAAGTAATGGTAATAATGATCCTATTTTGGATATGGTTGCGTTTCAAAAACTTTATACAATCTACGCAATTGACCTGAGTTCTCAAAAGGAAACTATAAAGTCTAATCGAGTGGATACTTCTCTATACATTGAAAGAGGGGAGAGTGAAGAGGTTAATGCATATTGTTTGCTTTTGGAGGAAACAGAATTACAGATTAATACAGATAATGGTGTTATGATTAATATCACATAGGTTTTTTCTCATAAATAAATGGTTGGGGTATATGTTAATCAAATCAATCTTAATAAATTAACATCTTGTATTCAAAATCAAAAGCCTTGTATTATTAATGTTAATACAATTCAAAGAAAAGGAGCTGTAAGAATTGATGTTTTACTCACACACACACAAGTAAAAACACTAAATGATGTTGGATCACTTAAAATTAAAATGACGAAACCTATGTTAAAGAAATATTCAATAGATGAGTCAAGAGGAGGATTTCTCCCGTTTCTAATTCCTTTATTTGCTGGTTTAAGTGCGGCGGGAGCATTGACTGGTGGTATTTCAGCAGCGGTAAAAACTGCTAACGAAAGGAAGGCACAACTAAAAGCTCAAAAAGAATTGGAAAGACATAACAAGGAGTTGGAGAAACAAATTAGTGGAAGTGGTGTAATTGTAGATTTTGCTCAAAAACTTGAAAGTCTACCTGATAAAGCTAGATTGTTGGTTGGAGATATGCTTTCCTCTATCGCTCAAGCGGGTGTTAAACTAACTAAACGGGGTAATGGATTGTATCTTTCTCATAAATAAATGGATAAATGGTTTAAACAATTTGGAAAGAATACAACGTCAAATATAGAACTAGCTAAGTATTGTAAAACACTAAAAATTGATAATGTGGTTATTTGTATGAGAGATGAATTAACACATATAAATAAGAATACAAAGAATATTATTATGAATTTAGACACACAGAATGGTTCTCATTGGGTTTGTATTCATAATAGTCAGGATAAATATTATTTTGATAGTTATGGTATGCCACCACCTGTTGAAGTAATACAATTCTTACAGAATGGTGTTTATCAAACATTCCAAGTTCAAGAAATTAATTCTAAATGTTGTGGCCAATTATGTTTATATGTATTATTTCAACTCAACAATAATGAAAATTTTTATGATATCATTTTTTATCTAATATAAATGACCTATGTTGGAAAAGATGGTTCTATCTTTGGAAAATCCTCTCAGGATATTGATTTATCAAATTATTATACAAAGGCACAGGCTGAACGACAAAAATATAGTGTAAGTAAAAATATTAATATGAAGAATACTTATAAATTAATCAATTATCCAAACCCTACAGATGCGAATGACTTGATTAGATTCAGTGATTTATCACAATATATATCTTTAAAGAAAACAGCACGTTTTGTGAAACAAGTAAAATTTACAACCACAACACCTGGTTATACTGACCATACACCTTTCCTCATTGAATTTAACTACCTGCTTACAATTAAATTTTATAAAGAAGGACATTTAGTTAATATGCGAATTAATAAATGGGGGTATGATATGCCTGATTTAGGGTATAATTGGTCTTTTTCAATAAACATAGAAGACCTACATGATTTAAATCAGTCTCGTAAAGAAGAATATTATCCACTTGGTGAAGATAAGGATTTATGTGGAAGTACAATTAGTAAACAACAAATACGTGATTTTAAGAAAATAAAAATATATGATAGTATAGCGATGGTTCGCATGACAAAGAAGGAAGGTAATGAGATAAGGATAGAAAGCCGAGGAATACAAACCGATTTGGTAGTGGGAAGATGGGGTGGTATTACCTGTCATAATATTAATCTCACATATATTTCTGATACATAAATGGCAGGAAGAAGACTACAAGAGAATTATAATTTTTGTATTCAAGGATACCTACAAGAAAAGGGTGCTCGGTATTACATACCTTATGATTTGGAGCATATACATGGGAATTTTGTTATAAAAAACTGGCCTTATACTGATATTGTTAAACCCACAAATAGAGACTTGTTTAAAATATTAAATAAAAATGAACTTCTCAAAGTTATGAAATATAAAACTCTTTTAGAAATCGTCAACAAATCTTATTGGTATCCTATTATGAGAAAAATAATTATAGATACAAGAATATCTCAAAATCCAGATGAGTATATGTATAATATTCTTTGGGGTTTAAACTCAAGGGTAGCAAGGGATGAGGAAGGAGTTGAAGAAGAGAAGGAGAAAAGAGAGAAAAGAGAGAAGGAGGAGAGGGAGCAAAGAGAGAGGGAGATGGAAATCAGAGCGATTCAAAAAAGAGTGGATGTATTACAGCAAGAAGATCAATCTCAACTCACCGAAGAGGAAAATAAAGAAAGAATGAATGCTGTGAAAATATTGATATCAAAAATTGCTAAGATAAATGAGGAAGGAGTTAAAGAAGAGAAAAAGGAGAAGGAGGAAAGGGAGAAAAAGGAGGAGGAGAGGGAGGAAAGGGAGAAAAGAGAGAAAAAGGAGAAGGAGGAAAGGGAGAAAAAGGAGGAGGAGAGGGAGGAAAGGGAGAAAAGAGAGAAGGAGGAAAGGGAGAAAAGAGAGAAGGAGGAGAGGGAGCAAAGAGAGAGGGAGGAAAAATATAAAAAGATGGAAATCAGTGAGATTAATAAAAGATTGAAGGTATTACAGCAAATAAATCAAACTCAACGCACTGAGGAGGAAAATAAAGAAATGAGAAGTCTAATGAAAATATTATTTTCAAGAATAACGACGTCAATGTCTTCAGTTTCAGGGAGGAGATTTAAATGAGAAAGTGGGGATAAAGAAGAAGAAGAAGGAAAAGATTATGTGGTTGATGATGTCGGTGTAATTGACTTTAGTTAGTTTTATTTGTAAATAAATGGAGGAGAGAGTGAAGGCATTCCTTAGGATTCTTTATGTTTTAAAAATCAAGATTGAAATGTATATGTTGAAAACCAAAAAGGTTTTGATACTCTGTCGGAATTTTTCTGATAAATAAATATGAGTTATTGTCTCAAATGTAAAAAGAAAACTAAATCTAAAAATATCTCTTATGTTAAAGCTAAAAATAATAGATTTTGTCAAAAAGGAATATGTCAAGTGTGTGGCTCTAAAAAGTGCCAATTCATCTCTCCTAAAAGAGGAGGAGACATACAAAAGTTTCTGTCAGGAAGTAAATTTACAACAACTGGAATTCCAGGGGAATTACACCTTCCAGGGTATTCTTTCTGTGGTCCAGGAACAAACTTGGATAAAAGATTAGATGAGGCTGACAATCCTAAACCTTGGTCTAAACCTACAAATAGGGTTGACGAAGTGTGTATGAAGCATGATATTGCTTATGGGAAAACCACTACGTTGACTGAAAAACATAAAGCCGACAGCGAAATGTTGTATAATTTGTCTTTGATACAAAATCCAACGTTGAGAGAGAAAGTTGATAGGTTTATTGTGAGAAATTTGATAAATGCTAAATTGAAACTTGGTCTTGGTTATTCCTCAAAAAACGATTAGGCTCTAATGATGCCATCAAGACTGAGGAGCTTTTGGCTGAAGAATTACACAAACCTATAATCACAAAGTTTAAAAGAAGGAAGGTTTATTCTAAATACACTGACCACATATGGTCCGCTGATTTAATTGAATTGAATAATGACAGGGGATACAGGTATGCTTTAACCGTTATTGATTTGAGGAGTAGATTTGCCTGGGTTGTCCCTTTAAAAAATAAAAGGGGTGATACTTTAATGTTAGCCTTTAAGCTAATATTTGATCGGGATAAAAGGAAACCAAAGAAGTTATGGACTGATGAGGGAACAGAGTTCTATAACAAAATATTCATGAAATTTCTTAAGGGGAAGGGTATTAAATTATACAGCACCTTTAATGAAGGAAAGGCAGTTGTTATTGAGCGTTTTAATCGTACTTTAAAAGAGAAATTATATAAAAAATTCACACAACTCGGTTCTCAAAAATGGGTGTATTTAATTCAGGATATTGTAGATAATTACAATAATACAGTTCATTCATCAACACAATCAAAACCATCAGAAACATTTACAAAATTAGAATATGAAAAGGAGATTAATTTGAGAAAGCCCAAGTTTAAAGTTGGTGATATTGTAAGAATATACAAATGGAAAAGTCATTTTGAGAAAGGTTATACACAAAAATGGACTCGTGAATTATTTAAAATCATTGATGTAATGGATACAGTCCCTTGGACCTACAAATTATATGATTTAAATGGAGAAGAAATCTTGGGTTCATTTTACTCACAAGAATTACAAAAAACACAAGTAAGCAGCTAATACCCTTGAAAATAATAAATAAATAAATAAAATGTAATGGGGATACGTTTTTATATCTGTGAACCCCAAACACAGAATCCCACAACTTTTTAGTTGGGGCTTAACTTTTGTGTGTGTATAATGGGGATACGTTTTTAAATCTGTGAACCCCAAACACAGAATCCCACAACTTTTTAGTTGGGGCTTAACTTTTGTGTGTGTATAATGGGGATACGTTTTTAAATCTGTGAACCCCAAACACAGAATCCCACAACTTTTTAGTTGGGGCTTAACTTTTGTGTGTGTATAATGGGGATACGTTTTTAAATCTGTGAACCCCAAACACAGAATCCCACAACTTTTTAGTTGGGGCTTAACTTTTGTGTGTGTATAATGGGGATACGTTTTTAAATCTGTGAACCCCAAACACAGAATCCCACAACTTTTTAGTTGGGGCTTAACTTTTGTGTGTGTGTGTATGTGCGAGTGAGTCATAATAATATACAAACCCTAACCCAACCCAAGCCCTAACCCAACCCCATCCCTAACCCAAACCCATCCCTAACCCAACCCATCCCTAACCCAACCCCATCCCTAACCCAACCCCATCCCTAACCCAACCCCATCCCTAACCCAACCCCATCCCTAACCCAACCCCATCCCTAACCCAACCCCAACCCTAACCCAACCCCATCCCTAACCCAACCCCATCCCTAACCCAACCCATCCCTAACCCTCACATTCAAAATCCCAACCCTAACCCAATCCCATCCCTAACCCAACCCCAACCCTAACCCTCACATTCAAAATCCCAACCCTAACCCAACCCATCCCTAACCCAACCCCATCCCTAACCCAACCCCATCCCTAACCCAACCCCAACCCTAACCCTCACATTCAAAATCCCAACCCTAACCCAACCCCATCCCTAACCCTCACATTCAAAATCCCACCCAAACCCTAACATAATCTTTCTTTTCTTCTTTTTTAAATACGTATTTCTTTTTTTTTTTTTTCCTCTTCCTCCAATTCTGTCTTTCAAGGCTTTTAAGTTTGAAGAAGTAGAAATGGGAAGAAAGAATTTTCCAGCATTTTCTTCCTCGAACTTTCTTGATATTGCTTAAATCAAGCGTCATTAAATAAAGAACATTGTTCATTGCTTTAGAATCCAAAGAGTCTCCAAGAGGAACCCCACAGGTAGAGTCTCCAAAATAAAACCAACTTTCCAAGTTCCCAAGGTATAACCACATTCCTGTTGAGCCTCCAAGATAGGTATCACATTCCGAGTCATCAAAACAAAACCCCCATTCCGAGTCTCCAAAAATATAACCATCTTTCCAAGTCCCCAAGGTAAAACCACAATTTTCAGAAATATTGGGGGTTTCCGTGATAAGTCTCACATAGTATAACTGCGGACCATCAGGGAAAACTTCCCTTTCCCAATTTTTTAGGGTTTCTATGATGTGTCTCACATAGTATAACTGCGGACCATCAGGGAGAATTCCCATTTCACAATTTTTTAGGGTTTCTATGATGTGTCTCACATAGTATAACTGCGGACCATCAGGGAGAACTCTCCTTGCCCAATTTTTTAGGGTTTCTATGATGTGTCTCACATAGTATAACTGCGGACCATCAGGGAGAACTCTCCTTGCCCAATTTTTTAGGGTTTCTATGATGTGTCTCACATAGTATAACTGCGGACCATCAGGGAGAACTCTCCTTGCCCAATTTTTTAGGGTTTCTATGATGTGTCTCACATAGTATAACTGCGGACCATCAGGGAGAACTCTCCTTGCCCAATTTTTTAGGGTTTCTATGATGTGTCTCACATAGTATAACTGCGGACCATCAGGGAGAACTCTCCTTGCCCAATTTTTTAGGGTTTCTATGATGTGTCTCACATAGTATAACTGCGGACCATCAGGGAGAACTCTCCTTGCCCAATTTTTTAGGGTTTCTATGATGTGTCTCACATAGTATAACTGCGGACCATCAGGGAGAACTCTCCTTTCCCAATTTTCAGAAATTTGTGGGTCTCCAATGTATGACTTGTATTCTGGCTCATCAAGGTAGAACTTGTTCAGTGGGTTTTGTTTTGATAACTCACAACAAGTATCATCATTGTAAAACTCTTTTTCAGGATTTTGTGGATCTCCAAGGTATAACTCTTTGGCTGGGTCATCAAGGTAGAACTCGTTCTGGGGGTCTTGGTTGTTCAAAATGTCT
The DNA here is from genome assembly GCF_964187855.1 of Myxine glutinosa. Classification (NCBI taxonomy): domain Eukaryota; kingdom Metazoa; phylum Chordata; class Myxini; order Myxiniformes; family Myxinidae; genus Myxine; species Myxine glutinosa. The sequence continues at coordinate 61,514,656 of NC_136268.1, read as the reverse complement.
TCAAACAAAAAAATAACTTCATCCCAAGTTGTGTTAAAAGCAGAATTTTCATTTCGTATCTCAGATACAATTTCCTGTGAAAGAAAATAACAATGTATTAATTTAATACAATATTTTTTATTTGTATAAATCAAGCTCTATGAATATTAAAATAAACTTTGTTAACTCTTACACGAGTCTCATCTTAAAAAAAAAAAAAAAAAAAAAAAAAAAAAAATTAAATAAATAAATAAATAAATAAACAAACTTACCTCCATTGATAAGAGGTTCGAGTCCAGTTCATCAATCTGAAGGTTGAGTTCTACACAGGTAGTAGGACTCCATGGAATAGCAAAGTTATCCCATTCCATTTCGGCATAGTAGTCCATTCTCAAGTGAAGCAGAAAGCGTGTTTGAAAAAGCCTGTGTGGTCGGTGCCTTTTATAAGGACTGGGTGTGTCTTCCTGTGGAAATTCCCTGGGCGTGTCTTAACTGGAAATGATGTGATGGAAATTCCCTGAAAATGATGTAATGTATTACCTGGAAATGATACAATGCTGAAGAGTTTATAAAGTGGGTGGGACTTAGCAAAAGTGGGAGGAGCTTAGCAAAAGTGGGTGGAGCTTAGTAAAAAGTGGGCGTGGCTTAAAAAAGTGGGCGGGGCTTAGTAAAAAATGGGCGTGGTTTACCAAGAAGTGGGCGGAGCTTACCAAAAAATGGTATGTGGCACTGGAGGCGCTCAAACAAGAACATTGAGGGAGGTTTACCATTTTATCTTAGCTCAGTTAAAATATCTTAATAAAGAACCAAACTCAAACATATTTTTTGTTAATATATTAGATGGTGAAGAGAGTTGTAGGAGAATTAAATTATTTCCCACGCATAAACAAATATTTGTAGGGTCGTTGTTTGAGTGGGTTATATTCACCAGATGATATTAAGAGTAAAAGGTTAAAAGGTTCATAAGGTCAGAAGGATCACAGGTGTTTAAGTGGTCTAATGAATAAGGATAGCATGTCAAAAGGTTAGAAGGTTCGTAAAGAACAGGGTGAGAGAAATATAGGTGTTTAGGGTCAATGAGGGAGGGAAAGAATTAATATGGAAGTGAATGGGTCAAAGATTAATCTGCCAGATGATATGTAGAAGAAGGATGATAGGTCTATAAGAGAAAACAAATATTTGTAGTGTTTGAGTGGTCTAATGAACAACATTAAGGATAGGTACTACAGACAAAAGGTTCATAAAGATGAGGGTGGGAGAAATAGAGGTGTTTATGATTTTTGAAAAAGACAAGGGGGTAAATGACATTAGATAGGGATTTCCCATGTTAAACGGAGGTGTCCCAGAAGCAACATTATTACACTACTAATAAGTTCACACATTTACTATACGCAGTGTTATTGTTGATATTTAAAGGTTTCAAAGGTGGTAAGTTTCTTTTGTGTTTTCAGTCTTTTTGAAGTTGGTCAAAATGGTCAAATTTTTCGGTCAAAATGCCCATTTTGCACTGGCCTTTTTAAAGCCAATATCACGACATCACGTGCAGCTCATTAAAATCATCCCGTACCCCTTGGCTAATCACTGACAGTCAAAACGGCTGTTCAACAGCTGTGCTATGAAGTGACCATTGAAGGTTCAAGTGACCATCCGTGTACATTTTGTCTGACAGCGAGGACACTATTGTCCACAAATAAGTTCACACATTTACTACACGCAGTGTTATTGTTGATATTTAAAGGTTTCAAAGGTGGTAAGTTTCTTTTGCGTTTCAGTATATATCCCTCCCCTCCCCTTCCCTCCTCCCCCTCCCTCCCCCTCCCTTTCCCCCTCCCCCTCCCCCTACCCTTCCTCCTCCACCCTACCCTCTCCCCTTCCCCCCTCCCCTTTCCCCTCCCCTCCCCCTCCCCCCTCCCTTTCCCCATGCCCCTCCCTTTCCCCCCTACCCCTTCCTTTTCTGCCCTACCCCTTCCCCATCCCCCTCCCCCTCCCCCTCCCTTTCCCCCATGCTCCTCCCTTTCCCCCCTACCCCTTCCTTTCTGTCCTACCCCTTCCCCACCCCCCTCCCCCACCCCCTCCCCCTCCCCTCCCCCCTCCCACTCTCCCTCCCCCACCCCCCTCGCCCTCCCCCTCCCCCTCCACCTCCCCCACCCCCCTCGCCCTCCCCCTCCCCCTCCACCTCCCCTTCCTCCCTCCCCCCACCCTCCCACTCCTCTCCCCCTCCCATCCCTCCCCCTCCCCCTCCCCCCTCTCCTCCCCTCCCCGCTCCCCCTCTCCCTCCCCCCCACCCTCCCACGCCTCTCCCCCTCCCATCCCTCCCCCTCCCCCCTCCCCTCCCCCTCCCACCCTCTCCTCCCCTCCCCCCTGTTCCCCTCCCCTCCCCTCCCCCCATCCCCCCGCCCCTCCCCCCTCCTCCCCTCCCCCTCCCCTCCCCCTGACCCTCCCCCCTCCCCCTCCCCCTCCCTCCTCCCCTTCCCTCCTCCCCCTCCCTCCCGCTCCCCCTCCCTTTTCCCCCTACCCTTCCCCCTCCATTCTCCCTCCACCCTACCCTCTCCCCTTCCCCCCTCCCCTTTCCCCTCCTCTCCCCCTCCCCTCCCCTCCCCTCCCTTTCCCCCATGCCCCTCCCTTTCCCCCTACCCCTTCCTTTCTGCCCTACCCCTTCCCCGTGTCTTGATGGAACAGAAATAACGTGAAGGCCAGAACGAGTAATGATGTAAACAATGAGGCAGGAATTTTGTCGATGTATTTTGTATACTGAATCGAGGCTCGTGAAAGAGCTAACATTTATTTCACAAACAAATCAACCAGACAAACAAAATATATAAAAAGAGGGAGCGGAAGACAAGATGGGGAGAGAAGGGGAAGCACACAACCACAACATTTGAGAGCAGGGAGAAGTGTGGGAGGAGAAGGCTTGGGGGGAGGAGGCGTGGGAAGGGGGGGGGGGGAATGTATGAGCACACATGGGCCTCTCTTTTGAAAATAAGCAGTTGGCATTATTAATGGCCCCAAGTGAATGCCAGCAGATAAAACAGCTGGCTGACTATGGTCTTCAAAAGTATGGTGTGATTTACAATCTGATGATGTCTTGCCTGTGATATTTTGTGACCTGAACGTCAGAAATCAAACCCAGATTAAAGAGCCTGGTACGCTACCATAGAGCTATCCTCCTGCCCTATCAATGTTTTTTTTTTTTTACAGCATAGCCTGTTCAGGCAATGCCATTTGGAACAGCGTTTGTCTGTCTATCTGGTGTATGTATTATGTCCCTCACAAACGTCCACCAATCAGAGATGAGGATCTGGTCATGTGACAGAGCGCATTTAGTAACTATTATAGTTGAATATTGTCGCGCGGACCCTTCCGGTTAACACCAGGGACCGCGGATGGACCAGAACGGATTTACTTGAGGCAACGACCAAACACGGATTTTACCTATGTAGCGCGGGAAGAGGAAGGGAAGTGGAAAGCTGCGGCAAAAGCGCTTACCTGGAGTGCGCCGACCACGACTTGATCCTGCAGGGAATTAATGAACCGAACAACCACAAGATTTAATGTACAAAAATATAAAGATTTATTCACGGCACCTGATAACAAGGAACGTGACGGTAATCAAATAATGGGCCTAAATAGGGATCCCACACACCTCACTTCGGAAACGAGACAGGGCAAATGAATTAATAAAATAACACGTTCGTCGTGTATTTGTGAAATGGTGCGTCCTTATCTGTCTTGTCGTCTTGCGTCTCCAAGCTCCCGCTGCACACCACGAGGTCCGTTGCTCCAGCACCACAGCACCGCGAAGGCCTGAGCCAATGCCCACTCCAGGTTCCTCGTTGACCGCCCACGAGGTCCGTGCACCACTCTAAGTTCCAAAGCATCGAGCACCGCTCCAAGCACCACGCAGATGGCGAGCCAACAACCACCAGGACCTCTCAAGACCAAGAAGGGAAGCGCAGGAAGCACAAGACGTCATGCAGCGTCAAGACAGCCAGGGAGGGAGGTGCAGCACAAGAGGCAGCGAAGAACCCAAAAACTAGAGCTAGAGCTGTGCATGAGAGCTCTGAAATGCCGTGCAAGAGTTAGAGCTGGACGTGCAAGAGTTAGAGCTGGACATGCAAGAGTTAGAGCTGGACATGCAAGAGTTAGAGCTGGACGTGCAAGAGTTAGAGCTGGATGTGCAAGAGAGAAAATGTCATTCGGCGCACCCTTATATAACCTCCCCGGTGAGGTCAATCTTCTCGACGTTTCCAGTCCTTTCTTCCCAAGCCAGTTACCTCCCTCCCAGCTGCGTCCTCGTCCTCCTCTCCTGATTGGCTGCCGGCCGCACACGCTGGCCCGTTCCCATTGGCCGAGCACCTCCCGCTTCGACCAATCACAGGCCTCCTTGTGGCGTTGCTATGCAAGGTCGCGATGCGTCTGGCGGTAGCTATCATCGGTGGTGTCCCAGCCTGGCTTCCTGTCCATTTTCCAATGTCTTCGTGGTAAAGGGAGGGAATTAATTAGTGTGTGCTAGGGACCTATCTAAGTGTTTAAATGAGTGCATTACCATAAGGGACAAAGGTTTGATTACCAGGTGTGACACACAGGGGTTTATCTTAATCCCTACACTATCTAACACTCGAACATCCTGGTATGTTCACAAACAGACATATTAACCCGACAAACCGGCAAGTTCACACACAGAACTTATTACAGGTAGATTCCCTATCGCGACAGTTGAATACCTACCTATACAGATCTACCTGGCTCTATATTTTGCTCTACTCCCAGACATAACAATATTTTACTAAAAGGAAATATAATAACCTTCTGTGGAACGTTTTGGGGTCCCAGCGGGTGTTGTAAGGTAGGTAGAGGTTTCAGAAATTCCTCATTGCAATTATGATTTTGAAATGCGATCGACATGGACCTTGCTCCCGAATCTGGAAGTGAATAGATGACGACGGTTTGCTGGTTTGATAATATCTCAATATAATCGTGATTTAACATTATATTTGTGATTGGAATGATGAATGGTGCTGTTTGGAGTAAAAAATAGTGCTATTGAGTTTAAAGCAGAATGAGGAAATAACGTAAAGGTTTTCAACCATGACACTCGTGGGTTCCCCATTTGCAGCTTCGCCATTGACTGGACATAGCAACATTCAGACTGGGTACTTTTTTTGTCCAAGTCCTTCACGAACCTGTTTTCAATGCCTGATGTTCGACTGAAGGTGGCACAGGAATGTTGAATTTATTTTAAAAAACATACATTATTTGCTAGCTGCTAACTGGTACCATGCCCAGGTCGTACTATCCTCTTCAACTTTTTTTTTTTTTTTTTGTATACTGAATCGAGGCTCGTGAAAGCGCTAACATTTATTTCACAAAAAAATCAACCAGACAAACAAAATATACAAAAAGAGGGAGCGGAAGACAAGATGGGGAGAGAAGGGGCACACCACAACACACAACCACAACACTTGAGAGCAGGGAGAAGTGTGGGAGGGAGAGGGCTTGGGGGGAGGAGGCGTGGGAAGGGGGGTGGGGGGGGGGGGGAGAGGTATAAAACACAAGGGGACAGAAATTAGCGGGGGTAGAAAAGATCAAGGTTTTGGATGGGGGAGGATAAGAGATGGTGGTGAACAGCTGTTTTAAAGACCTGGAGGGTGGAGTGGGATTGAAGAGAGTGAGGGAGTTTGTTCCAGAGGCGGGAGAAAAGAGGAATGAAGGAGTGAAGGTGAGCAGAAAGTCTTGATTTTGGCAGTTTAACCATAAGAGGGTTGCAGGCAGATCTTGTGCGACCTGTAGGAATATTTGGGGGACAGAGCCCAGAGAGAGCTGGGGGGGGGCAAGGCCAGAGAGGAGTCGGTAGAAGACGGAAAGACCACCAACCTGCCTGCGGTGAGTGAGTGAAAGGCCCTTGGAGTTAGCTTCATCGCGGGAGATTCCAATGATTCTGAACGCTTTGGTTTCAACAGCGTGAAGACGAGCTAGGTGTGAGGCAGGAGCACCAGACCAGAGGGGAGAGCAGTATTCCATAGAGTTGCGGATGAAAGCCTTGTATGTGGTGAGGAGCTCAGGTGTGCCAAAGAAGGACTTCGCACGACGGAGGATGCCCAGTCGGCGACTGGCTTTGGAGGCCAGATTTGAAATGTGGTTTTCCCAGGAAAGATCATGGCAAATAGTGAGACGCAAAAGCTTGAGTGACAGAACTTCTTGGAGAGGATTTTTCAGAAAGTGGATGGGAGGGTTGTCCAGTCGGCCTTTTCGGAGAGACATCGTAAGAGTGTGAGATTTATCAGGATTGAAAGACATGTTCCATTTGTTTGCCCAGTCTGTGATTTTGTCCAGGTCTGCAGAGAGTGAGGAGGCTGCAGACTGCCGATCTGAGGGATGAAGAATGGAGCGACAGAGAGTAGAGTCGTCAGCAAAGAGATAGAGAGGATTTTCAAGAGAGTCAGAGAGATCATTGATGAAGACCAGAAAAAGCACAGGGCCCAGAACACTACCTTGGGGAACTCCAGCCTGAACAGGAAGAGGAGATGAGAGAAACCCATTCAGGGCCACACGTTGACTACGACCAGAGAGGAAGTCCGCCAGCCATGCGTGGAGATTTCCATGGATACCAAAGGAGGAGGGTTTGGTGAGCAGAGCAGGGTGCCAGACCGTATCGAAGGCACGTGAAATGTCAAGGGAGACAGCTCTAATTTCCTGTTTGGTGTTGAGGACCTCCATCCATTGTTGAGAAAGCAGAAGCAGCATGTCCAGAGTAGAGTGACGAGGTCTGAAACCAAATTGATGATCAGAGATCAAGCCATTGGAGAAGAGGAAAGATTTCATATCTGAAGCAATGATGGATTCCATGACTTTGCTGATAATTGGGAGAAGGCTGATTGGTCTGTAGTTGCTAGGATCTGTTTTTGCACCTTTTTTGTGCAAAGCGGTGATGTTGGCTGATTTCCAAGCAGATGGCAGATGACCTTGAGCAAAAGAGAGGGTGAAGAGAACAGAAAGAGGGAGTGAAAGAGCGGAAGAACATGATTTTAGGACCCGTGGGCTGATGCCGTCAGGACCAGTTGCAGAATCAGAGTCGAGGGTTGACAGAAACTTTTCCAACTTGTCAGGAGGAAAGGACACAGAGTCCAGGAGCAGCTGGGTACGTCTGGGTACGGTGGGTACAGAGAGGGATGGGTTTGGGACACAAGATTTAGAGGCAAACACAGAGTTGAGGCATTCAGCTTTTTCACGTGCGGAGTCAGCCGTTAAGCCGTTTGAGGTGAGGGAGGGGATGGAGGGGGAACAAACACCAGAAACAGATTTGACCAGACGCCACCAGGATTTGGAAGAGGGAGACAGATAAGAGAGTTCGGTCTTGAGAACGGTGAGATATTGTTTCCTGGCTCTCCTGAGGGTGGACACACACTTGTTTCGGGCTTTGTGAAAGGAAATGAGATTTCCTTCCGTTGGATTTGCTTTCCAGGAGACGAAAGCAAGTTGTTTCAGGGCAACAGCCTCACCACAAGATTCCGTGTACCATGGACGGGAGGAAGGGTATGACAACTGAAGACGAGATGCGATAAATCTGTGCATGAGAGAGAGCAATTTACTTTGAAAGAATTCCCAGGATGAGTTGATGTCAGAGGCGGTAGAGATGGGAGACCAGTCCAGATGATTGATGGCTGCTTGAAGACCGTGCCAGTTGGCCTGAGTGAAATGCCAGACTCGTCGACGCTGAGGAGGCTCTCTGAGAATGGTCAGAGAGATGTCCACTTTGACAAGCACATGATCAGATGAGCCGATTGGAGCAGAAGAAGAGCAGCAGACGTTTTCAGGGAAGTTAGTCATAACCAAGTCCAGAAGAGAAGATGCTCCGTTGACTGAGATCCGGGTCGGGAAGTTGACAGATTGTGTCAGTCCCAGTGAGTCGCAGAAGTCCTTTGCTGAAGAGCCATGGCTGGTGAGAGAGGTACCCACACCCAGCCAACTGGCATGGTGACAATTGAAATCACCACATATGAGGAAGAGAGAGTTGGGATGGGTAGATAGAAGTTGGTGCATATTATCAGACAGCGAGATGTAGATGGAGTCATCACTGTTTGGTGGACGGTACAACACACATATGAACAAAAGGTGGGAGCGAAGGGGAAGCCGTAGCCAAAGGTATTCCTGGGGGTGAGGTGGAGAGAGGGCAGTGGAGGGTGAGTGAGGAAGAGAGTTTTTTTTATAAAGATAGCAACCCCACCTCCAGGACGAGGCTCAGGTCTATCATACCGGAGGAGGGAGTAACCTGGGAGAGATACCAAGGCATCAGAGACATCATGAAGGAGGAAAGTTTCTGTTAAGCAGATCACATCTGGTTTGTCAGAAGCAACCTGTATGGAGAGATCAGTCAGGTTTGAGCGAAGGACCCGGATGTTTGAGGTCCATACCGTTAATGAAGAGGAAGGGGGAGCATCGGGTACAGAACAGGGGGGGGGGGGGGAGGGGTAGGGTAAGATGTGGAAGAGGAGGAAGAGGTAGGGAAAGCTGTTGAAGGTGTGTCAGAGATTTCAGAGATTTCAGAATAGCTTGGAGAAAGGGAAGAATGGGGCGGACAAAAGATTTGATGGAGATTGGGTGAGGCACAGTGAGGTGTTATTTGAGGAGGGGGGAGAGCGAGGCAGAAGGTTGGGGGAGATGAAGGTGAAAGTTGGAAGGGGGAAGAAGCAGGGAGGATGCTTTGAGGAGGAGGGGTGAGAGGGGAGTCTATGAGGGGAGGAGCGAGGGAGAGTCTCGGAGGGGAGGGGTGTGGGGGGAGTTTAGGAGGGAGGGGAGGGAAGGGGCAAGGGGGGAGATTTGAAAGGGATGGGTGATGGGGAGGATTTGGAGGGGAGGGGTGATGGGGAAGTTTTGGAGGGGAGGGGGGATGGGGAAGTTTTGGAGGGAAGGGGGGATGGGGAAGATTTGGAGGGGAGGGGTGAGATTGGATTTTGAAAAGTGTACGATTCATGGGAAACGAACATTTTTTCAAAATGAGTTTGAGACCTTCGAGTCAAAAATACGTTTGAGGACGCTGAAGGAGGGGTGGAGTTCTGGAGAGTTTAGGGAATGTAGAAAAGAGGAACTGTAAGAGATGGTATTATTTTTTTTTTTTGAATGAATAGATTTGGTGAGCAAGACGAAAGCATCCTTTTGTAGGAGAAGAAGAAAAAGGTGTTATAATATATGAGAGAAAATAGTTGTTCAGGGGAGAGATTTAACATTTCTAACCACGTGATCGCGTGATCGCGAACAACGTGAACGAAGAACGAACGAACAAATAAGAACAACAAATAAACGAATAAGACCTGAGAAGGAAATATTTTTTGGGGGTTTTTTTTTTTTGAGTCGCGATATTAAACAAGGAGGTATGGGGTGAACGACTGGGACGAAACAGAGAACGAAAATAATTGCAGCGCATTCGACGAACCGCTGAGAGAAAAACAAAACCACAAGGTCGGAGACGGTGCGGTAGCCTAAGCCAGGGGTGGGGAACCTTTTTCCTGTCAAGGGCCATTTCGATTTTTAGAACATCCCTCGAGGGCCATGCTAAATTATTGAATACATATATCGGACTCACCTAATGCGATGGCTGGAACTGTTTCTCTTTGGCGAGGCATTTGGTGTCAGGTGGTAGTGATGATGATGCTACTCGCAGCTGGTTTTGCAGGTTTGGGTCAGTCAGTCTTGAGCAGAACCGAGTCTTTGCAAGAGTCAGTTTTGAAAAGAACTGCTCACAGCTGTCGGTCGTCCCAAACAGTGATGCAAACTTCAGTGCATGTCTCCTCAGAATGGGAAAATCCTCAGCACGTACATACAGTTTGTAGAACTCGAGCAAAGGGAGGTTGTTGTACCTAGCTTTGAGCTCGTCATTGCTTTGCAGCTCAATGATTTCGTGTTGTAGGTTGTCAGGCACATCAGCTGGTTCCACATTAAACGGCGTGGCAAATATGTTCAGTTCCCTTTGTTTACTTTTCATGTCCTGGAACCTCTCTCCAAATGCCTGGAGGAGTTTTGCACACTCAGCAGCATATTCAGATGTCACAGCAGGCTTTTGTTATTGCAGAGTGGGAAAGTGGATAGTGTTTCCCCTTTCCAGTTGCACTTCCCACAGCTTTAGTTTAGCTTCAAATGATTTCACATGTGATTGCAGAGAGCTGAGAAGCTGGTTGGGACCTTGGAGCTTGACGTTCAGCTCTGACAGGTACTTGGTAATGTCCACCATGAAGCCCAAATCACACAGCCACTTGCTATCATTGAGTTCCATGACAGGTTTCCCCTTCATCTCCATGAACTGTTTCACTTCTTCTCTCAGTGAGTAAAACCGTGTGAGCATATTTCCGCGACTCAGCCACCGCACCTCACAGTGGTAAACCAGATCTCCGTACTCGTGTTGTACGTACCAGACTCTAGTTCACTCAGTAGCTCCTTGAACTGGCGGCTGTTCAGCCCTCTGCTTTTGATGACGTTTATGGTGGAAACGACAGTTGTCATCACATTGTTGAGCTTCAGGGACTGTGCACACAGATTCTCTTGGTGTATGATACAGTGGCATACAACTAACTCACTTGGATCAAGACTGAGACGACTCATTTCTTTTTTGAACAATGCAGTCAATCCCTTTTGCGCGCCAACCATGGCTGGGGCTCCATCCGTGGCCAGGCCACTTAACTTGTCAAACTGCAGTTCGAATTTGTTCATAGCCAAAACAACTTGCTCAAACAAATCCTCACCTTTGGTGGTGCCATGCATGGCTTGCAAAGACAGCAACTCCTCCCTCGTATCAAACTCAGCTGTAATCCCCCGCACAAAAATGGCGAGTTGGGCGGTGTTTGTTATGTCCGTTGTCTCATCGCAGGCCAGAGAGAAAAACTGGAAATCTCTTGCGGTGTCCTTCAGTGTTTTCTCAATATCTTGTGCCATGTCAGTAATCCGATCTAAGACAGTTCTTCGAGACAAACTGACACTTTGGAACAATTTTACTTTGTCCGGTGCGAGCAGTTCCGCAGCGGCAACAAGGCACTCCTTCACAAATTCTCCTTCTGAATGCGGCATCAGCTTCTTAGCGATTAGCTCACTCACCACAAAACTAGCATGCGTAGTGTTGTCTCGGTCAGATTGTGGTCTTATGAAGACTGCTTGTTGAGCACCAAAACTCCGCCGAAGAACGTTAACTTTATCCAAGCGCATTTGTCCTTTCAACTCGTCCAGTTTAGCATGTTTCGAGCTGTAATGACGCTCGAGGTTGGCCTTTTTCATCACCGAGAGCGCTTCCCGACAAACTAGGCATACTGGCTTGCCTTTTACTTCCACAAAGAAATAATCGTTTGCCCATTTCTCTTGGAAAGCGCGACATTCCGCATCTACCTTTCTTTTCTTGTGAGTCGCCATGTTTGCATATACTGAATGAAATGATGACATGAGATCACGCGATCACTTGACTGTCCGGAAGGTTGCATATCGCAGTTACGACTGTCCGGAACTCACTTGACTGTCCGGAAGGTCGCATATCGCAGTTACGATTAATCGCAAATTAGTTTTAATTTGATGGCAATTATTCTGTTAGCGCCAACATATTTTGCCAACGTCAAATAAATGAATAAGTTCTCAAATGTGCCGTCCGAGGCAGCGTCTGCTCGCCACGTTCGGCATTCGTTGACTGTTACAACACGTGAAAGCTCGCTCCTCTCTGATTGGTTGAATCGTTTTTGGCCAAAACTTGGTTACCCTTTGTCCGATTAATTTAAAACCTTGAAAAGGAGAGATTACTGGAATTATAGAGAGATGAATTGCCTCGCGGGCCGGATCAAACGGTCTCGCAGGCCGTATACGGCCCGGAGGCCGGAGGTTCCCCACCCCAGGCCTAAGCCTACGAGTACTAGGCCTCAGAATACTCGATACGCATTAACCGACGATTGTGTATACATGTACGAAAAATTAGCACCGAAAATTTTCCTAAAGACACGCTATAGGTACACACACCGAAAGATAGATACAGTCTCGACAAAAACACAATTGTGAAAGATTATTTAGCTTCGAAAGCGTGAGCGCATGGAACAGCTTCGAAAAGACGTGACCTCGCCGTGATCTCGCGAGATCGTGATCTCAACTAAAGTATCAAACAAGCCAGGCTACGCTGTTGTTAGACTATCGGTCTTGTTTTTTGACAAAACACACTTGTGAATCTTCTTCGTTCGTATCCAGCACAAGGTTGTGGAGTATCATCATTGGCTGAGGGTGTGGCTGTGCCACTGATGCAATGTCCTCTGCTGGTTTGGCAGGGATTTGGAAATTGGCCAGGATGCTGGAGATAGGTCGCCTTCACTGAATGAGGGAAACCATGGGATCTTTAGCATTCACTAACGAATGCTGGCAGACAGGATGCCTGTTTAATGTACATCTGAGAGGCAAAGCACACATTGATGAATCGCCCTGCCTGCGAAGCACCATGATGACGGATTATGGGTGTCGGGATTCGAGCCCAGGCTAGGCAGCCTAGAGGCGAGTGTGTGTGTACCTCTATGCCATCCTGTGAGCCCACACTTGTGATTAATAGAAGCCTTTCTTTCCTTTCTGTTTCCTGGCACCAGTCTTTTTGTCAGTCTCTGTGTAAGACGATGGATTTTATCAGCTCTTTGTAAGAACATCGTTATGCTGTCGGGAATGAGGTGCTCCTGACATTTAGTGTTGGCCCTTTGTGGGTGGAAGAAGGCACCATAATTATTGTGTTGGGCACCATTCAAAGATCGAGGGGGCTGGATCAAATGTCAGGAGTGAAAAATCAGAGATCTGGAGTCAAATATCAAAAGGACCAGATAAAAGATCAGGGATCAAAGATCAAGGGTCAGAGACAAAGCAAGTTGCTGCATTGATATAGGATTGTAAAAACAAATTGAAAGACGAAAGATAACTCGGATTGCTAAAATGAAGAAGAAAACCAGATTTGGTGCCATAATGGTTAGAGCTTCTGATTCGAGGATATATCAGCAGTTGGATTGTGACCCTTGCCGAGTCCTACCAGGGACTTCAAAAATAGTTTGTGACCGACTTTCTTCACTTGTTGCTCAGCATTTGGAGGATAGAACATGGACGAACATATGTGTTGGCATTCCATAGAGAGAAAGAAATTTATCCTTAATTTCCCCACTGATTGTGGACAGAAGAGCGACGTCATAAAGATGGCGTTGCCCGTGTTCATAGTAGCCAGCGTACCTGGGAAGTTGCCTTACTTCCTCCACCCCAAGCTCGATGGCTGTGTTTGGCTGAAGTCAAGTCCAGTGTTGTCTGATGTATTTGTTCTGCATGTGTGATTTGTGTGTGGTTTTCTTTCTGTTAAAGGCTCCAGTCACAGACTGTATAGACCTCATTGGGGCCAGGTGTTAAATTAAGTAATAAAAAACTGAAGAGATAGTGAAGTGAAGAAAATGAAGGATAAGCTTAGGGTTTTTGAGGAACTGGATAATCTGCCTTTTGAAAAGAGACAGGTTATAACTGTCGGGAAAGACATGACAAGGAAAGGAATTCCAGAGTTTAGCGGTGAAGTGAAATAAACAGACATTGTTAGGGCCCACCCTTGTGTTGCCAATGGCCACACAATAATCATGTAGTGTAGTGGCTTGTCGAGTATTTTGTGGTTTACCTAATGGCAGAGCCATACAAGCAGACAGTTCTTGACAGCAGAAACTTCATTAATATCTATAGAAAAGGAACGACAGCCATCATCACGGCGTAATTCAAGCAGGTTGAAGTTTGACGTCAGATGGGGATACATATACATATACTGCATGGCCAAAAGTATGCAGACAACCCCTCTAATTAGTGGATTCAGCTGTTTCAGCCACACCCATTGCTGACAGGAATATATAATCAAGCAGACAGTCATGCAATCTCCATAGACAAACATTGGCAGTAGAATTGGCCATACTGAAGATCTCAGTGACTCAACGTGGCGCCGTCATAGGATGCCACTTTTCCAACAAGTCAGTTCGTCAAATTTCTGCCCTTCTAGAGCTGCCCCGGTCAACTCTAAGTGCTGTTATTGTGAAGTGGAAACGTCTCGGAGCAGCAACAGCTCAGCCGCAAAGTGGTAGGCCATACAAGGTCACAGAATGGGACCGCTGAGTGCTGAAGCGTGTAAAAATCGTCTGTTCTTGGTTGCAACACTCAGTACCTAGTTCCAAACTGCCTCTGGAAGCAACATCAGCACAACAATTGTTCGTCGGGAGCTTCATGAAATGGGTTTCCATGGCTGAGCAGCCGCACACGAGCCTAAGATCACCATGCGCAATGCCAAGCGTCGGCTGGATTGGTGTAAAGCTCAATGCCATTGGACTCTGGAGCAGTGGAAACGTGTTCTCTGAAGTGATGAATCACGCTTCACCATCTGGCAGTCCGACAGACGAATCTGGGTTTGGCGAATGCCAGAAGAACGCCACCTTCCCAAATGCATAGTGCCAACTGTAAAGTTTGGTGGAGGAGGAATAATGGTCTGGGGCTGTTTTTCATGGTTCAGGCTAGGCCCCTTAGTTCCAGTGAAGGGAAATCAACGCTACAGCATACAATAACATTCTAGACGATTGTGTGGTTCCAACTTTGTGGCAACAGTTTGGGGAAGGCCCTTTCCTGTTTCAGCATGACAATGCCCTCGTGCACAAAGCGAAGTCCATACAGAAATGGTTTGTTGAGATCGGTGTGAAAGAACTTGACGAGCCTGCACATAGCCCTGACCTCAACCCCATTGAACACCTTTGGGATGAATTGGAATGCTGACTGCGAGCCAGGCCTAATCGCCCAACATCAGTGCCCGACCTCACGAATGCTCTTGTGGCTGAATGGAAGCAAATCCCTGCAGCAATGTTCCAACATCTAGTGGAAAGCCTTCCCAGAAGAGTGGAGGCTGTTATTGCAGCAAAGGGGGAGCAACTCCATATTAATGCCTATGATTTTGGAATGAGATGTTCGACGAGCACATGCAGGTGTGATGTTCGGGTGTCCATATACTTTTGGCCATGTAGTGTATATGCAGTACATATATACATATATATATATATACAGACTTGGCATTTAATATGGAATATTTTTTTGTGGGGGTGAACTTACTTTTCAAGATCACTTAGAACCGAAAGTTCACTGGAATTATGTTGAAATTATTCTAGATTTTGTTAATGTGACGTTTAAAAGAAACAAAAACCACATTTGACATTTCGAAGCAAATAAATTGATCCTTGAAAGTGATGTAAACTGATATCGAACTCAATTCACGGATAGTACTGTGTTAAACTTCTGTACGTTTTCCAGAAGTATCTCTTTATTTTGCACATTAGCCAAAAAAAATTTCAACAAAAACAAAAGCTAAATTATGACTGGGATTACGGACTGTAAAATTACAATTCAGTACTTCGTGTAACCCCCACGAGCATTCAGGAGAGCACGTACACGTCGAGGCATGCTGTTCATGAGATTTGCCAAGGTTTGGACAGGAATCGTTTGCCATGCAGTGACAATAGCCTGCTGCAATTCACGCACATAGGTAGGCTGCTGGTCGAAGTTGTCGATTTGACGCGTTAATTCTGCCCACAAGGTCTCTATCGGATTCATATCCGGGGACATGGCAGGCCACTCCATATGCTCCACACCACGGTCAGCAAGAAAGTGTTGGATCATGCGAGCACGATGAGGCCGTGCATTGTCATCTTGGAAGACAAAGTTTCCTCGAAAGGCTGCACGAGCAAATGGAAGCAATGTTTCTTTCAGAATGACCCTGTACTTCAACTGATTCAGGTTTCCATTCAGAACAACCAGGTCAGTTTTGCCCCCTTCATGGAAAGCAGCCCAAACGGTCACCCCACCACCTCCAGCTTGGACTCTTGGCACTATACAATCTTCGTTGTGGGCTTCATGCACTTGTCTGCGCACTCGGACGCGGCCATCTTGACGATAGACCAGTAATCTAGACTCGTCACTGAAGGTCACGTGATTCCATTGTCCTGGCTGCCATTGACGGTGCTCTCTGGCCCACTGCAATCGGCGCTGGCTGTGTTGTCTGGTCAGGCGTGGCTTTCTCAGGGGACGCCTGGCACGATAGCCTGCTTGAACCAGTCATTGGTTGACTAGCCTTCTGGATACAGGCACATTTGTCAGTTGCTGCCACTCAGTCCTAAGCCGATTAGCTGACTTGGTACGGCCATTGCAGACTAACCGGTGCAGCTGGCGATCATCTCTCCTTGTGGTTCTGCGTGGACGTCCTGGCCTCGGTATTGGAGTAGGGACACCACTCTGATAATTTCGTTTCAGGATCTTTGACACCTGACCTTGAGTGATGCCATACTGCCGAGCAATAGCACGCTGTTTCATGCCAGAATTTCGTAAAGCCACCACTCCATGACAAACAGCATTGTCAAGTTGACGGACCATCTCCAGAGGAAGCGGCAATAACTTTTGTAGACGTGCAGCAGTTGTTTTCCACTAATACAGAACGCAACAACCCTTATATACCCGATTGTGAAGCCAATCGTCAAATTTACCTGTCCTTACATTTTGTCACGCCACCTGTGATATAATCCTGTTATTGACTTCTTGCTGCGAAAGACAATCAGTGACACGGTTCTTTCAACAAAGACATCACCGGAGGGTAAAAGAAACTCACCAGATTGATATACTGAGTTCAGAAAGTAAACCCAAGTCAAGAAAAAAAAAAAATTCCATATTAAATGCCAAGTCTGTATATATATATATTAATATAAAATTATATATATAATTATATGTATTATGTATATAGTCTGACAGGATGGCCTAGCCCTAGAGGTATGCACACTCTCGCGAGTGTGCGTGTGTGCCGTCAAGAGGCAAGTAGCCTTGGTTCGAATCCCGACCCAGCTATAAACTATCATCCCGGTGATTCATTGGCAGGATAATTTATCAATGTGTGTACCGGCCCTCGGATGGATGTTCAACTGCGCGACCTAATCTACTGACATTAGTTGGTGGATGTTAAAGATTCCCCGGTGTCCTTCGCGAAGAGTGGGTGAACCATCACCGGCACCACAAACAAATTCTCAATTTCTGTCCTAATAACTGCTAACTGCTGGTTGGGGGCAAACTATTTTCATATATATGCGAATATATATATAATGTATACATATATATATATATACATATTGGACGTGGGTATACATTTTTTTTTGAGATGTTTGGTCGTGTGTATTGGAGACTTCTCTGCACTCTTGAAACAATGAACAGAATGAGTTGAAACTTGCTGTTTGTACTCAAGGGATGCACATTGCACAGGAAGGTTTAAAGCAATAAAGAAAATTTGTAGTCCCAAGGGATCACGGTGGTGGAGCACCCAAATGCTCTTTACACAAATATGTTTCATTTCGTGCCACTCCTAGTGAGGATATGTATTAAAAGTCATCCCGTCCATAATTTTGGCACATTTAACCTGTCTGTAATGACGATTATTTGCTAGTGTATATAGTAAGTGGAGGTGTAGTTAAAGTTGTCTGTAACGTTTACTTAGTTTATTGCTCATACTTTTTTTTAGCTTTTAGTGATTATTTTTTTAAAAAGAGCAGGTGTAACAATGCTTTCGTGAACACTTAAAAATTCCTGGTTTAAAGTCAAAACGTTTAACTATGGAATTCCACAAATTCTTATCATATTTAAAAGAAACTAGGGCATGCCCGTACTATATATATATCTAAAATTATATCCCCCCCTTCTATTTACATGAAATGGTTTGGTCCAAAGCGAACGGCTTGCGAGTACGGTGACAATCCCCCCCCTCTATTTACATGAAATGGTTTGGTCCAAAGCGAACGGCTTGCGAGTACGGTGACAATCTCCCCCCTCTATTTACATGAAATGGTTTGGTCCAAAGCGAACGGCTTGCGGAGTTTGGTAAAGAAATCGCCATAGCGTGCACAAACGCGCAGGAAAGCGAAAGAATCGCAAATTAGTTTTAATTAGTTTTAAAACATAGTTTAACGCCAACATAGTTTGCCAACGTGAAATAAATGAATACGCTCTCAAATGTGCCGTCCGAGGCAGAGTCTGTTCGGCACATTCGGCACACGTGATAGCTCGCTGCTCTCTGATTGGTTGAATCGTTTTTTGGACATAGCTCGGTAACTACTTGTCCGATTAATATGAAACCTTGAAAAGGCACATCCTCGGGTCCCCAGCAATATACCTGGCAAGTTTCAAGTATATCGGACCGGTAGTTGTCGAGAAACAGCGGTCGCATACACACACACACACACAGAGATTACTGGAATTATAGATAGATGAGACAGTTGTGGAACAATCAAGGCAGTTTTGTGATCATTCTGTATACAACTTGGAAGTTTATTATTGATGATCTCGACTGAGATATTACTAAGATGGTAAAACAATGAAAATGCAATTCCTTCTCTAGTCTTTTCCTCTATCTTTTGTTGGAAAGCCACGTCTGTCTATCAATGTTGTGGGTGCAGTCCAATGCACTGGATCTACACCTTTTCTGGGGTAACCACACTAAATAAAGAATTGACAAATCAAACTTTGATTGGAAGTCCAATTCATCGCTGCACAAGCATCAGAGCCTAAGGAATTCGGCCGCACCTTATTTCCAATGGCGGCAACATACTCTCAGCTAATGAGGGTTGATGAATTCCTTTGTGTATCTTGTCTACAAATGCAGACCAACAATAGTCTTCATGGAGACTTGTATTTCGTTATTCCCTGGACATGATTCCTCGATGTGCAGCTGCTCACCGATTCCAAGTGAATAATTTGTAGATGCACAGCTTCGCTATCTTGCCAAACTTATAAAGTTCAATTTTGGCTTAATTTCAACATTCTAAAAGATGAATGTGAAAATAGTGATAATTAACTACGTTCCCACACTAGGAGATTTGTGATTCTTCGGGAGTTTTTCTTACATTTTGGCATTGCAATGCTGCCTTGGCTGAGGGTAATGTGCATCTGGTACTGCCTCTAATACAATACTTAAGGCCGCTTGCCTTAGCATGTAAGCGTAGCCAGCTGGACCTGTGCCTGGCATCTTCTGCCTTGAAGTGATGGTCCAGTGGAATAATAAAAAAACCATCTTCAGAGGCCATTTTTCCCTGCAGAGCAGGGGTTGGCCTTTTTCGGGCACTGTGGTCTCCTTTTTGAAGCAATGTTTTATGGCCGGATGCCCTTCCTGCCACCAACCCTGTTAGTCTCCTCTTGCGACACACAGGGAATTACCAGTGAGCTGGTACTCAATTTGCCGACCTCGGAAGGATGACAGGCTGAGTCAGCCCCCCTGGCATGAATTCAGCGATCGACCGGGATTCGAACCCAGGATCCTAGGATCCCAAGCCGGCACCCTAACCGCTAAGCCAACACCAGGCAGGTCCAGTGGAATAATGGAAGAATAATGTGCAAAACAATGCAAGGTGGATGTAAACTCAGATACACACACCAATTGTTTGCAGGGGAGATTCTCCTGATGGTGGTCATGCCATTGGACAGTGTGGATGACCAGTGGGAGAAGATGGGTGGTGGGCAGGTGGCCACACCGGTGTCTGTTTTCAGCCAGCAAGACGTGAACGATGGCATTGTGTGGTACAGGCACATTGGGCAACGGACCACAAGAGACTTCGTTCGTATGTCAGTGAGTTATTCAACAATAATTCAATTTGCTGAACTTAGATGGTGCAATATGATATTTGTTCAGGATGAAGGTGTGAACAAGTCAGAATGTTTTGAACTATAAGTAAGTACATGAGAATCACTTCCAAAGTGGTTTTGCTCTTCAAATCAAAATTAAATTGCACTATCATTGCATAAAATATATTATCTAAGTAACACTGGTGACACCAACATTTGTTTGCATAACATCGAATATAACATGTAACCACATAAAAAATATACGACTTGGCTAATTTGGGCTCATTTGGGGGAAATGGTGTGATATATAGATCTCCGCATGTAATCCCATGCGAAACACACTGCTGCTCATGCTGGGAAGCAGTTAACTTTGTCCTATCGGATTTCCACATTGAACAGATTCCTTCAACTGTGCAGCTGATTCCCAGTAGTGATATACCACAAATGAACTCCTCATTCAAACATTTATGCAGCATGCAGGAGTAATCTGTGTGAGCTGCTTCTTCAAACTGAATTATCTTGATGAAAATATTTTTTATATACAGTCGAGTTTTGTGGAGGAGCTATTACACAGAGTGGATCAGGTCATAACGGAGAAAAAGTAACAGTAGAAAGAGTGGGGGGACACTCCATTGCAGAGTCTAGGTGCAAAATATTACTATAATTCACCAAATGTCCGTCTGTCCGTTCGAAGGTACTGCAAAAACGGCTCAACCGATCGCAACGATATTTTGGGTGGGTATTCCTGGGACCCCTGGGAGTAAAATAGGTTAGATTGTTTTTCCAATTTTCCAATTTTCCAGTTTTTCCAAACACGATGGAATAATATTTACCGATATGAACAATGATGTGGCTTTTATTGAAATTCTACAAATACTGTTAAAATTTTGATGACGATTATGAACCTGCCGCGAATGCGGAAGTTGAACACACAGAAGACGGCAATGCGCGGGTTTGATAATATCCAAATACAACCGTCATTCAATCGTAATGTTAAATCGTTAAACGTTAATCGTGTTAATCGTTTTGTTAAAGTATCAATTGATGATTGGAATTGAGTGAATACAATATTACGATTTTGAATTCGTAATTGTGTTCACCCAACCATACGGAACTTCACATCAGGATTTAAATATTTGTTTATGTCACGAATTTTTTTAATTTTTATGTTAATGTTATTTAATTTGTGATTGGAGTTATGCTGTTTGGAATGAAAAAGAGATACCGAGTTCAAGTGAATGACGAAATGCCATGTCGGTTTCTACTTTCTAAACGTGAATTCGCGGATCGCCATAAGCAGATTCGCCATTGACTGGGTATGGAACACAAGTACCTGTTTGTTTGCCAAAGGGTACGTTTTTCATGGAAGTCCTTCACAAACCTGCTGTCCATGTCTGACGTGCAACGGAAGGTGCTACAGGAATGTGGAATTTATTGGTTTCATGCTTTAGCATTCACCGTTTCTGCATTGTCTGTTTGCTTCTGGCTTCCCACCCATGCGTAGCATGGGTACCTCACTAGTAGAGGGAAATTGGAGAAATAAGGGGTGTGGGAAAGAATGAGGGCCACAGGAAAAGCTGGAAACTTAAAGGGATAATGAGGTAGAAGAGATCATGATTTTGGATGGGGATGACCTGAGATAGTGGTGAACAACTGTCTTGAATCCCTGGAGGGAAGAACAAGATTGAAGAGACTGAGAAATGGTTGGTTTCACAGGTGGGAAAAGAAAGAGGAATGAATGAATGGAGGTGAGCAGTGATTCTGGATTCTGAGAGTTCTAAGATAAGTGGGTTGCTGGCAGACCGTATGCACCCTGCACGAACTTGGTGAGTGACCGTGGAACAAAGCACAGAGTGTTTGGGGAGGTGTTAGGGTCAGACCATGAAAAGGGCAGAGGTTGCAAGACCAGGAAAGAGTCAGTAGAAGACAAAGAGACCACCGACCTGTCTACGATGTGAAAGTAATTGGCCCAGAGACTTATCTTCATCGCGGGAGATTCCCATGATCTTGAAGGCCTTGGTTTCCATGGCATCAAGCTGAGCAAGATGTGATGAGGCAGGGGAACTAGCCCAGAAAGAGAGCAGTACTCCATCAAGCTGCGGATGAATGCCTTGTAGGTAGGTAAAAGTTCAGGTGTGCAAAGCAAAGACTGCATGGCGGAGGATCCCGATTTGGCGGCTGGCTTTGGAGGCCAATTTGGACATGTGGTTTGCTCAAGAGCGATCATGGCTGATAGTGAGGCTCAAATGTTTGAGTGACTTAACTTCTTCAAGAGGAATGTTAAGAAAGCAGATTTATTAGCATTTTCTGCAAAATCGTCTCACCAGGTTTACCAAAAACATAAAAATGAGATGTTTCCCTACCTTTGGAGAATTTGAAGACAAGTGGATGGATGTGTCTGAGTCTAAATTATGTGGCGTTGTTCTTTTACAGATTTCTGATAGTGCAAATCCACCAAACGTGCTGCATGGCCAGGAATTGATCATCCACATTGTCGCCGAATTTGATTCGCCACCAGAGATTGCACCGGACGTGCCCTTCCCTCTAGGCATGCAGGTCAGTGCTTAATTCTTCTCTGGTGACTTAAATCCTACTAAAATACCCAATTTGGTGTCTGTCTGTCTGACGATTTTTGACCGCGATACATTTGGTTGTTACAATGATTAAGCCACTTGGCGAGCGCGCTATAAGAAACCTGGTAAATAAACACACCCCCAATGTTTTTGAGGCCCGATCCTAGATCTACTGTAATCTATATACCCCAGAGAGATCGGGCGAAAAGCGATATACTCGTACAACATGATATTTTAAAAAGTGATGGATGACTTATAACTAAACTTGGTGGATGGGTTTGTTCGGTGACAAGAACAAGCTGATTAAATTTTGGTTCAGGTCCGAATCCAGATCCAGCCTATCATTGAGATACAAAACAAACTCTTTAGTCTGGCGGAGGGTATTCACTCTACCGAGTGCCGTTCTAGTTTTTTTTGTTTTTTTTCTCCGATTCCAACAACCCCCGTCCCCATTTTATTTGCTTGTCTATGTAATATGCAGATGACCCCCAAAACATTTGCATGTTGATGCAAAACACAAACTGTGTTCTATGATGCGCCTTTCGTCAACGTTCTTATAATCTATAATCCCGCACAACGCATGGTACATCAGCAGGACAAGCAAGTTACCCGTGCCCACATGTGTTTTGAAAATGGGTAAGGATTGAAGAGGCAAAAACACAAATGGTGTCTTCTGTGATCGAGTCGGCAAGCTGGGAGCAACAATTCACATTTATTGCCACATCTGATGCAATTTAAGTGCTCCAATGGTGACAAGATGCTCCATTTGTAACGTTTTCTCTGTTATATGTAGCTTTTTGTTGCGGAGGGTTTGCAATAAAAATTTGTATTGGTGTCATTTATAGCCAGTGACCAATTGCAAATGAATGGAAGAATTTTATCCACAATGCAATTCGTTACTGAGCACAATTTGCATTTTTTATCGACAAACTCAGTTTGAAAAGTCCAGCATAGTTTTGATTCTTCCACTATGATGTAAAAATGTGGCATTCCATTTCCTTGTTGCGCATCAGGTGTTTAAAGACCAGATCACACGCCTCAGTTCCAGCCAATTAGCCTTTGTTGATGGTGACTCCGAAAATGGGAATCTTTTGTACAACATCACATTTCCACTGCCAGCTACATACGGTGAGGAATATGAGCATTTTAACATGGTGTTAAATCGATCTCACTGTTTCTTGGTTCATTTTGATGAAAAATAAACTTATCTGCTCACCTTCACTCTTTCATTCCTCTTTTCTCCCGCCTCTGGAACAAACTCCCTCACTCTCTTCATTCCCACTCCTCCCTCCAGGTCTTTAAAACAGCTGCTCACCACCATCTCTTATCTTCCCCCATCCAAACCCTGATCTTTTCTACCCCCGTTAATTCACCCCAGATCCACTTTTTTTTGTTGAAATCCTGACTTTTTTCTTTCCTGGAAGTTCTAGCAGTGTCCATGTGTTTTATACTTTGCCCTGCCTTCCCATGCCTCCTCCCCCCAAGCCCTTTTCCTCCCACGGATCTTTTGTTGTCCCTGTTCTCTGCTGTTGTACTTGTGTGCTTCCCTCTCGCTCCCCATCTCGTCTCCCGCTCCCTTTATTGTATGTTTTGTGTGTCCGTTTGTCTTTTTTGTGATTTATGTTAGCTCTTACACGAGCCTCGATCTTGTATACAAAAAAAAAAATAATAATAAAAAGCTTATTACTTTCAAATAAACTTGTAAAAAAGTTAATCGTACCAGCCTTGGCGGTGGTGTAATGGTTAGAACCTATGCTCTGAGTCTGGGAGGTCAGTGGTTAGAGCTCCAGCCGAGTCGTACAAAAGACTTGAAAAATGGTAAGTTAAAATTTTTCTTTTCTTGTATGTTTTTGGTATTTTTTTGTTACGTTGCAAGAAAATGGTGCCTTCCTTGATTATCAGCATTTATAACTATAGATAATGTTCAAACAATTTTTCAAATGTTTGCAATGCTAGCGCAGGTTTTGATAGTCTAAAGGCCTCCACTTGGTGTTGAAGTTCCTTTCAATGAAACTCATATTATTACCTGCGCCACCAAAGGTGGATGGAGGTTATGTTTTCACCCCTGTCTGTCTGTTTGTCTGTTTGTGAACAAGATATCTCAAAAAGTTGTGGACGGATTCGGACGAAATTTGGTAGAGATGTAGCATATGTGACACGGACGAAATTATTAGATGTTGGTGAAGATCCGGATTCGGATCCGGCTACTAGAATTTTTAAAGTGATTCTTCACCATTGGGAGATCGGGCCAAAAACGATGCACAGCAGGAAATCTCAAAAAGTTGTGGATGGATGATTTTGATTAAATGTGATTCTGTATTGTGATTTTCTGGTCTACTCTGGGATACAAAATGTAAACTGTTCACCTGGCGGAGGTATGCGCTCTACTGAGTGCTGTTCTCGTATTATACTTTGACAAATTTGTGTCATTACCTCTGCCACCGAATGTGGACGGAGGTTGCTTTCACCCCTCCCCTGTGTCTGTTTGTTTTTCTGTGAGCAGGAGATTTTAAAAAATTGTGGATAGATTCAGACAAAATTTGATTTGGTGGACAGGTTGGGTGTGTGACAAGGACGAAATGATTTGATTTTGTGAAGATCCGAATTGGGATCCAGATATGGTAATATTTTCAGTGATTCTTCACCATTGAGAGATGGGGCCAAAAACGATATTTAGCATGACATTTCAAAAAGTTGTGGACGGACTATGACAAAACTTGGTGGATGAATTGGTTTGGTGGTGACAACCGGATGCAGTTGTCACCACCAAACAACTTGGTGGTGACAAGAACAAGCCGATTAAATTTTCGTCCAGGTCCGGATGCAGATCCCGCCTATCAGTGGGATACAAACGTGAACTATTCATCCCAGCTTAGGTATGCGCTCTACTGGGTACCATTTTATTTTTCACATTTTTTGTGAGTTAAACACACCTTTGTTGATATAATTTTGATAAAATTCCGAGAGCTAAGTCTCGTTACAATTTAACAATCACATTCCTCAGAATGGTTGTTTAATCACAAACCAATTTTATTGATCACAAATCACAAACCATTCCTGCTCACCCGCATGGCCACTGACTAAATAAGGGGCCCTTAGTGGTTAAGGCATGTGGTTGTGACATTGTGACATTCTGCCTCGCCAATGTACAGCAGTAACCACTACACAGTGGGATCTTGAACTCCATAGGAACGTAAGGCACGTGAATTATCTTATTCTCTCGCTGGCTCAATATGGCACTTACTGCGGCTTTATATTATAGAGTGGAGTTGATAAAAAATAATTATTTTTTTTTGTATACAAGATCGAGGCTCATGTAAGAGCTAAAATTGGTGGAAGAAGAATCTCAATATCAGCCAGCCATCTTGTTTTGGCTCAAATCTTGGAGGTAGACTCCTTTGTTGCAGAACTGTTCGCTACACCTCCGGCATTTCATACACTGGTATTGATCACATTTCATACACTGGTATTGATCACATTTCATACACTGGTATTGATCACATTTCATACACTGGTATTGATCACATTTCATACACTGGTATTGATCACATTTCATACACTGGTATTGATCACATTTCATACACTGGTATTGATCACATTTCATACACTGGTATTGATCACATTTCATACACTGGTATTGATCACATTTCATACACTTTTATTGATCACATTTCATACACTGGTATTGATCACATTTCATACACTGGTATTGATCACATTTCATACACTGGTATTGATCACATTTCATACACTGGTATTGATCACATTTCATACACTGGTTTGATCACATTTCATACACTGGTATTGATCACATTTCATACACTGGTTTTGATCACATTTCATACACTGGTATTGATCACATTTCATACACTGGTATTGATCACATTTCATACACTGGTATTGATCACATTTCATACACTGGTATTGATCACATTTCATACACTGGTATTGATCACATTTCATACACTGGTATTGATCACATTTCATACACTGGTATTGATCACATTTCATACACTGGTATTGATCACATTTCATACACTGGTTTGATCGATCACATTAAAATAATTATTTTGCTGTTCGTTGTCCCAGGGCGTTCATTGATCATGATACAGTGACCGCATTGTTCCTGTGGTTGCTGTGTACATTGTGCTACATATTTGTTGCACTGGGCCTCTTCCGTATTTCTGATCACGTGGCCACGCAATGGACATTGACATGTTTTAGTGCTTGTTCATCAGCACGAGAGAGTTTATTTCCCTTGCCTGCAACGTCTTATCGATTTAACACAGACTTGAGTCGACCCAATGTAATAACACTGAAAAACTGTTGAAAACAACACCTAAAGTTTCTAATCATTGGACAATAATTGCTTCGATTGCAAATTCTTTCCCGAATACCATGTTCTGGAAGCAAAATCGTACCTGCTAAAGTTACGAGCCAAACTCTTCATTAAACACAACTGCCAGAGGGCCTGAAATCCATCAAGGTAAACAGCATTTTCTCCTTGAGCCATTTAACATGGTTGAAAAGTTATTTCGTTTTTGTCGTTTTGTGTCGTCTTGTACATAAATCGGACTTTGAATAAAGTTTATCTTTAGTTAGCTAACTCGGAAGGTAAGGGCATTCTTTTGGGGAGAAGGTTTGTTTCACTGGCTCATATACCTGGACTAAAAGATGAAAGCACCTGTCGTGTAGGATTAGAATTGAGCTGCCGCAGTTCGTCTTCCAGCGGCTCTCATCACAGGCCTCGGGCTTCAAGCACACCTGTACACTTAGCCCACCCACATTCCATTGTCTTTTTTTCTTTTCTTTGTGTTGGAGGACCATGTGGAAGAACAGGTACACCTACCTACACAAGAAAACTTTGCATATTCTTTTCCTCAAAGTTCAACTCATCAATGCAATGTTTTGTCGTCCAAGACCATTCATTTGGGTACTCTTGTGTAATCAGGAAATTAGCTCCGCTGCATTTTCAGCTGACAATAGGAAATAAATATATGTAGATGGGATTGTTAAGATCACAGCAGATAATAAAATAGGAGAGTAAATGGAAATGTTTCTGGATTGACTGTCATGTACTTGGACCTGAGGGCTTGGGGTATAGGAGATGAAATCTTTTTAGGCCCCAGATTCAGTTACTGGGCCGGACATTTTTGCAGGCTCCATCGAACATGCAGGTCGGCTCCATCATGCTGTCCTGCTCTTCACTCAAGCTGATGTGGACTCTGGAAAGATCATTTACAGGCCTCCGTCGCAAGCCTTAGTCCAAGGTTACATGGCGTTTCGCTTCACCGGTAAGGGAAAACGACATTCGTTTTCAGGATACAAGCTCGACACTCCTTATTTGTTGTTCTTTGACGATAATTTAACAAATATTTTGTTTGGCTGTTTACTATCATTGTCAGACATTGTTAACCTGTCCCCTGCACAGCAGGAGACGGGGTTTTGCAATCACTTGTGTGTGTGTGTGTGTGTGTGTGTGTGTGTGTGTGTGTGTGTGTGTGTGTGTGTCTATCCGGGCCACATTTTACGGCGTAGCCCATTGGGCAGAGCCCTCGAGAGCAGTGTTTGTCCGTCCCTATGTACTGTATGTATGTTTGTCCCCTCAAACGTATCCCAATCAGAGCTGAGAATCTGGTCACATGACAGGGTGATGTGATTACGTCTGATGTCATTACGGTGTACGGCGGCTGACACTCCACACTCCGCCATTTTGATTTATTTGTCGTTCTTGTCGAACCTGTCATATATCACAATCGCCATGCTCTACCTTTACATTTTTCATTCAGTGTGAAACACAAACAAACCGATTGTTAAAATTATCATCAAATATCGAAAGCATCGGCGTTACGTCTCTTCCAACAAAACGGTATGTATAGGCCTTAGGCGTTATGCCTCACCTTCAGGATCGCTTCAGACAAATTAAGCCCAGGTTTCTTAATACAGTCGTGAATCGTTTCATTTGCATCATTTTCATAATAATAATAATATAGTAAATATAACCATTACACTTTAATCCCAATGTCGAGAATGGAGGTTCATGGGTTGAAGCGGTGTATGGTTCATGATCAATGATGATTTGTGTTCGGCACTAATATTACTAATACTAACCGTGGAAGTAAGGAATTAGCCTCGGTTTTTGGTGATATCATTTTCGAAATAATGATAACGTAACGTTAATATTATAGTAAATCTAATCATAACACCAATCCCTTCGTCGTGACTGCAAAGTTACTGAAAGTTAAAATATATCAGTTTTGTGTCCGTTACGTCATTACGTCTTTGATGTCATTACGACGGCTGACTGCACCGACCGACATTTTTGTCCCCCGTCGCACAGCGTAGCGAAAGGGGGACTATGGCTTTCCCCTCCGTCCGTGTGTCCGTGCGTGCGTGCGTGCGTGTGTGCATGCGGGCATGCGTGCGTGCGTGTGTGCATGCGGGCGTGCGTGCATACGTGCGTGCGTAAGCGAAGGACCGCATTCGAATTTGGTGTGTGGGTGCAACCCACGTCAAAATCCAAGATGGCCGCCGCCATATATATGTCTGAACCTTGTGAGCGAAATATCTCGAAAAATAAGCGAAGTACCAACTGCTAATCTGTTGTGTGGGTGTATCTAGGCACAAGGAAACGCTGTTTAAAATTGGGTCGCCACGTCAAAGTCCAAGATGGCCGCCGCCATGTATGTCTGAACCTTGTGAGCGAAATATCTCGAAAAATAAGCGAAGTACCAACTGCTAATCTGTTGTGTGGGTGTATCTAGGCACAAGGAAACGCTGTTTAAAATTGGGTCGCCACGTCAAAGTCCAAGATGGCCGCCGCCATGTATGTCTGAACCTTGTGAGCGGAATATCTTGAAAAATACGTGAGGTACCAACTTCTAATCTGGTGTGTGGGTGTATCTAGGCATACGGAAGAACGCTATTGAAAATTGGGTGGCCATGTCAAAATCCAAGATGGCCGCCTCCATGTATGTCTGAACCTTGTGAGCGAAATATCATATCATAGCATGTTTTCTGCGTCTTCCACTTTGTCAACTCACATCACTTCACCGACGGGGGACCTAGGCGTAACGCTTGTCATTTACAAGTACACCCACTCACTACGGGAGCTGCAGGAAGGGTCATTCGTCTTTGGGGTATATAGATTACAGTTGATCTATGGTCGGGTCTCAAGAACATTGGGTGTGTGTTCATTTACCAAGGTTCTTGTGGAGAGATCGCCAAGTGGTTCAAGCATTCGAGCAAGCACTCCATTCAAAACCGTTAAGGAACGGCTGGCTTGGCAAGCGCTAGCTAGCTGCTTGGTAAATGAGCACACCTCCAATCCTTGTGGGGTATATAGATTACAGTAGATCTTCGCTCAGTTCTGCAAGTAAAACTTATTTCATGGATGTCGAGATTCCTCAAAATTTCTTTCTTTAATGTTATAAACAGCATTAGTGACGGTTTGAAAAGATAATCGTATGTGTTTGTGGTTTATAATATTTTACAAGCCCGGCTGCACCACAGTTAGACTTTTGGTCTTTTTTTTAATTTTTTTTTTTTTTAACCATTTGAGCTATTGTCATCAAATTTTCACCAAAGCTTTATTATGATGAAATGGAGAAGGCAAATTAAAAATTTTGTGAAAAGGTCGAAGGTCAGCATCACATAAAATCATCAATATTCATCTGATTTACTGGAAATTTCAATTTACCATTTAAGTTTTGTCATCAAATTTTCACCAAAACTTTATTATCATGAAATGGAGAAGGCAAATTAAAAATTTTGTCAAAAGGTCGAAGGTCAGCATCACATAAAATCATCAATATTCATCTGATTTACCGGAAATTTCAATTTACCGTTTGAGTTTTGTCATCAAATTTTCAACAAAGCTTTATTATGAGAACATGAAGAAGCCAAATTAATAATTTGGTCAAAAGGTTGAATGTCAGCGTCACATAAAATTATCAATTTTCATCTGATTTACCGGAAATTTTAAGAATTTGCACTTTGAATCGCTGAATTGGTTCACCAATCAAAAGTTAAAAGCTGATTTTTAGGTCAAAAGGTCAAGGTTGCTTAAAATCGCCTTTTTACCCGATTGACCTGAAATTTAAAGAATTTGCATATAGGCTCACTGAATTGGCTTACTAATCAAAAGGTAGGACTCGATTGTTTTTTTTTTTTTAGGTCAAAAGGTCAAAAGTCAAGGCTGCATAAAATCATCAATTTTCATTTTTGTATTTTTTTAAAACTGTTTTCGTTATTTTGAACATGTGGAAGAAGAAGACATCTGAATACAAATGGACACGGACAGGTTTTGCATTTTCAGATTCTTTGTAGTTTTTCATTTGTAATGATGCTGCAGATGCTGCAGATGCAAACAACTTTTAAAAGTCGAATGCCATATTGGGAAGATACCCACTCCGTGTACAACACTTTTAAAAGCTGAATGAAGGCCTCTTGCGTGTATCAATAGACGTGGACAGATCTATCACATTACTACCTCACTCGCCTTTCTGGCTTGCCAGTTTCAGATGGAATGAACACCATGCCTGAGATGGAGTTCCGATTACAGCCAGTCTCGAGCAGCCAGTACCCTCCCTCCTTCGAGCGAACAAGTGCAGCTGTTCTCGTTCAACAGGGTGGCAGTGTCCCAGTCGGTCGGTAAACGGGGTGTTAATTGAACTGCAACTAGCAGTGCAAAACGCTGAATGTTTTTCTATATAAATGAGAAATCCCCACGTTATCCATAACTCCATGTGTCCTTTTAAGTATGTACTTTATTCCTTCTGCTCCACTTTTCTGATGAATTTCTCTTGCAGCATACATTCCGCTTGGGACAGTAGAATGATGTAACCGTGTCAAATCAGTTTAAGTAACATTGTCTGCTAAGTTCATGGCTCAACCAACGTTGCATACTTACATATTACATACATATTAATATTACATACTTACTTACATACATACAACGTTACATACTGGTAAGATGTTTATTAACCTCATCAGAGGAGAGGGTATTGAATTTGGGTCTGTTTGTTACTTGGCAATTTTTTTTTTTTTTTTTTTTTTTTTTTTTTTTGCAAGTATGTTGATCACTCCGGTTTGTGTGTGTTTGTTTGTCTGTCCGCTCACTTATACTTGCCTACAGGTCACAATTTTAAACCGATCTGGACGAAAACATCACCAAATGCTAGAGTTTGTGGTCCGACAAAATCCTATATATTTTTAAGGTCAAAAGGTCAACATAGGCCAAAGGTCAACCACTTTTTTCAAATTTCTGAAATCCTCAATTTTCATCCAATTGACTTGAAATTTGAAAAGGATTTACATATCAGCTAACTGAATTCAACCACAAACTATTTTTGAGATCGGCTTCGGCCAAAAGGTCAACATAGGCCAAAGGTCAACCAATGTTTTTGAATTTGTAAAATCCTCAATTTTCATCCAATTGACTTGAAATTTGAAAAGGATTTACATATTGGCAAGCTGAATTCAACGACCAACTATTTTTGAGATCAGCGTAGGCCAAAAGGTCAACATAGCGCAAAGGTCAACAATAATTTCAAATTTCTAAAATCCTCAATTTTCATCCGATTGACTTGGAATTTGAATGTGATTTTCATATCGGCTAACTGAATTCAACCACCAACAATTTTTGAAGTCAGTGTAGGCCAAAAGGTCAACATAGGCCAAAGGTCAACCACTTTGTTTCAAATTTCTAAAATCCTCAATTTTAATCCAATTGACTTGATTCTCAATTTTAATCCAATTGACTTGAAATCTGAATAGGATTTTCATTTCAGCTAACTGAATTCAACCATCAACTATTTTTGAGATCAGCGTAGGCCAAAAGGTCAACATAGGCCAAAGGTCAACAACAATGTCAAATTTCTAAAATCCTCAATTTTCATCCGATTCACTTGAAATTTGAATGGGATTTACATATCGGTTAACTGAATTCAACCAACAACTATTTTTGAGATCAGCATAGGTCAAAAGGTCAAAATAGGCCAAAGGTCAACCACTTTTTTCTAATTTCTAAAAGCCTCAATTTTCATCTGATTGACTTGAAATTTGAATTGGATTTTCATATCAGCTAACTGAATTCAACCACCAATTCTTTGTGAGGTCAAAAGGATGCTCTACTAAGAGCCATTCTGCTTTGTTCTCTTTTGCCAAGTGTCGCTCTATGAGTTATTTTTCGTTTGTTTGTCTGTCTGTCTGTCTGTCTGTCTGTTTGTCCGCACGTGATGATGCTTTTCTCTGCAACCATCAATCTGGTTGGCACGAAATTTTCACCATAGAAGCGGCTCTTCCAGTAGAATTTTTGTTGATAATTATGACGTTATAGGTCACGTGGTATGGACGCTATCATGGGAAAAATGAAAACTGCACCTCTATATCTCCGAAACCACTCCATGGAAAAAATTGAAACATGTCTCATTGCAAAGTACTCCAATGGTATACAAAATATATTCATGATGATGTCATTGGTGCCTTCATTTTGACGTCACATTTAGACAAGTAAAACGCTTGATCTGATTCGTTTGAAATTTCTTGAACGTGATTTACACAAACATTGTGTGGGAGAATTAAATTTATGATGTCATCAGTCACATGGTTTGGCAGCCATTTTAGATTGAACATAAATCTACATCATCAATAAACCACACAAATACAGCAGCTAATAAACACCACACAAAATACACCACACAAACACATCCTGGCGATGGTCTGCAATCTTTGATTGCTCTTTCTTGTTGAGGTATTGCGATCATGGCCTCCAAGACTCTAAGGCCTAAGCTGTCTAGCCTGGGTTCGAATCCAGACCCAGCTAAAAACTGTAATCCCGGTGTTTCACAAGCAGGGTGATTCATCAATGTGTGTGCCATCCC
Source organism: Myxine glutinosa (assembly GCF_964187855.1). NCBI lineage: Eukaryota > Metazoa > Chordata > Myxini > Myxiniformes > Myxinidae > Myxine > Myxine glutinosa. The sequence goes on along the minus strand of NC_136268.1, from coordinate 61,481,586 downwards.
TCCGATGGACGTTAAACGGGCGTTCCGTCTACCGGCATTATTTAGTGGTCGTTGAAGATCCCACAGTGTCCTTCATGAACAGAAGGCAAGCTTTCACTGGCACCATGAACAAATTCCAAATTATTGCCCTAAATTCTGCTGGGATGGCAATGGAAAACCACCCAGTATAACTCTTGCCAAGAAACTGCTTCGGCAGCACCGACGGGAGTCATTGCTGTGCTCAAGAAGTATGATTTTGTTGTTCATCATTAAAAGTGAATTGGCAATAAAACCTAAATGTCTTATCAAATGTACTTGCTTGTTGGTGTTAAAAATTCCATTATGCTTCGTGGCGAGAATAGGTTTTGGGCTGTTACCTCGACCAAATTATTGCCTGTCCGTTGAGCAGAGGGTTGACAAAGTCTGCTTTATTATAACCTCACCCTTGCTCACTTGAGTTGTCAACTTGTCGGACAAAGGAGATTGCAATAGCAAGCATCCAGTTTAAAAACGAAATAATTGATTGTAATGTATTTTGGTGTGCTAATTATGTGGAACATTTATTCAATTGCTTGTGGGTGTTTTTGTAGGTCTGGGTCATCTCGAGGTGTCGGATCCTGATTCGAGCATGGACGAGCTATGGTTTGAGCTTGAGGTTGCCCCGCAACACGGCATGTTGGCAAGAAAGGATGCTAATCTGCACTTAGTCCTACGACAGGGTAAAACATTTATAATTTTTAGCACCTGCTATTGTTACTCCAATTTGGAACGTACATGGAAGTGTGGAATAAATGTATCCCAATTCTCACTTTATGTAGTCACAGAATCACAGATTATCTCATTGATTAGAGCTATCGACAACCTATTTACTACGGATGGATCCAGGGTAGTTTTTTGGGTCCCCTTTATTGAGCCAGCATTTATTTTTTTATTTTTTCCCAAAAAGCCTTTGAGCTGATTCACCCACCAAGCTCATTACAGTGCTCCTGAAGCATTTGACATTTATGTTACTAGTTATACCATTTCTCCTCTCACCACACAATCTTCTCGGATATGTATGTGTCATTTCTACGATAGATGAGTTGTGTCACCTGATGAAGATCAGTTATTTAGAATTTTGCAAAACATCAAGAAGATTGTTGTTTAACTTGTAGCAAAAAAATCGCTTGGAACCGCAACATGGCAATGATGTGCCAATTGGCCTCATTTCCTCGTTTAAGGTGGTACAGGAGCGTGCGACCACTCCTTACACACAGTGTAGTCCTGTGGAGGTTGTGGATCATTTATATATTACTTTCCATTCTGCATGTGGAACCACCTTTGGAGGCCATTTTCCCTGCAGAGGGGTTGGCCTTTTTCGGTCACCATAGTCCCCTTTTTGAAGCGATGTTTTATGGCCGGATGCCCTTCCAGCCACCAACCCTGTTAGTCGCCTCTTGCGACACACAGGGAATTACCAGTGAAACTGGTACTCAATTTGCCGACCTTGGAAGGATGACAAGTAGAGTCAATCTCCCTGGCATGAATTCAGCAATCGACCGGGATTCGAACCCAGGATCCGAGGATCCCAAGCCGGCACCCGAACCGCTAAGCCAACACCAGGCTTGTTCTGCAAGGCCACACAAGAATTTCCGACAGAGAATTGCCACTCGACATATGACAGTGGATCAGCCAAAACGCTGTTATTTCATATTTTAATATAAATTTGATGAAGATTTGAAAGTTTTTATTGTGACGTTGGCCTTCCACTTGTGAAAATGTGTTACAGCTAATATTGGGGAAATTGGGCTAGGGGTTTGGAAACATATAACAAGCGTTATGCCTCGGTCCCCCGTTGTTGAAGTGATGTGAGTTGACTAAGTGGAAGACGCAAGGCGGCCATCTTGGATTTTGACGTGGCGACCCAATTTTCAATAGCGTTCTCCCTTATGCATAGATACACCCAAACACCAGATTAGACGTTAGTAGTTCGTTTATTTTTCACGATATTTCGCTCACAAGGTTCAGAAATGTATATGGTGGCGGCCATCTTGGATTTTGACGTGGTGACCCAATTTTCAATAGCGTTCTTCCTTATGCCTAGATAAACCCACACACTAGATTAGAAGTTGGCACTTCGCTTATTTTTCAAGATATTCCATTCACAAGGTTCAGACATACATGGCGGCGGCCATCTTGGATTTTGACGTGGCGACCCAATTTTCAATAGCGTTCTTCCTTATGCCTAGATACACCCACACACTAGATTATAAGTTGGTACTTCGCTTATTTTTCAAGATATTCCGCTCACAAGGTTCAGGCATACATGGCGGTGGCCATCTTGGATTTTGACGTGGGTTGCACCCACACACCAAATTAGAATTCGTTCCTTCGCTTACTGGGTACCCCGGTTTAGAATAGGTGCACCGTATCCCTGCGTGTCGTAAGAGGTGACTAAAAGGGTTGACGTCAGGAAGGGCATCCGGCCATAAAAACATTGCCTCAAAAAGAGAACCATGACAATTACAACTAGATATGGGCAGGGTACAGCCCGAAGTACCCCGTGGGGGACCCCACTCCCTCTCGTCAAAACTCAAGGTGGGGAACCCGATCGAAGCAAGGGTGGAAATCACTCCATTTATGACGACGAAAAGTCTGATGCCCGACGTGGAGATCGGTTTCTGAGGTTTGGGACATGGAATGTAGGGACAATGACAGGGAGATCAGGAGAAGTCGTGGAAGTATTGGTCAGAAGGAGAGTGGACATATGTTGTGTGCAGGAGACAAGATGGAAGGGAAGTGGTGTGAGAATGGTGAAGGGTATGCAGGGACAGAAATACAAGTTTGTGTGGCAAAGGTGCCCAGAAGGCGTGAATGGTGTTGGTGTCCTGTTTTCTGAGGAGTTTGTAGACAGTGTGGTGAGTGTGACGAGAGTGAGTGAAAGGTTGATGATGGTGAAAATGATGATTGGAAAGCTCTTGGTGAACGTCATCTCGGGATATGCTCCGCAGGTTGGTCGGAGCGATGAAGAGAAGGACAAGTTCTGGTGTGCAATAGAGAAGCTGATGGAAAACGTGAAAGATAAGGAAGTTGTTGTGGTAGGAGGAGCCCTAAATGGACATGTGGGCAGGAGTATGGACGGTTTTGAGGGAGTTCATGGGGGTTACGGATATGGTGTGAGAAATGGAGAAGGTGAAAGGATTTTGGAGTTTGCTGATGGAGCTGATTTGTTGATTTGTAATTCTCAGTTCCAGAAAGAGGATAATAAGCTTGTTACATACACGGCAGGTGGGTCGATGACAACCGTTGACTACCTGATGATGCGTAGGCGAGATAGGGGGCACCCCCGGGACACAAAGGTGATCCCGGGGGAGGAGGCTGTTTCACAGCACCAATTGGTTGTCTGCGACATAAGGTTGAAAGGTGCGAGGAGAGCTCGGCGGGTGAAGTACCAACCGAGAATGAAGGTGTGGAGGTTGAAAGAGGTGACAGTGAGGGAGGCATTAAAAGAGAGGCTGAGTATGGTGGAGGATGATGTGGTTGAGCTTGAAAGTGGTTGGATGTCAATGAAAGATAGTCTGTTGGAGCCGTTGGTGAGGTATGTGGATGGACAAAAGGACCACCGAGGCACTCGGAAACATGGTGGTGGGATGATGAAGTTGGAAAGAAGATTGACGAGAAGAGGTAGAAGTTCAAGGAGTGGCAGAAGGTGAAGGTTACGGGGGCAGAAAAGGAAGAGCATGAAAATTATAAGGCAGCCAAGAAGGCTGCAAAGAAAGAGGTAGCAAAGGCGCAGGAGGCATGCAGGAAAATGTTCGGAGAACGCTTGGATATGGAAGAGCGTCAGAGAGCAGTATTCAGGATTGCAAAGCAGATAGCGAAAGAGAGGTGTGATGTGATGGGGGTGAGTTGCTTGAAGGATGAAGTGGGACAAATCGTTGTGGACCCAGATGGAATTAAAGGAAGATGGAAGAGATATAAGGAAATACTGTTGAATGCAGAGAATGAATGGGATCGCAACATAGAGAGTAACCCAGTTTTAGGACCGGCAGAGAAGATAACCGAGAAGGAAGTTGAGGAAGCTATTAAAGCAATAAAGAGTAGAAAAGCGGGAGGGCCGACGGGAGTTGTGGGAGATATGTTGAAGGCAGCGGGAAATTGGAGTGTGAAGAGAATGACAGAGATCTGCAATCTGGTGGTGAAAGAAGGCCGCATTCCAATGGATTTGGAACTGAGTACCCTCGTCCCTCTATACAAGGGGAAAGGTGATCCTCTGGACTGTGGCTCGTAACGAGCGACAAAGTTATTGGAGCATGGAATGAAGGTATTGGAAAGGTTGTTGGAGAGGAGGATAAGGAAGAAAGTGAAGATCGACGAAATGCAGTTTGGATTTATGCCAGGAAGAGGAACGACAGACGCGCTTTTTATTGTGAGGCAGTTGCAGGAGAAGTACATGGAGAAGAGGAAGAAGTTGTTTCTTGGGTTTGTTGATCTGGAGAAAGCTCCACGATAGGATTCCACGTGAAGTAGTGACATGGGCATTGAGGAAGTTAGGAGTGGAGGAATGGTTGATAAGAGTAGTGATGGCAATGTACAAAAGAGCGCGCACAGCTGCAAGGACGAAGGACGGGAACAGTGGTGAGTTTGAGGTGAAGGTGGGAGTGCATCAGGGGTCGGTACTAAGTCCACAACTATTTGTAGCAGTGATGGAGGTGCTGGCTCGGAACATAAAGGAGGGATTACCGTGGGAGTTGTTGTATGCAGATGATCTGGGGTTGATGGCAGAAAGTATGGATGGACTGAAGGAGAAGATGAACAAGTGGAAGGAATGTATGGAGACGAAAGGTCTGAAGGTGAATATCGGAAAAACAAAGGTGATGGCAAGTGGTAAAGCATGTGGCGAGGTGGAAAGAACTGGGAAGTGGCCATGTGCTATGTGCAGGAAGGGTGTTGGAGTGAACTCAATTCAATGTACAATGTGCGCTGAGTGGGTTCATCAAAAATGTAGTGGTTTGAGAGGGTCATTAACCAGTGTGGCAGCTACAGTCATGTGAAAAAGTAAGTACACCCCATGAAAAGTTTTGACTTTTTCAACAAATTTCAACATACAGCTATTTGATCTTCATTTCAACAATATTGATAGATAAAGGTGATATAATATAACAAATATCATGAAACATTTAAATTTTGTAGTCCATTGTATAATTTAAATAAACATAAATGCAAATTTCGCATGTGGAAAAAGTAAGTACATCCCTGCATTTATCACTACTTCAAATACCTAAAATTAGAATCAGGTGCACCAGCTCAGGTGCAAATGATTAGAACATCGTTAGAGAGGATCTTGGAGGAACCTGTCTTATTTAAACCTCAGACATTTAGTTTGGTTTGCTCTTTGTTGTTGAAGTGTGCGGCGTCACCATGCCGAGATCAAAGGAGCTCTCTGATGCCTACGATTCTGGGAAGGGATTTAAAGAGATCTCCAAACAATTTGAAATCAAACATTCGACTGTCCGGAAGATCATCTGCAAGTGGAGAAGATTCCAAACAACTGCCAACTTGTTCAGGCCAGGCTGCCCCAGGAAGTTCAGCCCGAGAGCAGACCGCAAGATGCTGAAAGAAGTCTCTAAGAACCCGAGAATGTCATCACGGGGACCTACAGGTAGCTCTTGCCACTGTTGATGTCAAAGTGCACGAGTCTACCATTAGAAAGAGGCTGCACAAATTTGATCTACATGGGAGGTGTGCCAGGAGGAAACCTTTGCTGTCCAGAAAGAACATCAGGGCAAAACTAAAGTTTGCCAATGAACACCTCGGCAAAGACCAGCACTTCTGGAACAATGTGCTCTGGACAGATGAGTCAAAGGTAGAGCTATTTGTCCACAGTACCAGAAGACATGTTTGGCGAAAACCAAAGATAGCATTTGACCACAAGAACCTGATACCAACTGTAAAGCATGGTGGTGGAAATATTATGGTTTGGGGCAGCTTTACTGCATCAGGGCCTGGGCAGCACACCATCAAATAATGCACTATGAATTCTTCATTGTACCAGAGGGTGCTTGAAGATAATGTGAGGCCATCTATCGGAAAGTTGAAGCTCAACCGAAGGTGGACCTTGCAACATGACAATGACCCCAAACATACCAGTAAATCCACCAAGGAATGGCTGAAAAGAAAGAAATGGAGGGTTCTGGAATGGCCAAGTCAAAGCCCAGATCTAAATCCCATCGAGATGTTGTGGGGGGATTTGAAACGAGCTGTGCATGCAGGAAACCCCTCAAACATCGCACAGCTGAAAGAATTCTGCATGGAGGAGTGGGCAAAAATTTCTCCCAGTCGATGTCAGAGACTGGTAGACAGTTATAAGAAACGCCTACTTGAGGTCGTTTCTGCCAAAGGGGGCAATACCACCTCTTCAAGTCAAGGGTGTACTTACTTTTTCCACATGCGAAATTTGCATTTATGTTTATTTAAATTATACAATTGACTACAAAATGTAAATGTTTCATGATATTTGTTATATTATATCACCTTTATCTGTCAATATTGTTGAAATGAAGATCAAATAGCTGTATGTTGAAATATGGTGAAAAAGTCAAAACTTTACATGGGGTGTACTTACTCTTTCACGTGACTGTACATTCAAGTGTAAGGTGTGCACAGGGGGAGCTGCAGATGGAGGAAATGTTGAGTTGGATCTTGGAGATGGCGTGAAGCTGGAAGGTGTGAAAACATTTTGTTACCTAGGAGACATGCTGAATGGAGAAGGTGGATCAGACTCGGCAACGGTTGCTCGAGTGAGATGTGCATGGAAGAAGTTTCGGGAACTGAGTGGCGTGCGGACGAGGAGGGGAGTGTTGTTGAAGCTGAAGGGAAAGGTGTATGCTGCATGTGTGAGAAGTGTTATGATTTATGGGAGCGAGACATGGGTAATGAACGTAGAGCAGCAACGAAGGCTGGAAAGGGTGGAAATGTGAATGGTTCGGTGGATGTGTGGAGTATCGTTGAGAGAGAGGAAGCCAAATGATGAATTGCGAAAGATGATGGGAATAGAGCCTGTGATGGATGCTGTGAAGAAAAACAGTTTGAGATGGTTTGGTCATGTGTTGAGGAAGGATGAAAGTGACTGGTTGAGAAGAGTAATGGAAAAGAATGTGGAAGGAAGTAGAGGACGGGGAAGACCAAGAAAGACTTGGCTAAAGATGGTCGAAGAAGAAATGCGGGCAAGGGGGTTAACAAGGGGAGATGCAGAAAATAGGGCAAAATGGAGCAGATTGTCATGGGGACCGCAAGGCTAACCCCCGCTCTTGCAGGGAAAATGGCCTTTAAAATGCCTGTTGTTGTTGTTTGTTTTTGCTTATGCATGCACGCACGGACGCACGCACGCACACACGGACGGATGCACGCACACACGGACGGAGGGGAAAACCATAGTCCCCCTTTCGCTCCGCGGTGCGACGTGGGACAATAAACAAACATAGACAACATGTACTTCACAAACATTCTGCTCTATTCAACCTTTCGTTTGCCCGAGGTCATCTTCCATCTGCTTGTAGGTCAGCTGATATCACCGTCATCAGCCAACTCCATCTTCTTATTACTTGTGAAATCAAAGATTCGCAAGTATATACACTACATGGCCAAAAGTATGTGGCCACCTGAACATCACACCCGTATGTGCTCGTTGAACATCTCATTCCAAAATCAGGGGTATTAATATGGAGTTGGTCCCCCCTTTGCAGCTATAACAGCCTCCACTCTTCTGGGAAGGCTTTCCACTAGATGTTGGAACATTGCTGTTGGGATTTGCTTCCATTCAGCAACAAGAGCATTAGTGAGGTCAGGCACTGATGTTAGGAGTGTAGGCCTGGCTTGCAGTCGGCGTTCCAATTCATCCCAAAGGTGTTCGATGGGGTTGAGGTCAGGGCTCTGTGCAGGCCAGTCAATTTCTTCCACACCGATCTCGACAAACCATTTCTGTATGGACCTCGCTTTGTGCATGGGGGCATTGTCATGATGAAACAGGAAAGGGCCTTCCCCAAACTGTTGCCACAAAGTTGGAAGCACACAATCGTGTGGAATGTCATTGTATGCTGTAGCATTAAGATTTCCCTTCACTGGAACTAAGGGGCCTTGCCTGAACCATGCAAAACAGCCCCAGACCATTATTCCTCCTCCACCAAACTTTACAGTTGGCACTATGCATTCGGGCAGGGAGCGTTCTCCTGGCATCCGCCAAACCCAGATTCGTCCCTCGGACTGCCAGATGGTGAAGCGTGACTCATCACTCCAGAGAATGCGTTTCCACTGCTCCAGAGTCCAATGGCGGCGAGCTTTACACCACGCCCAGCCAATGCTTGACATTGCGCATCATTGGCAATGACATTGCGCATTGCGGAAGATCTTCGGCTTGTGTGCGGCTGCACGGCCATGGAAACCCATTTCATGAAGCTCCCGACAAACAGTTGTTGTGCTGACGTTTCTTCCAGAGGCAGTTTGGAACTCGGTAGTGAGTGTTGCAACTGAGGATAGACGATTTTTACGCGCTTCACCACTTGGCGGTCCCGTTCTGTGAGCTTGTATGGCCTACCACTTCACGGCTGAGCTGTTGTTGCTCCTAGACGTTTCCACTTCACAATAACAGCACTTACAGTTGACCGGGGCAGCTCTAGCAGGGCAGAAATTTGACGAACTGACTTGTTGGAAAATTGGCATCCTATGACGGTGCCTCATTGAAAGTCACTGAGCTCTTCAGTACGGCCCATTTGACTGCCAATGTTTGTCTCTGGAGATTGCATGGCTGTGTGCTTGATTATATATCCTTGTCAGTAATGGCTGTGGCTGAAACAGACGAATCCACTAATTAGAAGGGGTATCTGCATACTTTTGGCCATGTAGTGTATATTGGTTGGGTTGTTCTGTTATTCTGTCTGTCTGTTTGTCTGCATGTTAATCGCCTGCAGGTCACAAATGTACTCCGACATTCACGATATTTCACCACCTCGTAGAGTTGGTCATAAGCAAGAGGCCTATTCATTTTGAGGTCAAAAGGCCAACATTGGCCAAAGGTTAGCAACTTTGTCAAATTTCTAAAATTGTCAATTTTCATCCAATTGACTTGAAATTTGAAGAGGATTTGCATATATGGTCATTTATTTTAACTACCAATTATGTTTGAGGTAAACGTCGGGCAAAAGGTCAACAGATGCCAATGGTCAACAACTTAGGTGGAATTTCTAAAATCTTCAATTTTCATCCGATTGATTTGAAATTTGAAGAGGATTTGGCTTTTCACCTCAAAAAAGAGACATTTCGCAAGTATCATGCCCTGCACATCTTTATTCATCTTCTTATTCTTCTTAACGGACACAATTATTGCCACGTTCTTGCTGGGTTGGCTGGGGGAAGTTTGGTTAAAGCCTTTCACGAACCGGCTGGCCAGGCCTGACGTTCAACTCAGGTTAGAGCAGGAATTTGTAATTTGGCCAGGGTGCCGGCGGTAGCCCGCCTACTCTCCGCAAAGGACACCTTAGGAACTTTACCGTCCACCAACTAATGCCAGGAGACTGGGCGCCCAGTTTAATGATGGTACACACCCTGCCTGTGAAAGCCCGAGATGACAATTTATAGCTTGGCTGACATTCAAACCCAAGCACGACAGCTTATAGGCCAGTGTGCATACCTCTAGGCCACCCTGCCACCGATCTTCATCAGCCAACATTGCTGTTTATATATGGCGCAAGAAAAAAAAATCACTTCCGCTTTGCTGCAACATTCAGTGTTGTTCTCTTTGGTTTAAATTGCGATTAAAACAAATGAAATGAAACCTTTTGAATTTTATGAATTATTCTCACTCAGCTTTCAAAATTACCGTAATGTATATTGATAACTTGTTTCAACTTTCTTTATATACTATGATGTGTATTATTGGCTATCACCTTGTGCCAGGAGACTGAGCCTGGTGTTGGCTTAGCGGTTAGGGTACAGGCTTGGGATCCTAGGATCCTGGGTTCGAATCCCGGGCGATCACTAAATTAACACCAGGAGGGTTGACTCAGCCAGTCATCCTTCCGAGGTCGGCAATTGAGTACAAGCTTGCTGGGATGAATGATGCCGGTGTGTACCCCCGGTTTAGGTACACCGTATCCCTGCGCATCGTAAGAGGCGACTCAGGGTTGGCGTCAGGAAGGGCATCCGGCCATAAAAAAAGACATTGCCTCAAACAGGGAACCATGATTGTCATGGGGCCCGCAAGGCTAACCCCCGCTCTAGCGGGGAAAATGGCCTTAAAACGATCATTCATTCATTCATTCATACCTAGTGGCACATTTACAGAGGGAGAAATGAGGTCTTCACCCCACCTTGAACCCGCTCCCCCAGATATGCTATCCTGACAAAAACCATACTTTGGGTAGTTAGTCCAAGGCAATATTTGGTTGGATTTTGTTCAATAACATGTTGTTGAAACACATATCAACACACAAAAACAAATCAACAAGCTATAAAGAATCTGAAAATGCAAAGCCTGTCCTCATCCACTTTGTATTCAGACTTCTTTTTCCGTATGCTAAACATGACGAAAATGGCTTAAAAATAGGAAAAAATTTACGATTGATCTCAAAAGCAACACTAGGCGTCAGTGACCCAATATGCAAACCCTGCTCAAATTCCAAGTCGATCGGATGAAAATTGAAGATTTATGCCACCTTGACCTTTGACCTTTTGATCTAAAAAAAAACAATCGGCTTCCAGGTTTTGATTGGTGAACAAATTCAGTTACCCAATATGCAAATTCTTTAAATTTCATGTCAATTGGATGAAAATTGACAATTTTATGCAACCTTGACCCTTGCCATTTTGATATTAAAAAAACAACAATCGGCTTCGAGCTTTTAATTGGTGAACAATTTAGTGGCCCAATATGAGAATTCCTGAAATTTCAGGTCAATTTGATGAAAATTGACGATTTTATGTGACGTTGACCTTTTAATCAAATTATTAATTTGTCTTCTCCATATTGTCATAATAAAGCTTTATTGAAAATTGATAATTTTAGGTGACTCTGACCTTTGACCTTTTGACATTTTAAAACAATTATTAATTTGTCTTCTCTATCTAATATATGAAGAAGAAAGTTTGTTGTGTGGATGTTCGGTTATGCATTCGGACCCTGCAGGAACCAGTGCAACCAAGCTTTGCATGGCGTCCTCTTTCATCCAAAGGAAGGTCGAGGGCTATGTTTGGATAAAAAAAAAAAAAAAAAAATCGGATAATTGTCTTTCAGGCCTCGATCGGGTCTTGTGCTGATACACTACCTGCGTTTTTTTCCAATGAGCGATTGAGTAATATGTTTTGTGAAGATCACATGTTGAGGTTGTACAGTCATGGCCAAAAATATAGGCACCCTTGCACATTTTCAAATAAATCGCAATTTTCTCTAAAATAAGTTGAAATTGACAAAAGTATTTGGTCTCCATAATTCTTTATTACACTGTTAATATTACAGAACCTTTATTTTTGATTCAGAACTTAATATATCCTTTTAAATCTGAAAATAAAAAGAAATGGCATTGACAAAATTGACACCCGAGACTTAATATTTGGTAGCACACACAGCCTTTGGATAAAATAACTGCAGTCAAGCGCTTCCTATAGCCATGAATGAGCTTCCTACATCTCTCTACCAGCAGTTTGGCCCACTCTTCTTGTGCAAACTGCTCCAGTTCTCCAAGATTTGAAGGGTGCCTTCTCCCAACTGCTATTTTCGGATCTCCCCACAGGTGTTCAATGGGAGAATGACTCCTTTTCTCTATTTAAACTGGTTGAATGAGTGAATTTTATACTGCAGGCACCTGCAACTCACCGCAGGTGAGTTCAATTCCAAAGTAAAGGAGAATCACCTGCTTGACATCTAATTATTTCTAACAACTTCTAAAAGGTGCCAATAATATTGTCCGGGCCATTTTAGGATGTATGTGTGGAATAAGCTCAGATTTAGTAATTTTTTCAGCTTTTTTTGTTTTGTTCCACTGCAAAGCAAAATATATTTTAATTTCAACAATTTTCTGGAAGAAATGGTGCATTATTTGAAGAAAGTGCAAGGGTGCCAATATTTTTGGCCACGACTGTATAGATAGTGATTTGTTGTCAACAACACAAAATTTTATCATTATGCTGTTTACACTTGCACCTGGTATTAAAAAGATTGCTTCATACAGGTTTATTGTAACAGTGTAACACCTCTATGTTCAGGCCTCAAGTGAGTATGTTCTAACACCATGTCTGGGGTTTTCCCAGGAGCGATCGAGCAATATGTTTTGTGATTGTTATGCAGGAAATATAAAAATACTGTACATATTTCATTAACTTTTCCCAGGCAACGCCGGGTACTTCATTGTGTATTCTCATAATAAAGCTTTGTTGAAAATTAGATGACAAAATCTCAAATTGTAAAAACGTTACGACACACACAAACACACCACACACACACACACACACACACACACACACCACACACACACACACACACCACACACCACACACACACACACACACACACACACACACACACCACATTATGGCCTTGGAACCATGAAATGAAGTGTTCATGATACACTTTGTTTGCCGAATGAACATCAGCAAGGATGTTTCACATGCTATTGAGCATATCACCTTGTAGTTGAGCATTTCTATGTTGCGTCCACTCAATCATTCCGAATAAAAATGCCATGAATTTCCATTCTTTGTGAGCCACCACACTTATGAGATATGAAAGAGGCGAGAAAGGAAGCATTCTTGGAGTTGTAAGATTGGGGATGGAAATATGTAACTACACTTAGCCCTGGAGCAATGTTGCCAGATATATCAAATTGTCATTTAGCATGTCATGGAATTGACGCATGGCAGTTGGGTGTCATCTTTCATACCAGAGTTATTTCTTGCGTCTGCGGTGACTTTGCTTCATTAATTGATGTAATCACCACAATTCTTCCTCATTCATTCGCAAGATGCACAGTGGCACGATACTGCGGTCAATTGTGTATCTATGCCTACACAAGAATAAGCATGAAAAAAACGAGTTTTAATATGTAATAATAGAAAACATTTGATTAACTACATTTTTCATTCAGAATTTGATTACATTCCAATGTTTTTGTTTTTGCAGGGGATGTCTTCACATACGATGAACTGATCAATAACAGGTTGAACTATATTCACGATGGTTCCGAGACGTCGGAAGACAGCTTAGTGCTCCGCGTTTCCGATGGACTTTCCACAGCTTCTGCCACCCTTGTTTTTGCAATTGAGCGTGGGTCTGATCTGCACTCTCAGTTCGAAGCTGATGTACATCTTTCTGCCATAGTCGCAGAGAAAGGCAGAGTTGCCCTTAAACATGAAAATCTACCATACACGGTGAGTCGGCAAAATGTAGGCATCAGAAAGCCTCAATTGTGACGCTGAATCTTGGAGACAGGAGCTATTTGAAATCGTCGATTTGAACATTTCTTTTTGATAAAATAAACTGCTTATATTATGCATGAGCATCATAATATTGGAATCTTTGCCAGTTTTTAATATTGTATGATGATGTCACATGAGAAGGTACAAACATTTTTCAATGTATTCCACTTTATTTATATTGAATTACAGGTTCTTCATTCTGTATTTTTACCAAACATTTTACCAAATTGTTCTGCTTTATGTTTTAATACTTCCGCCTGTATTGATAGGCCAGTGACGTGAGATCCCTGCATTTTATGCTCTTATCACTACCAATATATGGTGCACTGGTGCAAACCGAGCCACACCGGCCTGACCACGAGTTGCCGATATATACTGCCTTTACTATGGAGGATGTTTTCCAGAACAGGATTTGGTAAGCTGCTAATGTGTCTTGAGTAACTCATTGAAAAGTCAATTTAATGGTTAATTTGAGGTCAATGTTGTCGTCATTGTTGTTCCTCCATCAAAACGATACATGAATGAATGAATGAATGATCGTTTTAAGGCCATTTTCCCCGCTAGAGCGGGGGTTAGCCTTGCGGGCCCCATGACAATCATGGTTTCCTGTTTGAGGCAATGTTTTTATGACCGGATGCCATTCCTGATGCCAACCCTTAGTCACCTCTTACGATGCGCAGGGATACAGTGCACCTATTCTAAACCGGGGTACACACCAGGATCATTCATCCCAGAAAGCTGGTACTCAATTTGCCGACCTCAGAAGGATGACAGGCTGAGTCAACCCCCCTGGCGTTAATTCAGCCATCGACCGGGATTCGAACCCAGGATCCATAGGATCCCAAGCCGGCACCCTAACCGCTAAGCCAACACCAGGCTAAGGATTTAAAAGGATTTAAATTGCTAGCCACAGAAACATTCTCCCTCTATTAATTATCATTTGCTGATGGAGCCTGAAGACTATTCATCTGTCCAATGCATGAAATTGAAAGAATGCTGACCGAGATATGCTAACCACCGTGGAAAGCAAGGAGATGCTGATGTTTCAGGTGTTAAGCCTTCGTTGGAACAAAAGAGAGAGGATAGCAGTGTGGGGGAAAGGGAGAGGAGTTATCATAAACCGGGGTGAGTCAGAGTGGGGTCAGGATTCAGGGGACATGTAGCGGTGATAATGACTGATTTTGATAGGGATGGCCAAGGTTCAGGGATTGAAAGTCCAAGGGTCTGGGACTGGGAGAAAAGTGAAAATAATAAGGAAAAAAAAAAAAAAGGGACAGAAGATTAGGTAAATACATTAAACCAACTTTGAAAAGTGATAAATGGAAATAATAAAATAAAATGAATATAAAATATTAATAACGATAGAGTGCATACTTCTGCCAAGCTGAACAGTTTACATTTTGTATCCCACTGATAGGCCGGATCTGCATCTGGACCTGAACCAAAATCTAATCAGCTTGTTTATGTCACCTTACCAACTCATCCACCAAGTTTTGTCATAATTCGTCCACAACCTTTTGAAATATCATGCTATATATCGATTTTGGCCCCATCTCTCAATGGTGAAGAATCACTTTTAAAATTGGAAAAAAAAACTCGTATCCAGATCCGGATATACACAAACATCGAATCTATTTGGCCTTGCCACACACCTAACCTGCCCACCATGTTTCGTCCAAATCCGTCCATAACGTATTCAGATATCTTGCTCACAAACAAACAGCCAAGCAGACGAACAGGGGTGAATACACAATCTCCATCCACCATCGGAGGCGGAGGTGATATGATAGAATCGTAAAGAAGAAATTAGGATTATAAAAATAAATAAATAAATAATAATATTAAAGCAAAAAACTGAAAGTAACGAGAGAATAGAGACATTGGTGAGAAAAGAGGACAAGAGAGAGGAGGGGAAAACAGAGACGGAGAGTGAGAAGTGAAAATGTAGAATGGGGTGAGTTTGATAAAACAAAATAAAGTAAAATAAAAGAAGAAAAACATTGAGGGATGTAGAATTGAAAAGTTGTGGGAAATGGATGAAAATGGATGAAAATGAATGAATGAATGAAAAGTGCTCATTGACCTCACGGGGAGCCAATGTGCCAATCCTGTGGATCGGCTTTGATTCTTCTGTTTACGAGTATCCATGGTGTTGGAGTCTGTGCTGTTGGTTCGTACATTAAGCAAGTATTCACAAAAGCGATCGCCTCATCTTCACCTGGTTTCACTGATGTAAATCTTATTGCATAGTGTGCACCTGATTCCATAGATCACATTCGTGAAGGTGCAGTCAAAGTGGTTCATGACTTTACTACTGTTTTTGGCTCCTGAGGGAAAAGTGGCTATCTTGATGAACGGACAGGTGTTACAATGATTCCGTCAACACTTGAACGTTCCTGGTGGGAGGTCAGAGGGTAACTCCAATGTTCCAACTAAGGGATGACACCCAAATCGTCAGCTTCTCCTTTAAATCGTCACAAATCGTCACTAAGGGATGACACCCAAATCGTCAGCTTCTCCTTACTTCCCTCAGTGGTTAGCATCCTATGAACAACGTTCTGTTGATTTAATGCACTATAATCAGATCGAGCTGATTGAATTCTGATGTTAAATCTGATTTAATCTGCTAATCTATCATTTCTTACTGTCATTTTAGGCTTATCTACAAGACTGAGGCTCATGGAAGAGCAAGGTTAAACTGACAGTGCGGTAGCGGGGCAAGAAATTGGGCACAACTAGCGAGGGAATAAACAAACAGGAAAGGAAATGAGAGAATGAAAATGGGAAGAAACACTGAAATCAGCATATACGATGGTTTTGTTGTCTTCATGGGGTAATAAAGATCATGGGTCAATATGGGGGGTGACATGAGGTGGCATTGCCCTTCCTGCTTGAAGCTGTGGAAAGAAGAGTGGGAAAGAACGGCCTTTGGAAGGCAGTAAATGGATGAAGTGATTCCGCACTTTCCCATCCTGTAAGGAGTTTATAGGATTACAATTAATTCTCATCTTCAGTAGATGTTAAGTCTTCACATATTCTTCACCAATTTTTAGCGTAACATTTACTACAGTAAGTGATAGCCTGGTGTTGGCTTAGCGGTTCGGGTGCCGGCTTGGGATCCGAGGATCCTGAGTTAGGGTTGACTGAGCCTGTCATCCTTCCGAGGTCGGCAAATTGAGTACCAACTTGCTAGGATGAATGTGCCGGTGTGCGCCCCGGTTTACAATAGGTATCCCTGCGTGTCGTAAGAGGCGACTAAAGGGTTGGCCAGTAAGGGCGTCCGGCCATTAAAAACATTGCCTCAAAAAGGGAACCTTGATGAACCCGCAAGGCCAACCCCTGCTCTAGCAGGTAAAATGGCCGTAAAAAGGGAATATTTACTGCAGTAAGTTGTGGTCTGATTGTACTTTGTAAATGTTTAAAATATCTGTTTGTGTTGTGTACAGTTTAAAAAATAAATATTTGCCATTAACTCTTTTTTTGCTTAACCTGAACTTTGCCTTTACTTTAGCTAAGCCGCATGTCTATCTCCCCTTTAGGTACACCACCAATTATGAGACGAGAGGCCAGCCAATGACGGATCTTTTCTATTTTACGGTGTCTGATGGGAAGGGAAATCGTATTGAGAAGCAGATGTTCACCATCACCATCGTTCCCAGGGGTGAAAGAACGCCACACCTTTCCATCAGCACAACTACTACAGTATGTGCTTGAACCATTCACATGCAACACATACTTCCTGTCACTGAGGGCATGTGTGGAGCATCATTGGCTTTCGAACAGAATATTGCTTTTGTTTGCAATAACAATGTTCTTCCCCACTTTTGAGAAGACAAAACAGGGCTGCGTCAAACAAAACTGCAACAAAACTCATTGATGATTGTCTCGTTATACCTTGGACTGGCAAAATAGTTAGTGATAGTGACATGCGCATTCGCCCCTGCCCTGTATAAACCGGGTTAGAGTCTCTGCCCACCTGCCATCCTGTTGTTTAACAGGCAAGGTGATGCATTAATGTGGTAACCTGGTTGTCCCATCTCCTGGCATTAGTTAGTGGATGTTAGTCCCACAGTGTCCTTTGTGAAGAGTATGTCAGTTCTCGCTGGCACTCTGAACAGATTCCAAGTTTTTTTGCCCTGACTGGCGATTGGGAAGGTAACGGAAAACCACCCAGCATAACCCTTGCCCAGGAATGGCTTCGGTAGCACCACCGACCTCTGTAATGAGTACCATACAAGACATGTGCATCATCATCATTGATGATGGTGTTGATGCGCATGCTTTCGAATATCATCACCACTATCTTTGGTGTATGGCTAATCATGTGATTGTTTGCCGCAAGTCACACACAAGATCGTTAATAATGTTACACGTGTGGGGAACAGCATAGTTACCCTGCGCTCGCGAAGTGAAAAGCAGGGTTAGGTAATCGGTTGCGTACGTTTTTTATTTATTTTTATGTTTGAGGCTCCTCCGGACTGTATCGTCCTCATCGAGGTCAGGCCTTAAATTAAAGAGAAGAAAAGTGTATGATGAAAAGTGTGTGACGTTTGTTTGTGAGAAAGAGAGGTTTGAAGCTAGCTGTAGCTGTAGTTTGGCTGAGACAGAAAGTAAGACCAGCAATCCTGACACAGAGATGGTTCCGGTCACCACTTTAACGCTCCTAAGTCAGGACGGTAGTACCACCCTGGGCAGTTGCTGTCTACAACCCATTACCTATAACGTGCATATGTGGGTGGTCCACAGATATATGTAATATTTAATACTATTAAAACTCCATGCTCCACAAGGCTGCCCTTGTTCCCATCTTTATAACGATCATATGAACGAAATATGAGGTCAATTGGAACTTATTTAGAGGTTGCTCAAAAAATAACATTTTAAATTTATCCTGTTTTTTTTCAAGTGGCAGAAACTCGCAGCCATAGTCGCAGGGCAAGTCTGAAAAGGAAATAATATGTGGGGGACTACCAACTAAAGGACACACATTGCAGAAAATGGTGTACCATCCCATACAAGAACACCATACAGTTCGTGAAAGTGCCAAACTTAGTGTACAAGCTGTGTGTGCATACTGGGAGAAAGCACGAATTCCAGTGCAGAGAGTAGATTCCTGTGAGCGCCAACTTTTGAAGTTGTATGATGCCTACAAACTGGTAAAGAAAAATAGAACCAAGACATTCGAAAACTATAGAGTGAAGGAGCAGATGCTCAAAGATGATCTTCAATCCCTCTTCGATATCTCACCAAATGATGCGCTTGAGAAAATGACGAATGAAGAAGACAAAGCATTCCTTATCATGCACCGTGAGGATCCCTCAACTTCACGTATGGGATCTGTGGACAACACTCTGGCAGTGAAGGAGAACAGAAAGCGTATCAGGCTTGAGAATGAAGATAAAAGAAAGAAGAAACATGCTGCTGAGACTCTAACAGCAATGCAATCTGTTCCATCAACATCGGCTGTGGTTGATGATGATGATGAGTCTGAGATTGAAAGCTCCGATTCAGGGGACAATGAATTCAAACTCCAAAGTCCATCTTCTGCCAAACAGGTGAAAAAGGCTCCCATCAAGGTGATCGCTTCAGCAATAGTGGAAACTCTGGACAGAGTAAATCTCTCAGATCCGCATGCTATGTTTGTGGCCAGTGCTTTTGCACAATCTCTTGGTCATACCATTGAAGACAAGTGCAAGCCAACAATAATAAATAATTTGAGTAATTGAAAATAGATAATTATCTATGAATTGATGTATGATGCTAAAAATTCTGTATCTTATTATTCATTAAAATTTGTCAACATTTTGAGCAACCGCTAAATATTGTCCAATCAAGCTCAAATTTTCACCACAAACTACTTTCTTCAATAGGAATAGGGGCAGGGTTGTGGAGAAATGAAAATCCAATCCTCAAATATTTGGACCACCCTAGACTGCGTGCGTATGTGCAACATACGTGCGTATCTGCATTTTTAAAATTCATTTTCTCGGCAATCATTCGTCCGATTGCCAAAATTTTACCATGGGAGCGCCTCCGCCTGTATAATTTTTTATTCATAATTATGACGTCATAGGTCACATGGTATAGGCACCATCTTGGAAAAATCGAAAAACTTTGCAGCTTCTATATCTCCGAAACAGTTCCATGGAAAAAATTGAAACATGGTGGGTTGTCAAGTACTCCCCATGGGGAATAAGATATGTTAATAATGATGTCATCGGTGCCTTCATTATGATGTCATAATTCTACAAGTACAACACTTTAAAAGATCAGTATGAAAAAAAAATTCTCTGCAATTGTTAGTCTGATGGACACGAAATTTTGACCATTTGAGCGCCCCCTCCTGTAGAATTGTTTAATGATAATTATGATGTCATAGGTCACGTGGAAAAGGCACCATCTTGGAAAAATCGAAAAACTTTGCACCTTCTCTATCTCCGAAACTGTTTCATGGAAAAAATTGAAACGGTGGGTTGTCAAGTACTCCCCACGGGGAATAAGATATGTTAATGATGGAATAGGTCATCGGTACCTTAATTATGACATAATTCTACAAGTACAACACTTGATCCGATCAGTATGAATATTTTTTCTCTACAATTGTTGGTCCGATTGACATGAACTTTTCACCATAGGAGCGCCTCCTCCTGTTATAGATGTGGCGGTGACAAAGAAAAATCCTCCTGCTGAAGGAATCCAAAACAGAAAGATAAACTTGAATCCCAGGTGAATAGGATTGAAACCAGAAATCATAGGATGTAGGACGTCCATCAATGTAGGACTATGCCATTAGGTCCATCAAAGCCTTCAATATGTTTGCCAACGTATGTTTGTTTGTCCATGCTCTATCATTTAAAAATGCTGAGCATCAAGCTTTGAAGCAGCACGTAGCATCTTACATCTTTGGTATGACTAGGCCAGGGTTCAAAGCCCGCTGATTTCCCAGACTCAGAGTGGACACTCCCACCATTACGCCTCCGAGTATGGTTAATATGATCCTATGATATATTTTATTTCATGTTTGATGTTTGCTATTCGCATTCTCTGCAAGCGAAGGGAAAAGTGTTCAGGTGTTTATTAACGCAGGCCTGAAGGGCCAAATGGCCTCTTCTGTATCTCGGCTTTATTTCATTTACTTCTAAAAGATCCAATGCCCTGAAATGCTACACATACAGTATGTGTACTCAGCATCAAAACAACCCTTTGTTACCGACTTTTAAAGTAATTCCCATGAGGATTTGAGGCTTTTCTGGTGCCTTTGTGCTCTGCTATAGATCTTGTTATTTTTTGGCAGGTTCAGGAAGGAGGAAAAGTTATGATTTCTTCTAATGAAGTCTTTGTGTCAGACACTGAAACCCCTAAGGAGCAACTATTTCTTCATATAACAGATTATCCAAAGTTTGGAAAGCTGGAAAGAGTTTCACAAGGTATGCTTGACACACTATATATGAACCCAATGATGATTTTAAATACCAATAACCGTTTAAAATATATACTTATAAACTGCAGACACCTATAAGATGCTAAAATAATTTATTCAACAAGAATTTATGCAAAATTATCTGTTGGTATAATTTTGTCTTTTATCTTTCCCAAGCTTAATCCGTCAAAACAACAACAACAACAACAAACTCCTTGATTTGTCATACACAACTAATTCAGTTTAGAACCCCGACAAGGTCACACTTAACTAAAAGTTGCAGTTCTGATGAAGTGCCAGCTCGGGTGCTGCATCTCAGAGTATGCTGTCCTCCAGGTGGAGATGTACAGCCAGAATCCCTGTCTGTTTTAAGGTGTGCACATAAAAATATTGAAACATTGTCTTTTGCAAAAAGTAGGCGAATGTGTACACATACCCCAACCAAGCTCATTACCTAGGATGAGTTGTATAATTTGCACACCATGCAGTAGGGATAAGTGCTTTGTGTATCCATATATTGTATGGGGATATTTTGTGTATTTCTTTGTACAGTATACTATTACATAATATCTTTCCTTTTCTGGAAGGCATTATGTTTGATAATCCTGATATTCAGAAGACTGAGCAATGTACATGGAATTTTGTAACTATGCAGGTTCAAGCTCAGAAGTGGCCACCAGAGATGACATTTTCACCATGCAGGAAGTTTCAGATGGGATGTTGTACTATGTACAGAGCACGCACCGTGGAATAGAGCCAGCGGCTGATGCATTTCTCTTCTACCTGACGGATGGTGCTTATCGGAGTCCGACGTACCGTTTCAACATCACTATTGAGGTGAAGACAACCCGGGCATACTATCTGAACTGTAAACAGACCAGGTGGTATTGCAAAGTTAGCTTTCGAGAAGTGAATGTTTCTCTGGACGCCAAATCATCGCCATCAGCCTGAGCAACTGGACATTGTGCAGACAGACTTGTCATGCTTTATTAGCCTATCAGCTGCCTGGTATGCACGCTGTCCATCATGCTGCTATTTCTAACCCGTGTAAATCAGGATATCTGTGTCGGCAGATCATTGGCCACTTCTATATTCGTTACATTCCGCTGGGGCTAGACTTTGTGAACATTCCTCAATTACCTTGCTGTTCAACCAAAAAGAGCGCACAGTACAAGGGTACTACCATTTTCATAAAAACAAGTTTATATGTTTCTTAAGAAGCATTTTTTTGATGTAATCAAAATTTATTTTAGACACGTAGCATAATCAAAGGAAATCATAATATCATCTTCTCATCTGAAGCGTATGTCTTTATTCTACTCCATCCCTATCTGAAATCCCGCACTTTATTTATCTGTAGTTTTAATCAATGTATTTGTTGCTACTAATACAACAACACAACAACAACAGGCATTTTAAGGCCATTTTCCCTGCTAGAGCGGAGGTTAGCCTTGCGGGCCCCATGACAATCTTCTCCATTCTTCTTCTCCAATGTATTTGTTGCTGCTAATAAAAATTGATCAAAAATGAAGAACTGACTTTCAAAACTAGATATATGCACTTTTAAAAATGTATGACTTAGCTCCACTGTAATGGTATTCATAACGCTCCTCCAACCCATGTGATTCCTTTTTCAAATAAGTGAAGACATTTTATACACGAACAGCACTTCATACGTCGCCATATCATCCACAGGAAGATAAACCAGCCGGATATTGCAACCAAAGCCAAATATGTCCACATATAGTCCCCCTCTAAGCGAGCTATACTTCTCACACCCCCACCCCCTTCCCACGCCTCCTCCCCACAAGCCCCCTCCCTCCCACAGATCTCCCGATGTCCCTGCTCTCAAATGTTGTGTTTGTGTGCTTCCCCTTCTCTCCCCATCTTGTCTACCCCTTATTATATACCTTGTGTGTCTGTTTTGATTTTTTGTGTGATAAATGTTAGCTCTTTCACGAGCCTCGATCCTGTATACAAAAAAAAAAAAAAAATTTCCAATTGGCAGCATCTTGCATGAGTTTCTTTCAGCTCGTATGGAAGTGGATATATCTGGTTTTTTTAAAGTGAGCTCTTCAAACTGTAAATACAATGTTGAAATTTCTAACTGTCATGACACTGCATTTCATGTCGCCATGACAGTTGACTAACGATGAAGCTCCAGAAATGCAGCTGGGAATTTTGCATGTGCAGCCTGGAACCGTATCAATTTTGGGCACTGACACATTGATAGTCAAAGATATGGACACTCCGATGAACCAGCTGATATTTACGCTCACCACTGCTCCGCGTCAGGGTGAGTCCACGCAAAGTAATATTTCGCCCACTTATGGTGATGGAGGCTTATAATTTACGATCTCAGAGGCTTCGATTTATGAAATATCTTCAAGACTTTCTTTCGCTCATTGTGGTATGAAAGACATCACACTGCCATATAACTGTTGCATCAGGATGATGTGATAACAGCAGTTGTTGGTTGTTTGCTGATGCTCAGGAACGTTGCAGAGGAGGTCGCATCGTGGTGGAATGTCTATTATGAGTGAAGGGGCCATGTTCAGCTATGAGGAGCTGACAGAAGGTCATATTGTCTACTCTGCTGGTTCCTCGGGTAGAGAAGCTGATGCCATTCACGTTCAGCTGTTTGATGGAGTGCACGTGCAAAATGGGGAAATCCACATCTCCATTATCAGGCCTTCATCGTCACACTTGTCCAGCAGTAGACAGAGTCTGGACAGTGCATCTGGTAAGTCTTCAACCACTGGGGTAATGGGACAAAGATGTTTTGATCGTTGTGTAAATTAATTTTTCTGAAAATGAAGTTTTTATTTAATTACTTTTCTTTATATGTTTACAGATTGCTTGCCAGAAAGGGATTTATGATACGTTGTTTCCCTAGATGACTGGAGGTATACATTTGGAATATTTGACTGTGTAAATAATTACAAAGTACTGTATTGATGTAATATAACACATTTTTGTGTTATATTACATCGGACCAATCAGACAAGGATGGAGGAGTTGAACCTATGTGAACAGGAATAAGCAGTGCAAATCCAAATCACATGTTTTCACATCCGTTTGTCTGTCTGTTTGTTTGTCTTTGAGCACGGTATCTCAAAAAGTTATGGATGGATGTGGACGAAACTTGTTGGACAGGTTCTGTGTGTGACAAGGAAGAATCGATTCAATTTTAGTGAAGATCCGGATCCAGATAGTACAATTTTTTAAGTGATTCTTCACCTTTGAGTGATATGGCCAACCAGGCGGAGGTATACTCTCTACTGAGTGCCGTTCTAGTTCACTATGTAATTCTCCAGACTCTAGTGTAGTTGAACTTCCATACACCACACTGATTCCACCAATAATTCCACAAGCCTACTGTCTGTCATGTGAAGTCAGGTTCTGTGTTTGGATGAGGATAAGGGGAAGAAAACTGGAAAATCCTCTCTATCTTTTTGCTGATGACTCCACTCTCTGCCGCTCCATTGCTGCAGATTGCTCTTTGCTCTCTGCCGCTCCTCAGATCGACAGTCTGCAGCCTCCTCACTCTCTGCAGACCTGGACAAAATCACAGACTGGTCAAACAAGTGGAACATGTCTTTCAATCCTGACAAATCTCACACTCTTACTATGTCTCTCTGAAATGACCGACTGGACAACCCTCCCATTTACTTTCTGAACAATCCTCTCCAAGAAGTTCTGACACTCAGGCTATTGGGTCTCACTATCTGCCATGATCTTTCCTGGGAAAACCACATTTCCAAGCTGGCCTCCAAAGCCAGTCAGTCGGCATTTGGGCATCCTCCGTCATGCGAAGTCCTTCCTTGGCACACCTGAACTCCTCACCACATACAAGGCTTTCATCCGCAGCTCAATGGAATACTGTTCCCCCGTCTGGGCTGGTGCTCCTGCCTCACACCTAGCTCGTCTTCACGCTGTTGAAACCAAAGCTTTCAGAATCATTGGAACCTCCCGCGATGAAACCGATTCTGAGGACCTTTCACTCACTCACCGCACGCAGGTTGGTGGTCTTTCGGTCTTCTACAGACTCCTCTCAGGCCTTGCACCCCCTGCTCTGTCTGTGCGCTGCCCCCCGAATATTCATTCAGGATGCACAAGATCTGCCAGCAACCCTCTTCTGGTGAAACTGCCAAAATCTATGCTCTCTAGGAATATAAGCATTTTAACATGGTGTTAAATCGATCTCACTGTTTCCTGGTTCATTTTGATTAAAAATAAACTTATCTGCTCACCTTTACTCTTTCATTCTTCTTTTTTTCCCACCTCTGGAACAAACCCCAACACTCTCTTCAACCCCACTCCTCCCTCCAGGTATTCAAAACAGCTGTTTACCACCATCTCATATATATTCCCCATCCAAAACAATGATCTTTTCTACCTCCGTTAATACACCCAAATCCACCTCCTTCAAATTCCCTGTTTTCTTTCCTGAAAGTCCCTGTAGTGTCAATTTTGTTTATACCATGTACCCCGCCCCAGCCCTCTCCCTTCCACAGATCTCCTGATGTCCCTGTTCTCCCCCCCTCTCTCATCGCCTCTTGTCTCCTGCTCCCTTTGTTATATGATCTATGTGTTAGCTCTTTTATACCAGCCTCGACTAAGTATACAAAAAAAACCTTTGATATTTTCTTTCGTTTTACTGTTGTTTCTATTTTAAATATGATTGTGTAAATTTTATTTTTGTTTAAAATAAAGACGTTCATTTTTGTAGAATGAAGAAATAGTCTGGCTGGTGAAGGCTCGTGTTGACCTGCGTCGGTGGACAGATAGGACAACAGATTAAATCAACAGGATGTTGATTGAGGCATGCTATCCGCCATAGAAAGCAAGGAGAAGCCAATGTTTTGGTGTTAACCCATTGTCGGAGTAAAAGAGCTACGGATTATAATTAATGTCCCAAACAGCTTCTCCTTGTTTCCACGGTGCTTAGCAAACCTCAATCCTGTTGATTTAACTCATTCGTTTTTGTACCCAGGCAATTTAGCATGGTCTGTTCTTCTGCTTAATTAAACCTCTAAATAGCTCAGTTATTTATGTCATTAATTGTCTCCATTCTCAGAGATGTTGCACCCACCTACAAGGCATGGCTTTGCTGTTGCCACATAGTCGAAGGCATGGCTTCACCAACCAATTCCCATGTGCTGTCTTGATCTCCAGGCCTATGACAATTTTCTTTTATATTCACCACAATACTGTCTAGAGCTAGACGTATGCTCACTCGTGTCCGAACTGTCTATCCCTGATGGTGCCCTTCACGAAGAATAGGCAAGTAATCGCTGCCACCCTGGCCAAATTCCAAATTCCTGCTCGAATGTACAGGGGGTAGATGTGTCATGGACAAAAAGAACAATGGATGACAGAACAAAGGGGACTGCACAAGTGGCACTGCCACACCTCTGCAAGAACTGATGCTAACACGCAGCCAGATGCAGTATAGTGTACACGAACGATGACGACGGCCCATACACGATGAGAAGCTCCTCCTGTAAATACATCTTATGTTATATCTACTAGAGAGATACCCGTGCTATGCACGGGTGGGAGGCCAGAAGCAAACAGGCAATGCACATACGGCGAATGCTAAAGCATGAAACCAATAAATTCCACATTCCTGTAGCACCTTCAGTCGCACGTCAGACATGGACAGCAAGTTCGTGAAGGACTTCCATGAAAAACGTACCCGTTCACAATCAAACGGGTACGTTCACGTATAGAAACATCGATCGTGGGTCCGTGGCGAATCTGCATATGGCGATAAGTGAAGTTCACGTTTAGAAAGTAGAAACCATCATGGCATGTCGTCATTCACTTGAACTCGATATCTCTTTTTTCATTCCAAACATCATAACTCCAATCACAAATGAATCACAAAATAAACTTTTAACAACATTGTTAATGTTTCCTTCATTGTAAAAACTACCAAGTCAACAGTTAAAAGGACTTTGAGCCGATATAGGCTAGTGGCCAAATGAGGTTTTGGGTGGCATACCCCTACCCAAGGTAGAACAAGTCACACCCTATTTTTTCTTGAAGAGGGATGTTTGGGGAGTTAGAAAATCATGGTTGTGAACCTGAGATCATTGCACAACATTTTGAAAATCACGTTTACATATGTACCACTGCAGACTGCAAAAATGGATTTAATCGCCACAGATTTTGGCTCATATTGGCTCATATATTTGTTAATACTGGTGCTACAAACACAAATTTGGTACCAAAATGTGCGGCATGATGACATATATATCTGTAAAAACCATTTGTGATGTAACAAAGGCTTTTGTGTGACCTACAGGCAAAAATAGTGGAATTTTACTCAACAAATCAGCTTCGGGTTTACCAATAAATATCAACAAAAACATTAATTACTTCAAAAATATTGGACTTGCAGTCATACTTGTTACATCAACATAATCCAAGTTTATTTACCCTTTGAAAAATATATCTAATGATATAATTGTCACTGAAATGATATAGTTATAACTGAAATCATATGTCGCCGCACTAATGCTGACCGATAGAAATCCCGAAGCAGATATGCAACATGAAGAATTGACTTAAGATTCTGACACAATTGTGAAAGTGACTTTTATAGACATCATGTTGATATAAGCTATTTCACATATGACGATAATGAATTCATAACTTGCACTGTAACCTATGTACATCTATTACATGAAGTAATACATGCAATACATTTTAAAGTTCAGTCACGCTCTTCATCAGTGCTGTCGTCAAAGACAACAGAATCATCAACATTTGGACAATCGTCTGCACTACACGAGCAGAATTCAGTGCAGGTCAGTCCTGCAGAGATACAATGATATGTTCTGCTCTGCCTACAGTCATCGTCGGTGCAGTAGAGATGCGTGAGATCTCGAACCTCCCTTGGGGCTGCATCCTTTTGGAACATGACAGGCTCAAGTTTGTTGTCTCTGACCTGCCATCCATTACCATCGGGGTTCCAAAGTAAAGGCTTCGCTACATGGCTGTGGGTCCATATCGCCATCTGGTAATTTGCTCGCTTCAGATGTTGTTCGAAAGCATCGTCTGTTGGTGGGAAGAGAGATGCTGGTTTGTCACTTGTGCAGGCATAAACATAACGAAGTTGGTCGAGTGTGTGACTTGACTTTGAACCATACAACGACAGAGCATATTTTGTGGCAGTGCTGACGACATTGGTTGTATCTCTGGTTTGGCCTAACCGTGACAGTGGTGCCAAGTGTGCAATGTTTTGCTTGAGTTTCGAATACTAGGGCATGCCCGTACTATATATATATCTAAAATTATATCCCCCCCCTCTATTTACATGAAATGGTTTGGTCCATTCGCAAAGCCAAAGCGAACGGCTTGCGAGTACGGTGACAATCCCCCCCCTCTATTTACATGAAATGGTTTGGTCCAAAGCGAACGGCTTGCGAGTACGGTGACAATCCCCCCCCTCTATTTACATGAAATGGTTTGGTCCAAAGCGAACGGCTTGCGAGTACGGTGACAATCCCCCCCCCCCTCTATTTACATGAAATGGTTTGGTCCAAAGCGAACGGCTTGCGGAGTTTGGTAAAGAAATCGCCATAGCGTGCACAAACGCGCAGGAAAGCGAAAGAATCGCAAATTAGTTTTAATTAGTTTTAAAACATAGTTTAACGCCAACATAGCGGCAACATAGTTTGCCAACGTGAAATAAATGAATACGCTCTCAAATGTGCCGTCCGAGGCAGAGTCTGTTCGCCACGTTCGGCACACGTGATAGCTCGCTGCTCTCTGATTGGTTGAATCGTTTTTTGGACATAGCTCGGTAACTACTTCTCCGATTAATATGAAACCTTGAAAAGGCACATCCTCGGGTCCCCAGCAATATACCTGGCAAGTTTCAAGTATATCGGACCCGTGGTTCTCGAGAAACAGCGGTCACAGACAAACAAACAAACACACAGACACACAGAGATTACTGGAATTATAGATAGACTAGGACGTGCCCGTACGTGGGTGCCCGTTCGGAAAAACATTCCAAACCGCGTGGCAGTAACGACCACAGAACCCCCCCCTCTATTTACATGAAATGGTTTGGTCCATTCGCAAAGCCAAAGCGAACGACCACAGAACCCCCCCCCCCCCTCTATTTACATGAATGGTTTGGTCCATTCGCAAAGCCAAAGCGAACGGCGAACGGCTAAATCGCCATAGCTCGGTAACTACTTCTCCGATTAATATGAAACCTTGAAAAGGCACATCCTCAGGTCCCCAGCAATATACCTGGCAAGTTTCAAGTATATCGGACCCGTGGTTGTCGAGAAACAGCGGTCACAGACAAACACACACACACACACACACACACACACACACACACACAGACACACACACACACAGAGATTACTGGAATTATAGATAGATGCAGTGCGTTTCCCGACTTTGAACAGCGAGGAGGTTGTGTCACAGCCACTTATAGCATGTGATGCTGGCAAGCAACTTGACGTATCCTGACCGATGTCGTCCGTTATTCTGTTGACAGGAATGAATCTCTGATGATTCGTTGTTTTTGTACAGTGACCTGCATTCATGTACACTTTGGTGTCCCCAAACATGCCTTTCCCACAGTAATAGATGAGTAGGACCAACACGTCAGTGTCATCACATCGTACAATGACCCTTGAGTGTGTTCTGGCGAGATGGATAGCATGTAGCAGGAGCCGTGTGTCAGCCTCCTCATGTGTGCTGAACAATTCAGGTAGTTCCCGGATGCCTCTATGATCCACAACTTTAACCAGCAGGCCATCGTTAAAGCCTCCTGCCAGTGTGACAGATTGGTTTTCCTCAAGCTGCAATTGGGCGGCTACTGTCAAGTAACTGCAGAGGAAATCGGCAAGCACTGATTTGTTTGTGGTGTTCTTCAGGAACTTCCTGTAGTTTGGAACTGTGCGTTGTCCATCGATGACATATCTGGGTGTTGACTCTCCACCAGTGCGACGTTCTCTTTCCAGCTGCTTGATAGAGAGTGGTACATCATACCTGTCAAAAACCAATGTAACTGATGTCACACCTTGGTTACTAGCAAGCAGTGACTGAATCTTCTGCATTATGGTACGTCTGAGATCGTCAAATGTGTCAAACTGGGCTTCATCAAGTGCCTGAAGTAGTGCCATCCCATCAATGACATAAGCAGTATCATGTTGGTCAGAGGGTTCGAGCACCTGGACTTCCTCGCAATTAGCTTCTAACTTCTTTGCCAGATCCGCCTTGTTGGTTTTTCGCATTGTCCCATCATTGTTGAAGAGGGACGGTGGCACAGGAGCCAGTTCATGTGTCAGGACTTGTTCCAGACTGACATCGCGTTTCTTTGAGACAGCAAGCAGCCGCCGGAAAAGTACTTCTGAATCCACCATCAATTTATCTCGTTTGTTGGTTTTCATGGGTTTTGACATGTCCGCAAACGTTGGTGTCTTTGTTCGTGAGTCTGTTTCCCAGAAACTCTTGGTTTGGTCAGCAAGAAGTCGCTTTTCGATAAAACTTTTGTTGCATTTCTGGGCGTCTGTTAAGAAATGTCCAAGTCCGTTTGATACTTCTTGTGAAGCAACCTGGCCTGTGGCGATGTTGACCAATTCGTCAGGTACAGTACGTAGGGTCAAACGGATTTTGTGCGTTTGATACAAATTCCGTGATCTTGGTAACATCTTGTTCATCCCTTACCATCCTCGTCTTTCCATGCTCAGCATGGTTTGTGGAAGCTACTTCAGTGTCCCCATCACAGAGTTCTTTAAAAGCCTCTGTATATTGTGCTGTGACATGTCGAGTGACCATCCATCTGGTAAGGGCACCTTTCCTCAAGGTAAACCCGATGACACCTCCCTGGCTCTTCCCCTCACGGTTAATTGTTTGTTCAAGTGCTTGGTCACTAGCAACAGCATTGAACCGGCGCAAAGACCTACGGACCACAAATCCACCTTCCTGCAGATATTGATAGGATTTTGGGTGCAATTCCCGAAGTGATAGCATATCATTCAAATATCCTGGCAAATATTTGGCATAATTTCCTCTGTCTGCAGCTCGGCACCAGGGTATGTTGGGTTCTTTACAACTTCTTGCTTTTTAGGGTTGAGGGGTTTAAAGCATATGATGCAGTGGTCAGTGTCAATTTTACGACGCTTCACAACAGGTGGTTCCAGATCCATAATTGCAGATCAATTGTCAGCACAAGCATCTGAAATGAAATAATTAAAGATAAGTATATATCAGTAGTTTTAGAAAAAGGCAATCAAGCTCAAAATTGATTTTCTGCAACTGGATTTAAAAGCATTCTTGTTTGGTTAATGCATATACATGTATTATAAATTAATCAATGTCGGTTACTTTTAGGGTGGGTGACATATGGTTTCGGTAATAACTCTATTAATTCAACTGATTTATCTTTATGAGTTATATTTCTAAAAAGGAGAATGATAGAGGGTTATTTTGATGTAATATGTAGTAATACAACTCAAATACTTATGAAGAAATTAATTGTTTAGTTGATATTTATTGGTAAACCCAAAGCTGATTTATTGCGCAAAATTCCACTATTTTTGCCTGCAGGTCACACAAAAGCCTTTGTTACATCACAAATGGTTTTTACACATATATATATATATTTATATATATATATATATATATGTCATCATTCCGCACATTTTGGTACCAAATTTGTGTTTGTAGCACCAGTATTAACAAATATATGAGCCAAAATCTGTGGCGATTAAATCCATTTTTGCAGTCTGCAGTGGTACATATGTAAACGTGATTTTCAAAATGTTGTGCAATGATCTCAGGTTCACAACCATGATTTTCTAACTCCCCAAACATCCCTCTTCAAGAAAAAATAGGTTGTGACTTGTTCTACCGTGGGTAGGGGTTTCTCACATTTTAGGCCGCTTTTTTAATTTGGCCACTAGCCTAATAGGTGTTACGGCCTCGGCAAGATCGATGGAGACAGCGATCTGTTAGCTTATACACCACCCAAGTAGCTAGGTGGAATTCTCTCATGTAGAGATGAAACCCACATCGTTTGAACTTTGGCCGAGGTCATTATTTACTTTTAATGATGTTTATATACGATTCAAAAAGAAGATATTTGGTTTTGGGTCGTCCTTTCCGCATATCTCGTGGAATTGTGAGTTGGAGAGACGGCCGTGATGGCGGGGAGGGGGTTGGCATTTTCTCAAGCAAGGATTCAACCCATGTCCTTATAAAAGGTCTAGTCCGAGGTCACCGAGTCCGATCGGTGCAGCCGATCGGTGCAGCTGTGCAGCAATCGGTGTAGCCGTTTGTGTGGCACCCGGGAAAATAACGTTATGCGGGAGTCCAAACCTGAAAATGCTGGAGGCCAAAGCTGAAATTGGAAAAACAATATAGTCTATTTTACTCCAGGAGTTAGTAACCCTGGTGTTGGGCTAGCGGCTAGGGTGCCGGCTTAGGATCCTAGGATCCTGGGTTCGAATCCCAGTAGATCGCTGAATTAACGCCAGGGGGGTTGACTCAGCCTGTTCATCCTTCCGAGGTCGGCTAATTGAGTACCAGTTCACTGGTAATTCCCTGTTTGTCGTTAAAGGCGGCAAAAAGGGTTGGCGTCAGGAAGGGCATCCGGCCGTAAAACATTGCTTCAAAAAAGGGGACCGAAAAACAACAACAACCACGGTTCCCGAAAAAGGCCACCCCCCGCTTTGCGGGGAAAAATGGCCTCTAAAGGTGGTTTGTTTGTTTTTTTTTACTCCAGGAGATCCCAGGATTACCCACCCAAAATATCGTTGCGATCGGTTCAGCCGTTTTTGCGGTACCTTCGAATGGACAGACGGACAGACAGATGGACGGACATTTGGTGAATTATAGTAAGATTGCTGTTATGCTGTAACCAAGCTTTTTCTTTAAATTTTGAAAACACAATAGTTAACACTATTGAGATGCCATTATAGGCCCCACTCGGAGCATTATGGTAACTATCACGGTTTCATTGCAGACGGAGAACACTTGTTGGTCGTGCAGATGAACAAGGAGCTGTTGGTGGAAGAAGGTGCATTGGAGAAGCTCGACACAAGTGTGTTGTCTGCCTCCGATGGGGTCACAGCACCAAATGAGCTACAATACAGCGTTAGCAAGGGCCCGGCTTTGGGCAGGTTGGAGTACACCAGCAAGCCAGGTAAAACATTATAAAAAAAGAAATCTATATAGTGTAAAACCATGTTTATGCAACTACAAAGGATAATTTTTATCCCGTGCACACGAAGCAAAAAGCATGGTTATGGAATTGGTTCATGTCCATCCATTTGTCCATCTATTTGTCTTATCAATTTATGATCGAGGAACAGCTTACTTAAATCAAATGTTATATTTTGAACACGAATCGGAACTTGAATAGGAAGACAAAAAGTTTGCCATTTTTTTCACTTTGAATGGTCACTAAAACCTTCAGTTGAGCAGGTACCTTGGCTTAGAATTTGGCCTGATCAGTGATCACCCATGCGCAGAGAGGAGTGATATAATATTTTTACTCTGTCTAAGCTGCCTGGCAGTTAAACAACATTGAAAATCATTCCAAACAGGAAGCTTACTGTTTCTAAGGACCTCATCATGGACACAAACAACAAGCACGAATAACTAATCTAATATGTTAGATTGGGTTTTTTTTTGTGACGTCACAGACACTGCGGAAAATGGTGGTAAAACCAGAATTTCTTTATTTATACGACTTTTACAATCTTTACCTCATTTAAATTGAATTATATACTTGAACACTGGAGAACACAAACCACCTTCATACTACTTCCCAAAACCTCGAGTTTTGCAGTACTTGAATTTAAATAAAGCTCAATTGGGGTGGTGTATAAGGGTGGGGTTCGGGACAGCTTCTGGACTACATCAATAGCACTAAACTTCTGGATTTTTGAAACGATTATTAAAATCATTGTTTAATTAAAATTTAAGTAAAATTTAAGTAACACTGCATCATGTTCCATGGACTCTAGCTTTTATTGTCTCACATGCCAACTTGGAAATACAAGTCACTGATTAATTTGATTAACGTGATGAAAAGTGAAACTCAACTTACTCCTGAACTCTTAAAATTAATTTAATACATTTTTATAGCAATTCTTGAAGTAAACTGGACATCACTGCTGTTTGCAACATCATGGTGCCACCTTTGATAATGTTGATTGAAAAAGTCAGAATGATTTTCTTTTTTTTGGGATTTGAGTGAGATAGGTTATTACCTCCGCCACCAAAGGTGGATGGAGGTTATGTTTTCACCCCTGTCTGTTTATTTGTTTGTTTGTTTGTGAACAAAATATCTCAAAAAGTTGTGGACGGATTTGGAGGAGATTTAGCAGAGATGTAGCGTATGTCACAAGGACGAAATGATTAGATTTTGGTGAAGATCCGGTTTCGGATCCGGCTACTAGAATTTTTAATGTGATTCGTCACCATTTGGAAATAGGGCCAAAACGATACACAGCAGGATATCTCAAGTTGTGGACGGATTTGGACGAAACTTGGTGGACAGGTTGGGTGTGTGACAAGGAAGAATCGATTCTAATTTGGTGAAGATCTGACTGGATTCGGATATGAGAATTATTTAATATTTTAAGTGATTCTTCACCATTGGGAGATATGGCCAAAAACGACATTGTGGGATATCTCAAAAAGTTATGGATGGATTTGGACAAAGCCCAGTGGACAGTTTGTGTGTGTGACAAGGAAGAATCGATTCATATTTGGTGAAGATCTGAATATGGATTCGGATATGAGAATTATTTAATTATTTAAGTGATTCTTCACCATTGGGAGAAAGGGCCAAAAACTATACATTGCGGGATATCTCAAAA
The DNA here is from genome assembly GCF_964187855.1 of Myxine glutinosa. NCBI lineage: Eukaryota > Metazoa > Chordata > Myxini > Myxiniformes > Myxinidae > Myxine > Myxine glutinosa. Next base: position 61,446,876 of record NC_136268.1, on the reverse strand, counting down.
AGTTATGGATGGACTTGGACGAAACTTGGTGGACAGTTTGTGTGTGTGTGACGAGGAAGAATCGATTCATATTTGGTGAAGATCTGAATATGGATTCAGATATGATAATTATTTAATTTTTTCGAAGTGATTCTTCACCATTGAGTGATATGGCGGATGTATGCTCTCAACTGAGCGCCGTTCTAAATTTTATTAGTTGTTTTCATTCGGCTACTCTTTTGTTATATATTGGTGAGAGCATTATATGACCTCAGGTGAGACTTGTTCAGATTAATGTGATCAATGACTGCAGTTCCTTCACAATTTTGCTGCACAACTTTGACATGCTAATAAGAGCTACATGGAGATTCTCAGTGTGCCATCTATAGACAAAGAACGACTTTAATTGCTATTGTTAAAATCCCACCTGCTCAATTGAACATTGACAACGCAACCATCTTGCTCTCTGATTATGACTGCCTAAGGCAACTCAAAATAGCAATTCAATGCTTGTGTAATTTCGCTTTTGCAATGCACTAATCTAACTAATATATTGCTGTCCTTTAGGTTGTCCATTTGCATTGAAATGTAACGTTTGCAATGTACAGTACTTTTATAGTGCACATTTTACGACGCTTTGCACATGTTTGTGACATTTGAAAATACTGCACAGTAAAGATTGCAAAAATTTTCGTCTCCATTGATAAATTTAACAGAGCAAATTAAACAAGGGCAAGTACCACTTGTTATATTGATTTTACGAATTTGATAGCCTTCGCAATTAATTAGGACATTTTTCCTACCAGACGGACTATGCATAGTGCTGGATAATACGTACACCTGTGGGTACCTACAGGCACGTGAAGAAGTAAGTACACCCCATGTAAAGTTTTGGCTTTTTCAACATATTTCAACATACAGCTATTTGATCTTCATTTCAACAATATTGACAGATAAAGGTGATATAATACAACAAATATCATGGAACATTTACATTTTGTAGTCCATTGTATAATTTAAATAAACATAAATGCAAATTTTGCATGTGGAAAAAGTAAGTACACCCCGACATTTATCACTACTTCAAATACCTAAAATTAGAATCAGGTGCACCAGCTCAGGTGCAAATGATTAGAACATCGTTAGAGAGGATCTTGGAGGAACCTGTCTTATTTAAACCTCAGACATTTAGTTTGGTTTGCTCTTTGTTGTTGAAGTGTGCGGCGTCACCATGACTAGATCAAAAGAGCTCTCTGAGGCCTTCAGAAAGAAGGTTGTAGATGCCTACGAGTCTGGGAACGGACTTAAAAAGATCTCCAAACAATTTGAAATCAATCATTCGACTGTCCGGAAGATGATCTACAAGTGGAGAAGATTCCAAACAACTGCCAACTTGTTCAGGCCAGGCCACCCCAGCAAGTTCAGTCCGAGAGCAGACCGCAAGATGCTGAAAGAAGTATCTAATAACCCCAGAATGTCATCACGGGACCTACAGGTAGCTCTTGCCACTGTTGATGTCAAAGTGCACGAGTCTACCATTAGAAAGAGGCTGCACAAATTTGATCTACATGGGAGGTGTGCCAGGAGGAAACCTTTGCTGTCCAGAAAGAACATCAGGGCAAAACTAAAGTTTGCCAATGAACACCTCGGCAAAGACCAGCACTTCTGGAACAATGTGCTCTGGACAGATGAGTCAAAGGTAGAGCTATATGGCCACAGTACCAGAAGACATGTTTGGCGAAAACCAAAGACAGCATTTGACCACAAGAACCTGATACCAACTGTAAAGCATGGTGGTGGAAATATTATGGTTTGGGGCAGCTTTGCTGCATCAGGGCCTGGGCAGCTCACCATCATATAATCCACTATGAATTCTTCATTGTACCAGAGGGTGCTTGAGGATAATGTGAGGCCATCTGTTGGAAAGTTGAAGCTCAACTGAAGGTGGACCTTGCAACATGACAATGACCCTAAACATACCAGTAAATCCACGAAGGAATGGCTGAAAAGAAAGAAATGGAGGGTTCTGGAATGACCAAGTCAAAGCCCGGATCTAAATCCCATCGAGATGTTGTGGGGGGATTTGAAACGAGCTGTGCATGCAAGAAACCCCTCAAACATCGCACAGCTGAAAGAATTCTGCATGGAGGAGTGGGCAAAAATTTCTCCCAGTCGATGTCAGAAACTGGTAGACAGTTATAAGAAACGCCTACTTGAGGTTGTTTCTGTCAAAGGGGGCAATACCACCTATTAGAGCCAAGGGTGTACTTTTGCATTTATTTTTATTTAAATTATACAATGAACTACTGTTACGTGCTCCTCCCCAAACCCCGGCCATGGTGTACCTCCGAGCCCCGAAAGGAGTCACGGCAGAAAGATGTGCTATTATGTGTGCCAATGACCAATGGTGAAACTGCACCAATTAGTTGTTACAAAAATCAAGTATTGCATTAAAACCACACAATAATATCAGTAACGCACATACAAGAAAACCTCACTTGCACAGCAAACACCATATAATTTCTATGATGGTACCACCAATTTCCTGAATCAATAACTCACGGTATTCCCACGTGAGCAATCGGTAACATCCCCCAAAGTCACTGTGTCACGACACCAGGCCAAAGTCGATCCCCTTGGCTCCCGCGATCACAAGAAAAGGTCGTACTGAGACCTGAATCCAGAACGGCTAACAGTCGACGCTGCAGACGAGCCGCTTGGTGAGGTGACGGGCCGACGTCTGGCTGGTAAAAGTTCACCCAAAAGGCGACTGGGAATTCACACCTTCGGTTCACCAGACAATGACGCGGACATGAACGATCAGCGGCTCCCAAGCGGAGAACCGCGAAGAACCGCGAGTTCCCAAGCGAAATCCACGACACACACGAGAACCAGGCGAAGGGCTGGTGCGAGGTGAAATGGCGGACGGCTCCGTAATGGAGGCATACCTGCTCTCCAGCGATGATTCACTTTCGGAACCAAAAGCAAAACCCGTCACGCAGGTTTATTTGCCACAGCAATAACGACACTGTCACAGGAATCCCTTTCCCGGGAAACCAATATTCACTCGTGACCAAATGTCCACCAGCGTCCGCTTGACACCTCGAAGCAGATAGGCCTTCCTTTCCCGAGCTCACTCGATCCGCTCGTCACCGCTTCTTCTTCTTCTGGTTGCCCCCTCACCCATCTTGTTTTCCTTCTGAGACATTATTTTTTACCTTTGAAGACAGTTATCTCCAATTTACATTCAAACTGTAACAATAATAGTACATGAAACTAAAAATGCTTCAAGTGGATGACAACCACAAAGATGGAAGTGACGAATCCGTAACACTACAAAATGTAAATGTTTCATGATATTTGTTATATTATATCACATTTATCTATCAATATTGTTGAAATGAAGATCAAATAGCTGTATGTTGAAATGTGTTGCAAAAGTCAAAACTTTACATGGGGTGTACTTACTTTTTCACATGACTGTATATATATATATATATATATATATATATATATATATATATATATATATATATACGTATATATATATATATATATATATATGTGTATGTATATATATATATATATATATATATATATATATATATATATATATATATATATAATTTTATACATATATATATATATAATTTTATACATATATATATATATATATATACAGACTTGACATTTAATATGGAATATTTTTTTTTTCTTGACTTGGGTTTACTTTCTGAACTCGGTATATCAATCTGGTGAGTTTCTTTTACGCTTCGGTGATTTATTTGTTCAAAGAACCATGGCACTGATTTATCTGTTGCAGCAAGAAGTCAATAACAGGATTATATCACAGGTGGCGTGTCAAAATGTACGGACAGGTACATTTGACGATTGGCTTCACAATCGGGTATATAAGGGTTGTTGCGTTCTGTATTAGTGGAAAACAACTGCTGCACGTCTACAAAAGTTATTGCCGCTTCCCCTGGAGATGGTCCGTCAACTCGACAATGCTGTTTGTCATTTAGTGGTGGCTTTACGAAATTCTGGCATGAAACAGCATGCTATTGCTCAGCAGTATGGCATCACTCAAGGTCAGGTGTCAAAGATCCTGAAACGAAATGCTCAGAGGGGTGTCCCTACTCCAATACCGAGGTCAGGACGTCCCCGCAGAACCACAAGGAGGGATGATCGCCAGCTGCACCGCCGTACCAAGTCAGCTAATCGGCTTAGGGCTGAGTGGCAGCAACTGACAAATGTGCCTGTATCCAGAAGGCTAGTCAACCAACGACTGGTTCAAGCAGGCTATCGTGCCAGGCATCCCCTGAGAAAGCCACGTCTGACCAGACAACACCGCCAGCGCCGATTGCAGTGGGCCAGAGAGCACCGTCAATGGCAGCCAGGACACTGGAATCTCGTGATCTTCAGTGACAAGTCTAGATTTCTGGTCTATCGTCAATATGGCCGCGTCCGAGTGCGCAGACAAATGCATGAAGCCTACAACGAAGATTGTATAGTGCCAAGAGTCCAAGCTGGAGGTGGTGGGGTGACCGTTTGGGCTGCTTTTCATGCAGGGGGCAAAACTGACCTGGTTGTTCTGAATGGAAACCTGAACCAGTTCAAGCACAGGGCCATTCTGGAAGAAACATTGCTTCCATTTGTTCGTGCAGCCTTTCGAGGAAACTTTGTCTTCCAAGATGACAATGCACGGCCTCATCGTGCTCGCATGATAAAACACTTTCTTGCTGACTGTGGTGTAGAGCATATGGAGTGGCCTGCCATGTCCCCGGATATGAATCCGATAGAGAACTTGTGGGCAGAATTAACGCGTCAAATCGACAACTTGGACCAGCAGCCTGCCTCTGTGCGTGAATTGCAGCAGGCTATTGTAACTGCATGGCAAGCGATTCCTGTGCAAACCTTGGCAAATCTCGTGAACAGCATGCCTCAACGTGTACATGCTCTCCTGAATGCTCGTGGGGGTTACACGAAGTACTGAACTGTAATTTTACTGTCCGTAATCCCAGTCGTAATTTAACTTTTGTTTTTGTTAAAAAAATATTTTGGCTAATGTGCAAAATAAAGAGATACTTCTGGAAAACTCACAGAAGTTTAACACAGTACTGTCCGTGAATTGAGTTCGATATCAGTTTACATCACTTTCAAGGATCAATTTATTTGCTTCGAAATGTCAAATGTGGTTTTTGTTTCTTTTAAAGGTCACATTAACAAAATCTAGAATAATTTCAACAAAATTCCAATGAACTTTTGGTTCTAAGTCATCTTGAAAAGTAAGTTCACCCCCACAAAAAAATTATTCCATATTAAATGCCAAGTCTGTATACATATATATATATATATATATATATATATATATATATACTGATTATATATACATACACACTGACTCCTCCTATGCTCTTCTAGCAAAAGAAAGCGGCATAACTGAAAACATGTAAGGCTGCACAAGGTAAGCTGCACAATATTCCTGGAGCCCTTCCATAGCTGTTACAACATTCACACATGAAAGTGTGAAAGTGCACACAAGAGAAACCCAATGCTACACACATCCTCAGCTGCCAGACCAGTTTCATCACTTATTGGCGAGTCATCAGCAACAGCGTAGACAGAAACACATACCATCAAGGCTCCCAAGCATGTTCCACGCAAAAACGTCGAGCAGTCAACAAAGACCCACCCACATCTCTCACATGTGAATGGAGGGAAAAATCAATCAGCTCTCACCTAATCAATTACTCCTATGTATATAATGGAACATAGATACATTAACCAATCAGCTCTCACCTAATCAATTACTCCTATATATATATAATGGAACATAGATACATTGAGTGTATAAGAGGAGTGACCTAATTGACTTTTCAGTAGCTTGGTTCTTTGTTCTGATAATTAACTATACCTGTTGACATGTTGCTTCCAGGAGCCGCCATCAAATCTTTCACACAGGCGGATCTTGCTGCCCGAAAAGTACAATATGTACATACAAGTACAGAGGAGAAACCTGCCGACGAGTTTGATTTCATTGTTTCGGATGGTTTGGAGGAGGTTTGTCCTGCCATTGCGCATTGATTTTTGTACCCGTTTGGTTGGTTGGAATTTCTGTGCTTGTTGAACGCTCGATATTGGAAATACATTTTTGAGCTGTCTATATCTTAATATGTACACACTAAAAGAAAATAAACCTGAGGCCTGTTTGGGTTTCCTATTTGAGCACATTGCTCATGATGCTATTGGATCCTATGTAAATGCATATTGATGTCTCCGTGTGTCCTTGTCCAACATTCTTCCACATGAACCTCATAAACAATGCTTGTATATGGGTCCCCATCTTGCTTCAACATACCACCACGATTGTACATATTTCTGATACACTACATTTGTTGCTTGTGCACCTGTCCTGCAGGTTTCTGGCACAATTCATATCCGGATAAAGCCAGTGGACGACTCGTTACCCATTCTACAGAGCGGGAAGTTGAAGCTGCAGGAAGGATTGCGGAAGACCATCACTGAATTTGAGCTGAAGGCTACAGATGCAGACACTCCTGTGCGCAAGAGCTTTGAAATTTGAATAAAATACACTAAGTGCAGTGTTGTTACCTTATATTCTTCCCGTGGCTTTGGTTTGACTGTTGCTTGTTCCTGTCGGGGATTTGAGTGCTGGAAGAAAAGAACGTTGTGTATATTTCTCATGAAATTCAGTATTTGTGGTTGAGTATTTTACAATCTCTCCTGGCAGGCGGAAGATGTGACTTTCAAGGTGGTTCAACCGCCTCGCCATGGAAAGCTCGAGCTCGCCCAGGACGGTCAAGCCTTTCATTCAGCTTCCACTTTCAGTATGGCTGACATTCTGCAAGGCCATGTCAGTTACAGTCATGATGGCAGCAATTCACTGCATGACCACTTTTCCTTCACCGTCTCTGATGGAACCAACCCCTTTTTCCTGGTTTTGCATGATGGAAAGAAGGTAGTGAAAGCTAATGGAACTACCATGTTAAAATGCTTTGGTGTTGCTTTTTGTTTGTTACATGGTGTGTCGCGCCTCTTAATTCGCTCATGCCTCCATGGTGCCCCTTATTGCCTCCTCGACTCATAAACAGCTATGCCGGCTCTTGCATTATTTAACAGTTTTATTTTCTCATCATTTAAAAATTATACCTCAAACGCATTCCCGGAGGAGCAGGAGATGCTATTGTAATGTGGCTCCGTGCCAGTCAGTGAGTAAGTGATTCCGCACTGATACGAGTTCTCAGATCCACTGTAATATATGTCGATACAGTCACGTGAAAAGGTAAGTACACCCCTTGTAAAGTTTTGACTTTTTCAACATATTTTAACATACAGCTATTTGATCTTCATTTCAACAATATTGATAGATAAAGGTGATATAATATAACAAATATCATGAAACATTTACATTTTGTAGTCCGTTGTATAATTTAAATAAACATAAATGCAAATTTCGCAGGTGGAAAAAGTAAGTACACCCTTGGCTCTAATAGATGGTATTGCCCCTTTGGCAGAAACAACCTCAAGTAGGCGTTTCTTAAAACTGTCTACCAGTCTCTGACATCGACTGGGAGAAATTTTTGCCCACTCCTCCATGCAGAATTCTTTCAGCTGTGCGATATTTGAGGGGTTTCTTGCATGCACAGCTCGTTTCAAATCCCCCCCAAACATCTCGATGGGATTTAGTTCCGGGCTTTGACTTGGCCATTCCAGAACCCTCCATTTCTTTCTTTTCAGCCATTCCTTGGTGGATTTACTGGTATGTTTATGGTCATTGTCATGTTGCAAGGTCCACCTTCCGTTGAGCTTCAACTTTCCAACAGATGGCCTCACATTATCCTCAAGCACCCTCTGGTACAATGAAGAATTCATAGTGGATTCTATGATGGTGAGCCCAGGCCCTGATGTAGCAAAGCTGCCCCAAACCATAATGTTTCCACCACCATGCTTTACAGTTGGTATCAGGTTCTTGTGGTCAAATGCTGTCTTTGGCTTTCGCCAAACATGTCTTCTGGTACTGTGGCCAAATAGCTCTACCTTTGACTCATCTGTCCAGAGCACATTGTTCCAGAAGTACTGGTCTTTGCCTTGGTGTTCATTGGCAAACTTTAGTCTTGCCCTGATGTTCTTTCTGGACAGCAAAGGTTTCCTCCTGGCACACCTCCCATGTAGATCAAATTTGTGCAGCCTCTTTCAAATGGTAGACTCGTGCACTTTGACATCAACAGGGGAAAGAGCTGCCTGTAGGTCCCGTGATGACATTCTGGGGTTCTTAGAGACTTATTTCAGCATCTTGCAGTCTGCTCTCGGGCTGAACTTGCTGGGGCGGCCTGGTCTGAACAAGTTGGCAGTTGTTTGGAATCTTCTCCACTTGTAGATGATCTTCCGGACAGTCGAATGATTGATTTCAAATTGTTTGGAGATCTTTTTAAATCCCTTCCCAGACTCGGAGGCATCTATAACCTTCTTTCTGAAGGCCTCAGAGAGCTCTTTTGATCAAGGCATGGTGACACCGCACACTTCAACAACAAAGAGCAAACCAAACGAAATGTCTGAGGTTTAAATAAGACAAGTTCCTCCAATATCCTCTCCAACGATGTTCTAATTATTTGCACCTGAGCTGGTGCACCTGATTCTAATTTTAGGTATTTGAAGTAGTGATAAATGTAGGGGTGTACTTACTTTTTCCACCTGTGAAATTTGCATTTATGTTTATTTAAATTCTTCAATGGACTACAAAATGTAAATGTTTCATGACATTTGTTATATTATAAATATCACCTTTATCTATCAATATTGTTGAAATGAAGATCAAATAGCTGTATGTTGAAATATGTTGAAAAAGTCAAAACTTTACATGGGGTGTACTTACTTTTTCACGTGACTGTATATATATATATTGTTGCCGATCTCAGCGTCGGCCTTTCCCCTTACCAAGGGGGGGGAGGGGGAGGTTAGTCCCCTTGTCTTTTACGAGCCGACGGGACCCGGGACCGATGACGTCCTTCTCGGACAGCGTTAAATAGGGTTTTAGGACTATGAATTCGCTATTACCTAAGTACTAACGCTGGCCGGAAACGAGGAAATAAGCTCCGCCCGAATCACGGGTATTAGTGGAAATGCCGAGCAGTAGCGACCCGTGACCCGAGCCGTTATCAAGGACTAAACCCGATTCAAGTGGTTTGTAATCGTGCCACGCTTACCCAATGGAGGAAATGACTGAAACAGTCGGATTTGGAAGAAAGGAATAACAGAATTTATTTACACTTTGTACAATCAGAAGAAGAAGAATACACAGTGCAGCCTTATACAGTCTTAACTTATCCCTGGACAAACGGGCCCGTCACACTCAGACACACTCACACGGGGTTTGTAGTTGACCAGGTCGATGGTCCAGGGATGCGTCCAGGCAGCTCGTTCTCCGGTCCCCAACTCGCACCGCGAAGCAGATGAACCAGACGGCAGGAGCTCTCCGCGTGTCGTTTGGCACGTGCGGGACTATCACAGGGAAACGGTAGGCTGGCTTTGGCGGTTACACTCACGGCTCAGCCACGTACGTAATAAGCGGACAGTTCCAATAACCGCGAACAATGCGCTCTTCAGTATCTCACTGAGTAGCTCAATGCGCTCCTTCAATACAATTCGCTCGCGATGCGTGACTCCGTTCTCATCAAGTCCTCTCGAGTAAGCAAGCTCTCTCCAATAAGTCCTCATATGGGCAGTCCTGTTGCACGAGTCCTGTCACACGAGTCCTCTAGTCCTCTAGTCCTAGGGCTTTGTGCAAAGACTTATATAGCCTTGCTCAGTGAACCTTCCAGCACTTGCTAGATGCGTCCTTACCACGCCCTCTCAAGCCATGCCCACCGAGCTCTAGTTGGTTGTTGCCCTTACCATCACCGCCTTCTGACGCGCTGCTTGATGCGGCCACACCTCGTCCTCGCGCTCCTCCCTCTTTCCAGGCATACCTCGTGGCATTTGACTTGTTTCGAGCGAAACCAAGGGCAGCGAACGCTGCTGGCGGCCAAAGCGTAACAAACTGCCGCGGGTAGCTCAAAGCGTAACAAATTGAGGGATGCCAAATGGGGCGCGGGATCGATTATGCCCATGATGGAAATTGGAGGGTGGCCGCAAAATGAAAAGGACCTAATCTTATTATTTCTTTACACAACGCAGATGTCACTAGGGAAATGGCCTACTCTAACACATACTATGACATAACTAATTCTAATGGGCCTACGTGTTGCTTGTGGACTAACTATGGGGGCAAACCTTTAACCTTTAATGATGTTATATGTACATTGTACACTCTCAAAACCGCAACAATATATATATATATATATATATATATATATATATATGTATATATATATATATATATATATATATATATATATATATATATATATGTATATATATATATATATATGTATATATATATATATGTATATATATATATATATATATATATATATATATATATATATATATATATATATATATATATATATATATATATATATGTATATATATATATATATATATATATATATATATATATATATATATATATATATGTATATATATATATATATATATATATATATATATATATATATATATACATATATATATATACATATATATATATATATATATATATATATATATATATATATATATATATATATACATATATATATATACATATATATATATATATATATATATATATATATATACATATATATATATACATATATATATATATACATATATATATATATATATATATATATATATATATACATATATATATATATATATATATTGTTGCGAATATGGAATTTGGCCTCCATATCCGCTTGTAAATATTCCCCTATTTTCTCCAATACTCCCCAACTTTCCCCAGTCCCCCATTCCCTAGTCCCATTGCATGTAAATAACAATCAGTAGAGCCGACCTTCCCCTTATTCCCCCATTAAATGTCGTGCCCAGGTCCACCGCACCACACGTAGACAACTTTCGGACATCTTCCTAGTTATTCTTATTCTATGTCAGTTAAGGCCTCGTCTCCATTAATTATGACTCTTCGTTGCACCAGAATGTGATTATATGGCATCAGTAGTGAGTTTAGGACCTTTCCCATACCTCCTCCCATCTTCTTCCCCAAACAACAACAATAACAACAACTACAACAACAATTACAACAACAACAGAGGAGATGGCGGCGGAGCGGGGGAGGATGCGTCCTCACACCGGCTCGATTAGCTCCAGACCATGCGCTCCACGGGGTTACCCCGAAGGGGCTGGCTGTCAGCTCCTCGTCAGGGGCGGAGCCAGTAACCCCCCCCGCACGCACCCAATGAGAAGCAACGTGCCGATTCCACGAGGCGGAGCTAACGAGCCGAGGGCGTGTCACTCCCCGCCGGATATACGCAGCCGCTTGCCGGGCGTGACGTACGTGAGATGCGCCCCCAGCTTGAGACGACAAGACGCCACCTCGAGCGCTGAGAGACCTCCTGCATCTGTTGGGCCGCGCCATCCTGTCCCTGAGCACAAGGTGCACCTTGTGCTGGCCATCGAATACCCGCTTTCCTCGCCATCAATCCCCGTGTGAGTCAGTTTTTGTCCTGTTTCTCTGTGGTCTGTCGGGAATAATATAAGGTTGTGTCTAAGTGCCTGTCTTCCTATGATGTACCTCTCGTCCCTGTAATCTGACCTTCCGCCTTAATATAACCTCCTCCGGAGGTCTTGAGAACTGAACCCCTGGTGTCGTATTGTGTCATTATAACCCAGCCGGGTGTCTTCTTTTTCCTTCATTGGTCTAGCATAGCGCGATTAGTCAACCCCGGGTGCAATCGGGGTAACTTGTACGGATACGGCGGCCATCCCGCTCGGCCCACCATACCATCAAAGTCGTATCTGTAACAATTGGTGTCGGGAGTGAGATTCGAGGCCCGACCAAATTTTGAAAAAAAAAACGAATAGAGGAAAAAAAAAATTTGGTCAAAATTTGGAGCGGCCGAAATTTGTATTTGTTTTACGAAACTCGAATTTTGCAAGTCGCGCTATGGCGGATCAAGACAGCTGGGGTCCGGTAGGGGAGAGTGAAGCAGGGTCGATCCAGGACCAAAATGAGGGACAGGAGGAGAGCGAAGCAGTGAGGGCGGCAGGTTCGCAAAATAGCGCCGTCACGCACGAAGAAGCGGGCGCGCAAAATGGCGCCTCGCTGATCACCGCGCCAGCGACCGTGGCAGCGCCCCCGGTGGATTGGAATTTGTTTTTTATGCAAATGAAGGCCCTTATGGACAAGAATAATGAAGAAATGGAAAGCAGAATAATGATGGGAATGAGGGCTGATAGGGAACAAATGGGGAACCGGATGGATGCTCAGAGTGAGCAATTGGGGGTAATGAGGGACGAAGCGAGGGCTCAGAGTGAGCAAATGGGGGTAATGAGGGACGAAGCGAGGGGTACCAGTGAGGGGTTAGACAATAATTTTGAGGAGTTAGACAAGAAATTTGGGAAGATAGACAATAATTTTGAGGGGTTAGACAACGGGATAAAAGAAGTGAAAAATGGGTTAATGGGGGTAGAAAATAGAATGGCTGCCCAGGAGAATCAGATAGAGGGAGTGAAAAATGGGTTAGAGGGGTTAGAAAACAGTATGGAAGGCAAATTGAGGGACATGAGGGACCAAGCGGAAAGGGAAGTTAAACAAATGGAGCAGCAGATAGAGGGGGTCAGAATGGGGGTAGAAACCAAACTGGATGCTCACAGGGAGGAAATGGAGCAGATGAGGGTGGCATCTGGGCAGGAGATGCAAGTGATGGGAGAGGAGATCAGAAGAGGAGTGAGTGAGGAGGTCGGAGGAGTGCGCGAGGAGGTGAGGCACTGTGAGGAGCACATGGAAAAGGAGGTGAGAAAGGGGACTGTAAAGTTACAAGGGGGCATAGAGGACCTGACGCAGGAGGTGGAGCAGCTGACGGTGGGACAGACGGAGTTAGTGGAGCAGGTTCAAAGGAACACTGCGGTATTAGGAGGTTTAAAAGCGACACAGAGAGAACTAAAAGATGACTTGGTGGCGACGAAGAGGGAATGTCAGATGGTACGTGAGGGACTGACAACGAGGTTGGACGAGGTGGTAGAGGTAATGGAGACGAAGGACCGGCAGGTGAGGACGCACATGGAAACGGTCAAGGTAGCCTTGGAGGACGAGCTTGAGGAGACGTACCGGGGAATAAAAGAGGTGAAGCACAAATTAGAAGAAGTGGAAGAAGGGATGAGCGAAATTAAGAAGCGACGGAGAGGGGATAAGAAAGAAATAAAAGAGGAGATAAAAGAATTGGTCCAAAGTCTGTGTTTGGATCGTGATGACGTGCTCATTAACCGGATGAGGGATTCGCAGGTGATGGAGGAGAAGCGAAGAGGAAGAGGACCCGGTGTAAGTGGTGACCAATATGGTCGTGCGTATGATGCGCCAGGGGATTTAATAAGCTTGGGGGTCGAGATAGACCCGGGTGTTCGTGAGAGGCCGTTGGTGAAGTGTGCGACTGGTCTGGTGTGCGAAAGAGGAGGTGTGCAAGAAAGTCCGACTCTGGGGTGTGTGAGGAAAAAGTGCGTGCCAAGGAGTAGTGAGGGTGCTGGCGAGAGTGAGTCGGTCGTAGCGCGTGTGCGAGGGAGCACATGGAAGCGCGGTGTGGTAAGTGTTACAGAGGGTGTGACGGGAGAGTGTGCGCAGGAGTGTGCGCGAGAAAGGTGTGTGACGGACAGGTGCCTGAGGAAAGAGTGCGCTGTCAGAAGTAAGGAAGAGTGTCCACCTGTGGTGAGTGTTACAGAGGGTGTAACGGGAGAGTGTGCGCGAGAAAGGTGTGTGACGGACAGGTGCATGAGGAAAGAGTGCGCTGTCAGAAGTAAGGAAGAGTGTCCACCTGTGGTGAGTGTTACAGAGGGTGTAACGGGAGAGTGTGCGCGAGAAAGGTGTGTGACGGACAGGTGCACGAGGAAAGAGTGCGCTGTCAAGAGTAAGGGTGAGTGCGTTGTCAAGAGTGGTGGTGAGAGTATTGAGAGTGACAAGGAGAGTGAGTTGGTTGTGACAGGTGAGCGAGGATGTACACCTGGGATGGAAGGATGCACACCTGGAATGGTAGAGCGTGAGTGGGAATGCACGCTGGAGTTGGTGGTGAGGCACGTGGTTGGGTGTGCGAATGAGGGCACACCTGTGATTGTCACAGAGGAGGTGACCGAGGAGGGGGTGCGAAGCGGTGTATTGGTGAGGTGTGCGACCAACGAATGTGTGCCAAAGTGTTCGGTGGTCAGGTGTGTGACCAAGGCTGTGAGTGGAATGAGGGTACCTGGGTGTGTAAGGAAGGGTACGAGGAGCATGGGCACAGCTGGATGTGTGAGCAAGGAACGGGCTGCGGGGTGTAAGCGTCCAGGTGAAGCATCGACGTTACACGGGTCAAAGGTTAGGTCGACTTTTAGCCGAATCGGGCCCTCGGTGCGTGCTGGGCCTCGCTTTGAACGGCCGCGTCCGTGCTCCACTAGGCGGAGCTGGCAGCCCGATAGAAAGGGTCGTCATGGCGACCACTTTTTGTTGAGACGTGCCGGCAGGTCGAGATCGGGACATTGGATGGCTCCGCGCCGAGGTGATGCGTGGGATCTCGGCCCGGGTAAGCCCCCGTCCCTGCACCGAGTGCCGGACGCATTCAGCCGCTGGCACAAAACAACCAGCATCCATTGCTTGGCTTTACGAAGCCGGGCTTTGGACAGGGATTGGCGCACCGAGAGGCAGTAGTGAGTAGACTGGGTGATGAGGTTAGTGTTTTGGACCCAAAATTAGAGAAAAACAAAATTTGATGATTGGCAAAGGATTGGCAGTAGTGATTGGCAGATGATGGGCAGTGATTGGCCAAATTTTTGATTTGTTGAAATTTGATGTGCAAAATTGGTAGTGAGAGACCCCCGATGTGGTGGGATGGCAAATCCACCATCCCTCACAGGTGGGGGGGCAAAGGAGCAATAGTTTATGGGGTGTATGGCAGTGAAAACTAGCCCGGGTGGGTTAGGATATTGTGTGTAGGGATCTAGAGAAGATGACCTTAGGTGACGTTAAGGTTAGTTAGTGACTGATACCTGTAGTGGGGACGCAGGTAGTTTAGTGTGGATGATAATGACGTGGGAGCGCAATAGTTTAAAGGGACGACTGGGAAGCGCAAGTTTCAGAAGGGAGTAGTTAGCTGAGATGATGCTGTGTTTGTGAGAATTGAACAGGTGTGATTGCACAGGTGTGCAACTGGACAGGTGTGTGGAGCAGTGTATGAGTAGTGAGTGTGTGGATCAGCGCGAATGCGCTTGGGGAGAGAAGGGTGCAGGTGGCACCAGGTGTGAGAGCACAGGTGTGCAGGTACAGGTGTGTGGAGAGAGTTGGAGTGAGTGGTACGGAGTGGTGTGCATGGTGCGAAGGTGTGGATGGGGGAAGAGTGGACCCCTTTCACGAGCACCCGGGGCGGGTAGTGTAAGTGTTAGGTAGAGGGTGCAGGTAAATTGTGGTTGGATATTGGCATTTGTGGTGCGGTTGCAGAATGGTGTTGTGAATGGGTGCATTAGTGTTGTGGAAATGGCTGGGCGTGTAGCCTGTTAGTGTGTGTAGTTGGTTGGGCACTCCACCACTGTGAGGATGTCGGCCAGGTGAGGCCGCAGGTGGGCTCTGGGAGCCGGTAGTTGTGAGTGGGTGCCTGAGGATCCCGGGTGTGGATCGGGCAGCCCAGTGCCAGAGAGGGCACGGAGTGGGGAGAGAGCCAGAGGGCCTTCCCCTGGTAGTTAGGTTAGGGTAAGGAGCAGGTAAGCTCGGAGGCAACTGCAGTGGTGGAGGTGTGCAGGTGGGTAGACCCACTGGGAGAGGTACACGTCGCAGCCCAGAAATTGTACGAGGGCACCGGGAGATGAATCGGGGGAGTGAGACCCCAAATTGAAAAGCACCACAGTTTGGCCAATGGGAATTGGTTTTTAGAACCCATAGTGTAAGAGGGCCAATGGTTTGGCCGGAGAAAGACCCCGGGTAGTGTAAAGTTGTTAAAGTCATTTAGGAGATAGTTAGGATTGATGAACCTGTCGCACCATACGCAGCCACTTACCTGTGGTGATGATGATGACTCCACACCTGTGTTTTCTTTGTTTGTTGCAGGAAATGAGATTGCTGTGTGGATTTGTGAGACGCATCACGACGTGGATGAGACATTGGGGTGATTCCATCTCTCCCTCCCTAGGAGGGACTGATGATGAATTGGTAATGGCAAATTTTGATGTGCAGTTGGAGATGGCAAATTTTGATGAGAGTTGAAAATGGCAAATTTGATTGGTTAGGAGGGAGAGAAGACGAATTTGGTTTATGGGAGGAACGGGGAAGACAGTAGGGATGTTTGTTGATTTGTAAAGTAGATGTTTATGGGTAGTGTTGTGTTTTGTGGATACAGTAAGGGGTAAGGGAGGGGCCATGTAGGTTACCTGGTTGGGGGGGGGGGGGGGCGTACGATAGGAACGTACCTGTCTCACCTGGTTCCCATGTGCCCCCAGTGTGCATCACCTTACATTGCGTGCACTTTTGCGCCCTTACCACCTTACTCACTTGTCTGCTTCTTTTGTCTCCCACCTCCGAGGATCTGGCTTTGGGGTAGAGAGAGAGGAGAGAGAGGTGCTGGCTGCGCAGTTGTGGGCCTGCACTTTCGCTGTTTGCTGCCGGGATCGATACACCATATGGACCGCAATGTTTGTGGCCACCCACAATGGACCGCAGTTCGTTTGCGGCCAAGCACCACCCGGGGATGGACCTATGGGTCAACGTGGCACCTATGCCATACAGGTGAACCACTTTTAGTTAACACCAAGTGCACCACAAGAAGAGCAAGAGACACCTGCAGGGTTAGGGGTTGTCGAATTTATTTTTATTCCAATGAACAATGGTGACTGCACCGATTGGTGGTGGGGTGGTGCTTTTGATGCTGGGAAAGGGTGCTCTGCACGTTATTAAAGGGCCGTCGGCCACAGAGCACTCGTGGGTTGGTGTATCGATGTTGGCAAGCGCGCTCTCTCTCTATGCATAAAATCTGCATGTGTCCCTCCAAAAACAGGTCCTGGATCGTAGTGTAAATAGCAGCGTAGTCGTGTAAATAATGCTCCCTACCGGCTGTATGTTTAGTTTGAGAATTCTTTCCGGATTCGGTTATCCTGTGGGTGTGTTTCTGTGAGGAGAAGGGTGCAACGTCGCAGGGGGACATATTTACTCATTTGTGAATATCTGTAAAACTGTCGCACTCAGGGTAGAGTTAATAGTAGAGGGAACTACATTGCGTGCCACACTAAAGTAGGTAAAAATTTATCGGGTCGGGACGCCCCGAGGGTAGAGAAGGGTGCAATGTTGCGAATATGGAATTTGGCCTCCATATCCGCTTGTAAATATTCCCCTATTTTCTCCAATACTCCCCAACTTTCCCCAGTCCCCCATTCCCTAGTCCCATTGCATGTAAATAACAATCAGTAGAGCCGACCTTCCCCTTATTCCCCCATTAAATGTCGTGCCCAGGTCCACCGCACCACACGTAGACAACTTTCGGACATCTTCCTAGTTATTCTTATTCTATGTCAGTTAAGGCCTCGTCTCCATTAATTATGACTCTTCGTTGCACCAGAATGTGATTATATGGCATCAGTAGTGAGTTTAGGACCTTTCCCATACCTCCTCCCATCTTCTTCCCCAAACAACAACAATAACAACAACTACAACAACAATTACAACAACAACAGAGGAGATGGCGGCGGAGCGGGGGAGGATGCGTCCTCACACCGGCTCGATTAGCTCCAGACCATGCGCTCCACGGGGTTACCCCGAAGGGGCTGGCTGTCAGCTCCTCGTCAGGGGCGGAGCCAGTAACCCCCCCCGCACGCACCCAATGAGAAGCAACGTGCCGATTCCACGAGGCGGAGCTAACGAGCCGAGGGCGTGTCACTCCCCGCCGGATATACGCAGCCGCTTGCCGGGCGTGACGTGAGATGCGCCCCCAGCTTGAGACGACAAGACGCCACCTCGAGCGCTGAGAGACCTCCTGCATCTGTTGGGCCGCGCCATCCTGTCCCTGAGCACAAGGTGCACCTTGTGCTGGCCATCGAATACCCGCTTTCCTCGCCATCAATCCCCGTGTGAGTCAGTTTTTGTCCTGTTTCTCTGTGGTCTGTCGGGAATAATATAAGGTTGTGTCTAAGTGCCTGTCTTCCTATGATGTACCTCTCGTCCCTGTAATCTGACCTTCCGCCTTAATATAACCTCCTCCGGAGGTCTTGAGAACTGAACCCCTGGTGTCGTATTGTGTCATTATAACCCAGCCGGGTGTCTTCTTTTTCCTTCATTGGTCTAGCATAGCGCGATTAGTCAACCCCGGGTGCAATCGGGGTAACTTGTACGGATACGGCGGCCATCCCGCTCGGCCCACCATACCATCAAAGTCGTATCTGTAACAATATACATATATATATATATATATATATATATATATATATATATATATATATATATATATATATATATATATATATATATATATATATATATATAGTCGCCCCTGCAGCCTTCCGAAAGACCGCATCCCCCGGTGGATGCCACAAGACGCAACCTTAACTGTGGGGTCATCCCAATGCACCCGTAAATTTTCGCGGGCCCTGTCCAGGTGCTACAGGTGAGTGACATGGCTCGGTGGTTTTCGCCCACATTCATACAACACAACCCCTTAACCACTCATACACATTCCAAAAATCATTACGACACTTAAATCGATAGAGCACTTGTTTCACCCCCCTGCAGGACCATGGCATAGATGTCATATCACATGTGTGCATTTCTCAACTAGGCAGTGGGGAGGTACTGCACAAGTAATATGGTGGGGGTGCTTCAGGCTGTGGTGCCCGCAGTCCCAAAAACAAGTCACTTGACTCACAAGTTCATTTCCTCCCCCCAACCCCCCTTTACCTCTTGGACCCGTGACAGCCAAACAGCCCTTTCCGCCGTTACCCCGCCGGTCAGGGTCTCCACACACCAGGCTCCGTTTCCTCCTGCTTCAGCGCAGCTACACGGGTCGCCGGGAGTCTCCTTTACCCCAAAGCGCCCAAACAGAGCCTCCACCGCCGAGCTCCAATTTCCAGATACCACTGGCTGCCAGGGGTAATTGCCGCAGAGGGGGGCCGCAGGCATTGCTCCTCAGAGCTTGATCTGTACCTGCGGACACACACACACCTTCCCCACCCACAAAATCCCAAAACACATTTCCTCCCCCGCTGCCATTCACTTCTCCACACATTTCCATCGAAATGTTACAAAAAGTTGCCATGGCCTGCTTCATGTGAAATCCCCATTCACATTTAACCAATACATTTCCAAAACACAATAATCACCACTCACTCTCAGTTTCCATTCTCCACGACCACATAAAAACACATAACCACAACACCAAAACAAACGCCACCCACAAGACTCTGTGGCACACATTCCATCCCCCTCACCGGCCATGTCATCATTCTCACTCGCCCCTAACTCCAAATTATATGTCCCAAATTTAAATAGCAAGTCCTGAAGCCTGGAACAGTAACCATCAAGGCCTGACCTCTGCCTTGATGTGCAGGTATTCCGGTTGGTCAGGTCCAAAGTGCCATCCACCCTACAGAATCCCAAAATTAATCATTGGGCCTACCAAATTTTCACCAAATTTCACTTTTGTCCCCACTATACTGGCAGGTATGTGGATCCGCATCCAACCATGAACTGTTCTAAACAACTACCTGTGGTTACGACAGCTCCGCATCTCTACCATGCAAGGGTCATGGGGACAAACCGAGTAGTCGAAACGCCAACATGGCCCATGAGTGTCCATAAGGGTGCGACCCACCATCCATCCTTCGGCCCCCCTGCGAGGAACACGGCTGCACCAGCCCCAGCTGGCCAATGTGGTGAGCACCTGCTGCCAACAAACACTACCATACCTACAACCTCGTCCCTGGGGGAGACGGTCGCAGTGCGTGGCATGCCCCTCATGCCACCTACGCCGCCTTCGTCCCCCAGTCCACAGAACTGCAGCCCCCAGTGCCCACCCACACTTGACCACACCAAGGTCCAGTCGACAGCCATGCTCCACCAGGAGACTCACCCAGAGGACATGGTCCACACACCTCGGACACCCATAGCACCACGTTGACCCTCAGACCCCCAACTCCATCCCCATGATCCCGCGTCCCAAATATCGGCACAGTCGCCCCCCGCAGCCAGTTGAAGGCTGTGTCCTGCTAACCTGTAAATTTTATCACAGCCTCCAACACTTTGGTCGAAACACACCTGGATCAATAATGGTTTCACTGTGCAGTGACCACCACGGCATTTCAAAATTCACCTTAAATTTGCATCTAACCTTAGATTACCCATGCCAAACATTTTTCACATTTTACTAAACTCATCAAAGAAAGATGCTTTGCCATACACAATACACATGCCAGCCGAGCATTGCCCATATGCTCGGCACGTTACACATTCTTGATTCAACAATCCCGTGGCTCTCTTCCCAAACCAAGAGTCCACAAATCATAACGGAACATCTGTGGAAGGTCACTCTCACACCATCACGTTCCACAGATGCCCCAATGTTTGTCCGGCAGGCTATGTCCATCCCTGTCCATGCAGATCGACCCGCGTCCATAGACCAGCACAGCATGGCAGGTCACCACATGCTGGCTGTCCCAGAGTCTCAGGGAGAGGGTGTCAGGCAGCATGCCCGGGCGGTCACCACATCAGGCCCATGTTGGCCGTCCGTGGTTCCACCACGAAAGCGCGACCCACAACACCTCCCCCTAGTGGTCCTCAATATATACCATCCCAGGCTTGAGAAACAACCTCGGACCCCCTGGAGGTCTTAAACCCCACCAGGGTCCAGTGACCCTGCCGGCCCGAGCCACACGCTCGGGCTGCGCCCCGATGGACAAGGGACACCACACTCCACCAGACTCCCCGTGGGGCCCAGGTTGTACCATGCCACCCATGGCTGGACCCCACGTCCAAATCTCGCTAGCACAGCCCCCCAGCTGGCTGGCATAACAAAATTTTTAAAGGGGAAACTTTTGCCTGAGGCCATCTCCAATGACCTCTCCTGGTCCGAATCCCGCAGCCCGGGGACCAACTCCCACCATGGCTGTGCCAAATCAAATTCCCACTTTAATTTTATTTTAGATTTCCTTTTAACAATTTTTCTTTCTCGTCCCAAACCGCAGCTGCAGGTAACAACCCCCTCAGGTTGTTCTGCCCCCCCCCCCCGCAGCTGGTCCAAATTCCCTACGGGGACCAAATTTCCCGAGGCTCTATCTCCCGATCCTCCAATGTCCAAATCCAGCCCGGAGCCAACACATTCCCCCAACTGGTTCTGCAATTTCGGAGCCTCTGGTGACCAATTTGTGTTTGTGGTGATGGTCCCCTCTGTCACCTCAACCACCCCCTCGGACCGACTCACCTCCTCCCACAAACTACTTTGGGACTGATGAACCCCTACCTCCATGGGACTGTCTCAGGTCCCCAGCCGCTGTGTCACATCATTTACATCATCATTACCAATCATTTCTGGCCCCATCAGGCCTTCCCCAATAAATACCCGGTCCGGCTCCATTACTCGGACCCCCAATACCTCTACCCCTGTTGCACTGCACAACCGCCCTTGTGCTGCACCATTCCGAATTCATCCCCCCGTTGAAGTGTTGTGACATCCACCCGGCCACGATAAACCTCCAGGCCACTATGTAGGAAACATCCCCCATTACAATTTCCACATTCCCCATTCAACTGTAGGCGCTACCTGTAAATTTTCTACCTGTAAATTTTCTTCCCTAACATCCCCATTTCCTTCAATTGCCATTCCCGGTGCAATTCGCAATTTGAATTCCCCTCATGCCGATTCGAATTCTGCCACCCTTGGCTCCTCCTGGGCCACATGTGAATCATTCCTTTGTTCTTTCTTATCTCATTCGTTTGCTCACATGGGGTTTTCATTTCTTTAAACTGGGCTTCCAGTCTTTCACCACCTCCCCTTATTATCCTCCTCGATTCATTCCTTTGGGTATCCATTTTGCGATTAATTTCTCCCATCTCATTACTCACTCCCTCCATCTTTCCTTCCAACCGATCACTCATTGTGTCCATTTTATTACTCTGAGCATTCATGTCATTCCTTATTTCCCTCATGTTGTTATTCAATTCTCCCTGTTTTTCGTATATTAATTCCCTCAAACATTTCAAGAAGGCCTGGTTGTCTATGGGGGCCGTCTCTACGGCGGGGAAAGCTCCACTCCTGCTCTTCACCCCAACTACCTCCGACTCACTTTGAAGGCTCTCCGCACCTTCCATTCCTTCTTCCATACCGCTCACCTCCTCCTCCGTCAAGAGAATGTCGCTTTCCCGCGCGGATTTTACCTTAGGATCGAATTAAATTTAATGACGCTCCGTTCGCGTCTCGCAAGCCCAAACGACCATACAAATTTATCACCTCTGACTAAAAAAAAAATTCTTCCAAATTTTCCACACTCCTTGACACCAGTTTTTAATAAGGTTCAAATCCCACTCCTTGACAACAGTTGTCTGTTGTCAAAAAGTTCGTATCCCACTCCTGCCACCAGTTGTCACGCGAATCCCTTCTGTTAATACCAGGGCTGGTGGATGACCCAAATGGCTTTAATGGAGGCGACGATCAAATACGGATTCGGCTATAAAAGCACAGAGGGAAGAATGAAGAAGAAGAGAGCTACAGCGCATACCTGTAGCTCCTATCTCCTCGTTGACCGCACACGAGGTCCCGCCCGCTCACAGCACCGAGCACCGCTCCCAGCACCAAAAGCACCGCGAAGGGCCAAGCGCCACGAAGATGACAAACCAACGACCACCAGTCAGGAACGCAGGGAAGAGCGCAAATCAACCCAGGCAAGAGTCCAGCGCAGAGCAGAGAGCTAGCTTCAAGCACGAGGGGGATCTCCAACAGGAAGGGGTCCAGCGCGAAGAGAGAAAATGTCGTCCAGCCAGCCCTTTTGTCACCTTGCATGTGACGTCAATCCCTTCTCTCCCGCAACCAGAGTCTCGTCTCTCGGCCTCTCGAATGTTCTGACTGCGCTGGTGCCCTCCCCTTGGCCAAGTGCTTCCTGGCCTGTGGTGTTGCTCGCCCCTCCCCAAGACCAATCAACAGTCCTCCTGGGCATGGCTCCCAGCCTTGCGCGAGGCTCGATGCTATCCCAGCTGGTGGTGTGGCTGGCTGCGGCCCATGCGGCGGTGCCCCGATCTGGCTTCCTGCCTGTTTCCCAAAGTCGTTGTGGTAAGGGAGGGGAATTATTTAATGAGTGCACTAAGGACCTATCGAAGTGTTTAAATGAGTGCGTTGCCATAATGGACACTGGATCGGCGACAGAGGGGACGACGAACGAGGGAACTTTCTTTTGCCCAAGGTCATCTGCCAGCATCCCGGAAATCAGCAAACATTACCGCTTTACACAAAAAAGGTGCAAAAACAGATCCTTGCAACTACAGACCAATCAGCCTGCTCCCAATTATCAGCAAAGTCATGGAATCCATCATTGCTTCGGATATCAAATCCTTCCGCTTCTCCAATGGCTTGATCTCCGATCATCAATTTGGATTCAGACCAGGTCATTCTACTCTGGACATGCTGCTTCTGCTGTCTCAACAATGGATGGAGGTCCTCAATGCCAAACAGGAAATCAGAGCCGTCTCCTTTGACATATCACTTGCCTTCGATACGGTCGGGCACCCAGCTCTGCTCACCAAACTCCCCTCCTATGGTATCCATGGAAATCTCCATGCATGGCTTGCGGACTTCCTCTCTGGTCGTAGTCAACGTGTGGCCTTGAATGGATTTCTCTCATCTCCCCTTCCTGTTCAGGCTGGAGTTCCCCAAGGCAGTGTTCTGGGCCCTGTGCTTTTTCTGGTCTTTATCAATGATCTCTCCGACTCTCTGGAAAATCCTCTCTATCTCTTTGCTGATGACTCCACTCTCTTCCGCTCCAGTCCTCTTCCCTCAGATCGGCAGTCTGCAGACTGCTCACTCTCTGAAGACCTGGACAAAATCACAGTCTGGTCAAACAAGTGGAACATGTCTTTCAATCCTGACAAATCTCACACTCTTACTATGTCTCTCTGAAAAGATCAACTGGACAACCCTCCCATCTACTTTCTCAACAATCCTCTCCAATAAGTTCTGTTCCTCAAGCTTTTGGGTCTCACTATCTGCCATGATCTTTCTTGGGAAAACCACATTTCCAAGCTGGCCTCCAAAGCCAGTCGCCGACTGGGCATCCTCCGTCGTGGAAAGTCCTTCCTCGGCACATCTGAGCTCCTCACCACATACAAGGCTTTCATCCGCGGACCAATGGAATATTGTTCTCCCCTATGGGCCGGTGCTCCTGCCTCACACCTAGCTCGTCTTCACCCTGTTGAAACCAAAGCTTTCAGAATCATTGGAATCTCCCGTGATGAAGCTATCTCCGAGGGCCTTTCACTCACTCACCGCAGACAGGTAGGTGGTCTTTCTGTCTTCTACCGACTCCTCTCCGGCCTTGCTCCCCCAGCTCTCTCTGTGCTTTGTCCCCCAAATATTCCTACAGGACGCACAAGATCTGCCAGCAACCCTCTGATGGTTAAACTGCCGAAATCTCGGCTTTCTGCTCACCTTCACTCTTTCATTCCTCTTTTCTCCCGCCTCTGGAACAAACTCCCTCACTCTCTTCAATCCCACTCCTCCCTCCAAGTCTTTAAAACAGCTGTTCACCACCATCTCTTATCTTTTCCCATCCAAAACCTTGATCTTTTCTACCCCCACTAATTCACCCCAGATCCACCTTGTTTGAAATTCCAACTTCTTTCCTGGAAGTTCTGGCAGTGTCCAAATGTTTTATACCTCTCCCACCCCCCCCCCCTTCCCATACCTCCCCCCCCCTTCCCATGCCTCCCCCCCCAAAGCCCTCTCCCTCCCACAGATCTCTCGATGTCTCTGCTCTCAGATGTTGTGTTTGTGCTCCTCCCCCTCTCGCCCCATCTAGTCTACCGCTCCCCATGTTATATGTTTTATGTGTCGGTTTGTCTTTCTGTGTGATTAATGTTAGCTCTTTCACGAGCCTCGATCTTGTATGCAAAAAAAAGAAGAAAAAAAAAGAAGGCAGCCAAGAAGGCTGCAAAGAAAGAGGTAGCAAAGGCGCAGGAGGCATGTAGGAAAATGTTCGGAGAGCGCTTGGATTCGGAAGAGGGTCAGAGAGCGGTATTGAGGATTGCAAAGCAGATAGCGAAAGAGAGGTGTGATGTGATGGGGGTGAGTTGCTTGAAGGATGAAGTGGGACAAATCGTTGTGGACCCAGATGGAATTCAAGGAAGATGGAAAAGATATATGGAAATGCTGTTGATTGTTGAATACAGAGAATGAATGGGATGGCAACAGAGAGAGTAACCCAGTTTTAGCACCGGCAGAGAAGATAACTGAGAAGGAAGTTGAGGAACCTATAAAAGCAATGAAGAGTAGAAAAGCGGGAGGGCCGACGGGAGTTGTGGGAGATATGTTGAAGGCAGCAGGAAGTTGGGGTGTGAAGAGAATGACAGAGATCTGTAATCTGGTGGTGAAAGAAGGCCGCATTCCAGTGGATTGGGAACTGAGTACCCTCGTCCCTCTATACAAGGAGAAAGGTGACCCTCTGGAGTGTGGCTCGGACCGAGCGATAAAGTTATTGGAGCATGGAATGAAGGTATTGGAAAGGGTGTTGGAGAGGAGGATCAGGAAGAACGTGAAGATCGACGAAATGCAGTTTGGATTTATGCCAGGAAGAGGAACGACAGACGTGCTCTTTATTTTGAGGCAGTTGCAGGAGAAGTACATGGAGAAGAGGAAGAAGTTGTTTCTTGGGTTTGTTGATCTGGAGAAAGCATTCGATAGGGTTCCACGTGAAGTATTGACATGGGCATTGAGGAGGTTAGGAGTGGAGGAATGGTTGATTAGAGTAGTGATGGCAATGTACAAACGAGCGCGCACAGCTGTAAGGACGAAGGATGGGAACAGTGGCGAGTTTGAGGTGAAGGTGGGAGTGCATCAGAGGTCGGTACTAAGCACTACTATTTGTAGCTGTGATGGAGGTGCTGGCTCAGAACATAAAGGAGGGTTTACCGTGGGAGTTGTTGTATGCAGATGATCTGGTGTTGATTGCGGAAAGTATGGATGGACTGACTGAAGGAAATGATGAACAAGTGGAAGGAATGTATGGAGACAAAAGGTCTGAAGGTGAATATCGGAAAGACGAAGGTGATGGTAAGTGGTAAAGCATGTGGTGAGGTGGAAAGAACTGGGAAGTGGCCATGTGCTGTGTGCAGGAAGGGTGTCGGAGTGAACTCCATTCAATGTACAATGTGCGCTGAGTGGGTTCATCAAAAATGTAGTGGTCTGAGAGGGTCATTAACCAGTGTGGCAGCTACATTCAAATGTGAGGTGTGCACAGAGGGAGCTGTAGATGGAGGAAATGTTGAGTTGGATCTTGGAGACGGCGTGAAGCTGGAAGGTCTGAAAACATTTTGCTACCTCGGAGACATGCTGAATGGAGAAGGGGGATCAGACTCGGCAACGGTTGCTGAAGTGAGATGTGCATGGAAGAAGTTTTGGGAACTGAGTGGTGTGCTGATGAGGAGGGGAGTGTCGTTGAAGCTGAAGGGAAAGGTGTATGCTGCACGTGTGAGAAGTTTTATGATTTATGGGAGCGAGACATGGGTAATGAACGTAGAGCAACAACGAAGGCTGGAAAGGGTGGAAATGCGAATGTCCCTCTGTGTATTCTCTGTGCTGGAAAGGGTGGATGCCTCTGTGCTGGAAAGGGTAGATGTGCGGAGTATTGTTGAGAGAGAGGAAGACAAATGATGAATTGCGAAAGATGATGGGAATAGAGCCTGTGATTGATGCTGTGAAGAGGAACAGGTTGAGGTGGTTTGGTCATGTGTTGAGGAAGGATGAAAGTGACGGGTTGAGAAGAGTGATGGAAATGAATGTAGAAGGAATTAGAGGATGGGGAAGACCGAGAAAGACTTGGCTAAAGATGGTGGAAGAAGAAATGCGGCAAAGAGGTTAACAAGGAGAGATGCAGAAACTAGGGCAAAATGAAGAAGATTGTCATGGGGACCGCAAGGATAACCCCTGCTCTTGCAGGGAAATGGCCTTAAAATGCCTGTTGTTGTTTGTTGTGTGTGTATATGTGTATATATATATATATATATATATATATATATATATATATATATATATATATTGTTGTGGAAATGGGAATTGTGTTTTTTTTTGTTGTAAAAAATATCACCCTCCTTCCTCCAGTTGTGTATAAAGGTCAAAGGGCGTCCCGTAGTTAGGTCATATACAATCACGTTAGCCAATCATAGATTTCCTCCTTGTTGGTTGTTATTTCCTTATTCTGTGTATTAGGTTAAGGCTTTGTCTTCCATTAATTAATACTCCATTGCATCGAATTCAAATAGAGTAGATTCCCTTTCATTCCCATTCCTAAAGCCTTTACTACCAACTGCATTTGCCTCCATTGAGCACGCGGTCGGCTCGGAGAAGAAAGGCGTGTCTCCACCTCGTCATAGAGGGGAGGAGTGAGCCAGCCCTTGCCGACCAACCCAGAACGAGGGGTTTGGCTTTGAGAGGGCGGAGGAAGAGCGATCGGGGAGGTTCGAAAAGGTTCAAGGGTGGGGCTATATATAACCCGCGGGAGACGCCCCCACCTCAGATGAGTCGAGATGAGTCCAGATGAGCTACGGAGATGAGTCAAGACGAGCTTCAGAGAGAGAAGAGAGACGCACAAAAGACGAGCTTCAGAGAGAGATGGGAGACGCGTCCTGAGATGAGCCAGAGAAGCGGCAGATGAGCATCAGCCTTGAAATCCACCACCACCAACTCGGAGCCACGCAGCTTTGACTCCGCCAGGGTGCTCGTATCGCGGCAGCCCGCACGACCGCAGCTAGGGCGTTGACGGCGGCTGCTGAACGTGCCGATCGAGGAAGGGCGGCGGCTGCTGACTCCCGGGCCGACCGTGCTCCGGTTTGAGCAGAGCGTTCCTCTTCTTCCAGTCCTTCCATTCCTGCCTGCAATTTCCCCATTCGTGTGAGTTTGCTCGTAGTCTGTTTTGTGTGTCTTGTCCTGGGGTATTAATTAAGACTGCATAGGTAAGCTAAGGTGCACTGTGTCCGCTTCTTCTTCTTCTTCTGTTTTTACTTTATTATCCTTCCTTCTCCTTGGTTCCTCTCATTGTGTAAATAATAGTAATAAATATAGTAGCATTTCCAACCCTTTTGCCTTCGTCTTCCTCTTCTTCACATCGTTGTCGTTTTGGTGATTTCCCAATTGAATACCGGTGGCACGATTTGGCCAACGTTTAAGGAATCGGGTCTAGTCTTGATTAATGGCTCACGCCGCAGTTCGCTTGGCTCGGCGCAACATCCATTGCGCTGCGGCCGTGAGCGGGGGATGTTCCTTCGCGTACCGGGAAGCGCTGGTATTTAGGTCATAGGACTTGTGGGCCTAAAACCCTACCCAGCGCCGACCGGGCGTGGCGTCATACCCCCGGGACCACGTCGGTCAGTAACAGACGAGGGGCTTAATCCCCCCTCGATAACGGGAACCGAGGCCGACGTCGGGTTCCGTAACAATTGGTGTCTGGGAGTGAGATACGGACCTGAAGTGCTTAGCGCGCTCAAATTACGAGTGGCTCGAGATTGTATTTTAACATCCTAAATTTAACATCGTGCCATGGATAGTCAAGGCGACGGGATACCGGTGGGGGAATTAGAGGGTGTAGAGTCGACCCAGGACCTCGGGGAAATATATGTGGGAGAAAGGGAAGAGGAGCGCAATGAAGATCTGGTTGCAGAGGCTTCAGGTGCACAAAATGGTGCTCTCGCGCACGTGGTTGTGGAGGCGCAAAAGGGCGCTTCACACGTGGTTGCGGCAGCCGAGCCCGAGATGCCAGAGTACATGCGAGTCTTTATGATTCAAATGATGGCAAAAATGGATGCCCAAAGTGATAAATCCACCCGAGAGCGAAGAGAAATGGGTGGCCAGATGGAAGATGGGTTAAACAATTTGAGGAATGACATGGGCAATCAAATCGGGGGATTGAGAGATGGGTTAAGTAATATGGGAAATCAAATAGGGGAATTGAGGAATGATATGGGAAGCCAAATCGGGGGGCTCGATGGAAAAATCGGGGGGCTAGAAGCCAAATTTTGGGGTTTAGACAACAAATTTGAGGGTTTAGACAATAAATTTGAGGGGTTAGACAACGGGATAAAAGAGGTAAAGAATGGGTTAACGGGGCTAGAAGATAAGATGAAAGGCAAATTGCGGGAGATAGGGGAGCAATCCGCCCGGGAAATCAAACGGATGGGGAACCAGATAGAGGAGGTGAAAATCGGGTTGGAAGGTAAACTGGATGCTCAGAGGAAGGAATTGGGACAGATGAGGGCGGCATCTACGAAAGAAATGGGGGAGATGGGGGAGGAAATAAGACGAGGTGTAAGCGAGGAGGTCTCAGGAGTACGCGAGGAGGTAAAGCGAGGTGAGAAGCGTATGGAGAAAGAGGTGAGAAATAGTACGGCTAGGTTACAAGGGGGCATAGAGGAGTTGACGCAGGAGGTGGAACAGCTGACGGTGGGACAAAAAGAACTAGTGGGGCAGGTGGAAAAGAACACTGCGGTACTAGGAGGGTTAAAGGCGACACAAAACGAAATCAAAAATGACTTAATAGCGACGAAGAGGGAATGTCGGATGGTACGTGAGGGACTGACAACGAGGTTGGACGAGGTGACGGAGGCAATGGAGACGAAGGACCGGGAGGTGAGGACGCACATAGAAACGGTCAAGGTGGCCTTAGAGGACGAAATTGAGGAGACGCACCGGGAAATAAAAGAGGTGAAGCAAAAATTAGAGGATGTGGAAGAGGGGGTGAGTGAAATTAAGAAGAGACGGAGGGAAACTAAGAAGGAGATAAGGGAGGAGGTGATGGAATATGTACAAGGTCGGTGCTCAAATCGTGATGGTGTGCTCTCTAACCAGATAAAGAGATTGCAGGTGGCGAAGGAGGTGCGACGACGAGGTACCGAGGTGAGTGACGGTATACTCGGAAATGTACATGGTGTGAGGGGAGATTCAGTCGGCTTGGGGGTTGGTTTGGACCCGGGTGTTCGTGAGAGGCCGCTGGTGAAGTGTGCGACAGGTACAGAGTGTGACGGAGGAGGTGTGCGAGAATGTCCGACTAGGGGGTGTGTGAGAAAAAAGTGCGCGCCGAGGAGTGAGTGTGCTGTCGAGAGTGAGTTGGTAGTAGCGCGTGTGCGGGGGGGCACATGGAAGTGCGGGATGGGGAGTGTTACAGGAGATGTGACGGAAGAGTGCACACCTGTGGTGAGTGTTACGGAGGGTGTAACGGGAGAGTGTGCACAAGTGGATGCGCGAGAAAGGTGTGTAACGGACGGGTGCATGAGGAAAGAGTGCGCCGTCGAGAGTAAGGGTGAATGCGCGACCGAGAGTGGTGGTAAGAGTAGTGAGAGTGACACGGAGCATGAGTTGGTTGTGGCAGGTGAGAGAGAATGTACACCTGGAATGGAAGGATGCACACCTGGAATGGTAGAGCGCGTATGGGAATGCACGCTGAAGTTAGTCGTCAAGCACATGATTGGGTGTGCAAGTGAGTGCACACCCGTGGTTGTCACAGAGGAGGGGGCGCGAAGAGGTGTGTTGGTGAGGTGTGCGAACGACGAGTGTGTGCTAAGGTGTGCGGTGGTCGGGTGTGTGAAGAAGTCTATGAGTGAACCTGGAGGGTGTGTCAGGGAAGGTGCAATGACTAGGAGCATGGGAACGGCTGGATGTATGAGCAAGGAACGGGCTGCGTGGTGTAAGCATGCAAGTGGAGCATCGACGCTAACCGGGTTAGCGGTTAGACCGACTTATAGCCAAAGCGGGCCCTCGGTTTGTGCCGGGCAGCTTCGTGTGCCGCGGGGACCCGCGGGGATCGTGATCGTGGCGGTTTCGAAAGAACCGCCGTGCGGGATCCACGCCGGGCCGCGCTCTGAACGGCCGCGTCCGTGCTCCGCCAGGCGGAACGGGCGGCCCGGTAAGAAGGGTCATCATGGCGACCACTTTTTGTTGAGGCGTTCCGGCAGGGCGAGATCGGGCCATTGGACGGCTCCGTGCCGAGATGGTGCGTGGGATCTCGGCCCGAGTAAACCTCCTTCCCTGCACCAAAGGCCGGACGGATCCAACCGCCGGCACCAAACAACCCGCATTCATTGCTCGGCTTTACGAAGCCGAGCTTTGGAGATGAATTGGCGCACCGAGAGGCTCAAGTGAGTAGACGTGTAATGATGATAGTGTTTTGGACCCGAAATTGAAAATAGTGGATATGATTGGCAGAGATGATTGGCAGATGATTGGCAAATTTTGATTAGTTGGAATTTGGATGGGCCAAATTGATAGTGAGAGATACCCGATGTGGTGGGATGGCAACTCTGCCATCCCTCACAGCGGGGGCAAAGGAGCACTAGTTATGGGGTTGGCAGTGAAAACTAGCCCGGGAGGGTTAGGATATCGTGTGTAGGGATCTAGAGAAGATGACCATAGGTAACGGTAAGGTTAGGTAGTGACAATGATACCTGTAGTGGGGACGCAGGTAGATTAGTTTGGATAATAATGACGAGGGAGCGCAATAGTTTAAAGGGGCGACGGGGAAGCGCGAGTTTTAGCAGGGCAACAGGTATGTCAGATGATGCCGTGTGTGTGTGTAAAAATGCATGGTGAATTGTATTGAGCATGGAAGTGTATGGAGCAGTGAGTGAGGAACAAGTGGGATTGCACAGGTGTGCAACTGAACAGGTGTATGGAGCAGTGTATGAGTGAGTGATGGTGATGTGGGTTGTGTTGACCAAATGGTCCCAGGAGGAAGGAGGGTGCAGGAAGCACCAGTAGGAGAGATTGCACAGGTGTGCAACTGCAGGTGTATGGAGAATGGTCGTGCGGAATATATGGAGTATGGAATGGATGGTCGTGGAGTGAGTATGGTGGAAACTGTGGAGTGGAGTGGATGGTGCGAAGGTGTGAATGGGGGAGGAGTGGACCCCCATCACGAATACCCGGGGAGGGTAGTGTAAGTGTTAGGTAGAGGGTATAGGTAAATTGTGGTTGGATATTGGCATCTGTGGTGCGTGTGGAAGAATGGTGCTTGGATGGGTGCATTAGTGTTGTGGAAATGGCTGGGCGTGTGGCCTGTTAGTATGTGTAGTTGAATGGGCACTCCACCACTGTTAGGATGTCGGCCAGGTGAGGCCGCAGGTGGGCTCTGGGAGCCGGTAGATTTGTGGATGGGGCCTGAGGATCCGGAGGACGGACCCGGGTAGCCCAGTGCCAGAGAGGGCACCGAGTGGGGAGAGCGCCAGAGGGCCTTCCCCAGGTAGATAGGTTAGGGTAAGGAGCAGGTAAGCTCGGAGGCAACTGCAGTGGTGGAGGTCTGCAGGTGGGTAGACCTGCTGGGAGAGCCACACGCCCCAGTCCTGAAATTGTGCAAGGGCACAGGGAGTTGAATCGGGGGAGTGAGACCCCAAATTGAGGAAGCACCACAGTTTGGTCAATGGGAATTGGTTCTTAAAACAGCATAGAGTGTAAGATGGACAATGGTTTGGCAGGGAAAGACCCCAGGTAGTGTAAAGTGTGTTAAAGTCATTTATGAAGTAGTTAGGATTAAGAATCTCCTCGCACCATCTACATCCACTCACCTGGGATGACGTACCTCCACACCATGCCAGGTTGTTTTTATTATTTTATTGTGCAAATGTTTTGGAATGTGAGACGCATCATGACGTGGGTGTGACATTGTGCTTTGTTGTTCCATCTCTTCCTCCTTATGAGGATTGATGATGAATTGGGTGATGGCAAATTTTGGATTAGTGGGAGTGGTGACGAATTTGGCATCGGGGAAATATGGGGAAGACGTGACGATAGCGACGGATTTGTAAGGTGGAGTGTAATGTGTAGATTTTTGTAAATATGGGGTAAGGGCAAGGGTAGAGTAGGTGACAGGGGTGGGTGACGTACGGTAGGGACGAGCTTTCTCACTTCGCTCTCCATACGCACCTCGTCTTGCATTGCCTTTATTGATGTGTACCCTTGTGACCTTACCCCTCGCTCACCTGTCTCCCCCCCCCCCCCCCCCCTGTCTCCCACACGAGGACTGGGCACCGAGGGGAGCGTGCGGGAGTCCGCCATTGTGCGCCCGAAACTCCCGGAACCAGCTGTCTGCATCGATGCACCACCTTATGGACCACATGTCTGTGGCTGAGCACCACTTATGGACCCCATGGGTTGGGGCATGGCCCCTCTGCTGGAACCGGCCATGAAGGCCCGAGATCTTGTTGGCGGACCTTGGTTGCAGGGCACC
The DNA here is from genome assembly GCF_964187855.1 of Myxine glutinosa. Classification (NCBI taxonomy): domain Eukaryota; kingdom Metazoa; phylum Chordata; class Myxini; order Myxiniformes; family Myxinidae; genus Myxine; species Myxine glutinosa. Next base: position 61,413,348 of record NC_136268.1, on the reverse strand, counting down.
GATGCCACACAGGTGAACCACAATAGTCGGCCCTGTGGGCCATAAATAAATAGAAATGGACATGGTTGTGCACTTTTATTTCCACCAAATAGGCCGCCAGCAAAGAAGAAAGACAACATCAGGAAGAGAACAATAGCCAGCAGAGGGAGCCGAAGAGCAAGACACCACCAAGGGTTTGTTTGGTTATTTTTATTATGAACTGTGGTGACTGTGCACCGATTGGTGCTTGATGGTGTTTTGGTGCGTTTTGGGGTGCTTCATGGTGCGTCGATGCAGGGCAAGCTGTCTCCCCCCCAAAAAAAGAACAATCACAGGTCCTGGGTTGCGTGTTGTAAATAAAATAGCGTCAATTGTAAATAATGTGCCCCCACCGTAAGTGTTTAGTTTGAAGACAATTCCGCAATTCGGTTAGCTGTGGGCGTGAGTCTGTTAGGTAGGGTGCAATGGAGCAGCGGGACATATTTATTTGTGTTTTAAAACTGTCACACTCAGGGTCAGGTTAAATCTAGAGGGAACTACACCTACGTGCCACACTAAAAGTAAAAGTAATAGGCCCGGGACGTGCCTAAGAGGAGGAGGGTGCAGTGTTGTGGAAATGAGAATTGTGTTTTTTTTTTGTTGTAAAAAATATCACCCTCCTTCCTCCAGTTGTGTATAAAGGTCAAAGGGCATCCCTTAGTTAGGTCATATACAATCACGTTAGCCAATCATAGATTTCCTCCTTGTTGGTAGTTATATCCTTATTCTGTGTATTAGGTTAAGGCTTTGTCTTCCATTAATTAATACTCCATTGCACCGAATTCAAATAGAGTAGATTCCCTTTCATTCCCATTCCTAAAGCCTTTACTACCAACTGCATTTGCCTCCATTGAGCACGCGGTCGGCTCGGAGAAGAAAGGCGTGTCTCCACCTCGTCATAGAGGGGAGGAGTGAGCCAGCCCTTGCCGACCAACCCAGAACGAGGGGTTTGGCTTTGAGAGGGCGGAGGAAGAGCGATCGGGGAGGTTCGAAAAGGTTCAAGGGTGGGGCTATATATAACCCGCGGGAGACGCCCCCACCTCAGATGAGTCGAGATGAGATACGGAGATGAGTCAAGACGAGCTTCAGAGAGAGAAGAGAGACGCGCAAAAGACGAGCTTCAGAGAGAGACGGGAGACACGTCCTGAGATGAGCCAGAGAAGCGGCAGATGAGCATCAGCCTTGAAATCCACCACCACCAGCTCGGAGCCACGCAGCTTTGACTCCGCCAGGGTGCTCGTATCACGGCAGCCCGCACGACCGCAGCTAGGGCGTTGACGGCGGCTGCTGAACGTGCCGATCAAGGAAGGGCGGCGGCTGCTGACTCCCGGGCCGACCGTGCTCCGGTTTGAATGGAGCGTTCCTCTACTTCCAGTCCTTTCATTCCTGCCTGCAATTTCCCCATTCGTGTGAGTTTGCTCGTAGTCTGTTTTGTGTGTCTTGTCCTGGGGTATTAATTAAGACTGCATAGGTAAGCTAAGGTGCACTGTGTCCGCTTCTTCTTCTTCTTCTGTTTTTACTTTATTATCCTTCCTTCTCCTTGGTTCCTTTCATTGTGTAAATAATAGTAATAAATATAGTAGCATTTCCAACCCTTTTGCCTTCGTCTTCCTCTTCTTCACATCCTTGTCGTTTTGGTGATTTCCCAATTGAATACCGGTGGCACGATTTGGCCAACGTTTAAGGAATCGGGTCTAGTCTTGGTAAACGGCTCACGCCGCAGTTCGCTTCGCTCGGCGCAACATCCATTACGCTGCGGCCGTGAGCGGGGGGTGTTCCTTCACGTACCGGGAAGCGCTGGTATTTAGGTCATAGGACTTGTGGGCCTAAAACCCTACCCAGCGCCGACCGGGCGTGGCGTCATACCCCCGGGACCACGTCGGTCAGTAACAGACGAGGGGCTTAATCCCCCCTCGATAACGGGAACCGAGGCCGATGTCGGGTTCCGTAACAATATATATATATATATATATATATATATATATATATATATATATATATATATATATATATATATCTTCTCTTCTCTTCCCTTCACTCTATATCATAAAAGAAAGTTTTGTTTGTTTGTCTGCGCAAGCTAGTCTCCTGAACAGTGAAAGATAGGAGGAAACCTCTAATACAAAAAATGTCGGGACGGGCCCGGGAAGGTTTTAGGCTTGGTGGCGAGGCCGGTTGAGGCCGCTGCAGCCAGGCCGGGCCCATTTCGCAATTAAAAGCTGAGCTGAATTATAGTAGTCAATCTTCTACGGCCACGAGTAAAAGCTGAATTATGGTAGTAAATTCATTCAAAAAGAACCAAAAAATGCCGGGACAGGCCCCGGGAAGGTTATAGGCTAGGTGGTGAGACCGGTCGAGGCCGTTTCGCCTGAGCTGGGCCCATTTCACAATTAAAAGTTGAGCTGAATTATCGTAGTCGATCTTCTCCGGCCGCGAGTAAAAGCTGAATTATAGTAGTAAATTCATTCAAAAAGAACACGGGCAACGCCGGGTGCTTTCGGCTGGTGTATATTTTTTATATATACACCTGGCCTCTGCATTGTTAAATGCTCTGCGTCGCCCCACAGGTGGGAAGGTGGGATTATTTGGGTCCATGAAAGTAGTTGTGGTCGTAGTCACAATATTTATAGGTATACAAAAAATACACATTTGTATTGCAGTTTTGTTGTTTTCCAACACCTCTTATTGAACAAATTTGTTTCTCAATCTTTGGCTCCATATCACTTTGATTTGTCATTATCCCTAATTGAAATGTTAATTTTTCACTTTGAAATCCTGAACTTTTCTTTCTAATGAGTTGTTTCTCCTGCCTGGCAAGACGATGACAGCGGCTCTGCAAAGATTTTCCATTGAAGTTTCACCTGTGGATGACAGCACCCCACGCATTGTAGTGAACCATGGGATTCACTGGCTTGAATACACAGAGGGACAGGTAAGAACGAATGAGAATGTTCTTTGCTTAAACATTTGCTCGTTATGGCCGCAAGCAAACAGTCTATAAAGAGAATATATGACAGCTAACACATACGAGATGTTAAAATAGTCTTTTCTGACATTTTATAATCTGATTATTAAACATTGATTTGCTGGTATACATCCATGAAATAGAGGAGGAAATACATTAACCTTCAGCAAAAAGAGGAGTAGTTGAATTATTTATTTTTAAGTGTTGTTGATGCTATTTTGTTAAGTCACACTAGAATACGTGTTGAGAATATCATGTCAAATTTGGAAGCTCATTGGTACCTTTATTAAGTCTACTGAACAAATTGTCGGGATTTGGTATGGATGCTTTTGGGATCTGAGTTTTGGATGCGGAGTACAGAGATTATTGATATAGGCTACTAACTGAATAGTTAATACATCTTCTGTTATCCTCCTGATCAGAGTCTAAATGGTCACTTTAAAATCCATTTTTAGAATATCAAATTGACAAACTGTCCTATTATCCTCATTTTCACTTCTCATTTATCAGCAAAATTGTAAAAGCAAGTCATCAATATGACTGAAATTTATGGAAAAAGACAGGGGGAGGGTGTGTACTAGCAGGATAGCCAAGAGGTATGTGCTCTCACCTTTGAGCTCTCTCTCCTCGGTGTGAATATCAATGCAGCTATAAACTGTCATCTTGGTGTTTTGCAGGCAGGGTGATACTGATACATGAATGGGTGTCTCCTCCATCAGAAGGGCATTAGGCTGGAGGACTCGTCTGCCAGCACTGGTTGTTGGTGGGCACCCTGGCTAAATTCCAAATTATTGTCGCCTTCAGTCGGACGTCAGGCCTGACCAGACAATTTGTGAAAAACTTGGTCCATAAACGTTCTCCGGCTGAAACCCACAAGAACATGGGATTAATTAGGGCCATTAAACAAGTAGTAGTAGTAGTAGTAGTAGTAGTAGTAGTAGTAGTAGTGGTAGTGGTGGTGGTGGTTAAATACAGGAAGAGGATGTTTTTCTATCGTAGCATCATGCCTGTTGTGTCATGTCCAAAACCTATTAATTTAATTTCTCGATTTACTTATCTTCAATATGATGAACTTCCATTTTTACCATTGACGTAATCTCACTTAGCATCTGCATAAACTTAAACTTAAAAACTGCATTAACTGCATTAACTGCATTAACTTACTTTATAGGCAGAGAGTTTGGTGAGGGTACCAGCACACGATGGCCAAAAAGTTTTTTGAATTATACACCGTCATACTTAGAGCCTGGTTTTGGCTTAGTGGTTCGGGTGCCGGCTTGGGATCCGAGGATCCAAGGGTTTGAATCCCGGTCGATCTCTAAATTAACACCAGGGGGGTTGACTCAGCCTGTCATCCTTCCGAGGTCGGCAAATTGAGTACCAGTTCACTGATAATTCCCTGTGTGTCACAAGAGGCGACCAACAGGGTTGGCGGCAGAAAGGGCATCCGGCCATAAAACATTACTTCAAAAAAGGGGACCATGGTGCCTGAAAAAGGCCAACCCCTGCTGGCCTCTAAAGGTGGTTCACACTGTCATACTTAGTTAAAGATACTTAGGGTAGACCATGTGGAGCTGCATCATCGGGCAGAGTGTATAGTTCGACCGAGGGGATAAAGGTGGTGGCGAAAAAGAGTTGGACCTTCAACTCCAGTGTAAAAGGCTGTGTGGGCTCATTTGTGCACAGTCGACATGACAGATGCTCCCTGCTGCTCAGCGTCTATCCCCACCTCACTTCTCCCCACCGGGGCACCAAAAACCCGCCACGACCGCTTGTACTCTTGCTTTGTGGATGTTCTGGACTATGCCAGCTGTGGACGACCAAGCCATGCCAGACGATCTAGCCGTTGGAGTTGCCCTAACCACTTGTTGCTTGGTGATTAATCGTCCTTTAAATTACAGATTGGGTTTGGTGCATGAAGTTCCCGGCACAAAAAGTACCCGTGTCCGGCACAGTATCTGCTTGTACCGCCATTTGTTTGCTGGCTGTGAGGGAGTACCAGTACGTCGCTTAACATGCTCGGATATTCCACCAAAGTACGGTAACGTGGCAAATAGGCCTGCAACCCATCTGAACTGGTGGACCGGTGTAACGACTTTGACAGTAGTTTGTCAGGATTCGGACCAGGCAACTGGGCTAGCCTGGCAACTGCAGCAATATATACAAATAAAAATAGAATTTCAATGTTACCTTGCATTGCATATATTAGGATAATCATGAGATGTACTATATTCTTAGAGTGTTGGTGCTGCTAAAGCAGTTTCCTGGCATCAGTTAGTCTTGGTGGTTTGCCATTGCTTTGCCAGAAGGCAGGAATTGGTAATTTGTTCAGGGTGCTGTGACAGCTCGCACAATCTCCGTGAAGTACACGGTGAGATATTTAACGCCAGATTGAGGACCCCACTTAAATGTTCAATCTGGCAAATCCCCCTCTCCCATCCCACAGCAACTTAACTAGTCATTTGCACTCTCATATCCGAAAAAGGTGTGCGTGCATGTAAGTTATTAATTCTGATTAATTTAACACATCACCGTCAATACGCCTTCTATTCAACGTTTACTCGGCACCTGAAATGTCACACTCCTCATCTAAAAGTCTGATTCAGAGTTGTTGCCCATGTAATCAGTGCTTCATTTGTTCTGACAGTTATCTCCACAGGCCCAAATATTCCATGCTTGGAAGAGTCACTTTTGCACATGAACGTCATCCACAGCACTGGGATGCTCTGCATACGCTTAGTGTATTAGACTATTCGAGTATGATTGCAGCATCTGCAGGGAGAGTCGTGAGCGTTTCACTCAGAGCTCCATATTCAGCATGGTGCCAGCCTTTTCCATACTCCTTTGGAGTAATTGGTGATGCTTCGAGTGCTTTTAGCCAAATTATTGTCTGGTAATTGGAGCATTTGGCATGAAGAATCGGGCCGTCCTTTGTTGTTTATAGCAGTGATTCATTTCGCCTCTGCTTTTTACAAAAGTGCTGGAAACTTGGACTGTTGCTATCTTTCCCAGATAATGCTTTGCAACCACAGACTCCTCGACCACCATGGAGGTCTCTTGCTCGATGGGAATTTCCCTCCCACTGGTTTCATGATCCATGAAATTGTCTTTCTCTTTTGTAAGGAGCTTCAATGCCTTAGCCTTTCTAATTCCAGGTATACTATTTGTGGAATCACATCCGGTCAGTGCAGCAGTTCTGATGAGCTGTTGCACACATTTTGCCCATATACTGCATGGCAGTTTTATGGATTGGTATCTAACGAGACTGGTCTTTTACACCAGTCTATAACTATAAAGTTATATTTTATCTTTTAAGTAGGTATGATAGGGAGTACAAATTGCAGGATTTGGATTTGCGTGTCAGTTTCCTCCTGACTTGAACAAAGTTTGTTAAACTGGCGGCCTTCGGCAGAGCAAAAGAGGATCAAGACGGGTTAATGCCCAAAATGTCGGCTTCTCCTTGCTTCCCACAGTGGTTAGCATACCCCGATCAATGTTCTCTTTATTCCATCCATCGACCATCATTCTACCTGTCCACTGAGGCGGAATGACACTAGTCCTCACCATGAAGATCTTTATTTTCCACATTTCTGCAGTATTCTCTTTGACGAGATCAGTGTCATTGGCTTCAAGTGCTTTTTGCACGCCTATCGTCAAGGAGGAGATTCTGCCATCATCCACCTCATCATCTTCGGTCTTGCAAGCCATAGGCAAAAGTCTTGCCATCAAAGACATCCATTGACCTTGTGTGAAAGGTTGTGAGCTCCCTGTAGTACAGCGGATAAGCTCTCATATTATAACAATTGTGCATTTTATGAGAAAAGCATGAAATTTCTAGCATAGTTAGTTATATACCATAAGGTTTATTTTCAGATGTGGAGGGAAGTCAGATTTGACCTCTGAGGACCGTGAGAGGTCAAATCCAAAATGGCCACCAGTCCACCAGGTCTAATGTTCAAACGCGCTTAATTTTGGAACCAAACAGTGTAGAAAAACATTTTAGGTGTCATTTCCAACTAAATTGGGGATGCCCATTCATTTGGTGATACTTTTGAGATCGCCAGAACTCAAGGGCATGCATTTAGGTCAAGGTCAAGGTCAAATTACATTGAATATCTATTTTTATGATACTGCAGTTGGGACTGCTATTGGAAAAAGTTCATTTGAACTTTTAAAACTTAATTTTTTCAGGTACAGGGATAGGTACAGAACACCCCAAAGACCAAAAATGATGAAAAAAAGTGTTTACACTGCAAGGAATGATGCAATAACCTCTGAAAAATAACTGTAGTTAACCAAGTATGTCCACCAAAGCTTACATTAAATCAAGTGCAATGAAAATTGGTAATGATCAAAATCTAACAGTCTCCAGAACAGAAGCAGAGTGCAGTGCACTTGTGTGCAGCTTTGGCACACTTGCAGCGTCCAGTGCACCCTTTCTTGCAGCCACAGTCGATCAATTCATGGCACGATTTTGATGCTTCAGGAAGAGTGGTCCAAAGAGGCTGCCACCCAGTTGTCTCCTTTGTCCAGCCCCAGTCAGATGGGTCTGGCATCTCTGGATCCATGACCAATGCCTGGTTCCAACAGTTGGCCTGGTAGCAAGTGCACTTGATGTGCTGCTTGAGTGCTGCCTGGGTTGGAGGAATGTTCTCTGGAGTTCTACACTTCTGTGTGAAGAGCTGTTTCCTGGCATCATTCACTTCCGTGCTCTCACTGGTTCGGTCGTACATCAGCACCACAAATCGCTCCAGCAGTAACATTGAGCCTTCAGTGACCTCACTTGGCATGCCTAGGAGTTCATTGAAAGCATCATTCACCTCTGGGAAAGACTTCCAAGTTTCCCAGGCAGTCTTCTTTCTTCTGCCAGCGAATGCAGATACAGTATCACACCCGGTGAAAGTGTGAAAGACTGGGAGAGTCAGACACTGTGTTGGATTCAATGTGGCAACCATTTCGTGAACAGCTATGTACCGAAAGCTTTACCCGACACCAAAGGCAACCCACAGCTCATCAGGAGCATCCCCAATTTAGTTGGAAATGACACCTATAATGTTTTTCTACACTATTTGGTTCCAAAATTAAGCACGTTTGAACATTAGACTCAGTGGACTGGCGGCCATTTTGGATTTCACCTCTCACGGTCCTCAGAGGTCAAATCTGACTTCCCTCCAAAACTGAAAATAAACCTTATGGTATGCACTAACTACCGGTATGTTAGAAATTTCATGCTTTTCTCATAAAATGCACAATTGTTGTTGTTATCCGCTGTACTATTGTTATCAATACGTGCTATCAATTTACTGCCATAGCTATTTGACTCGATGATCAGATGTTCAATTAACGTATTTAGTCATAGCATTAAAACTTGATGCTGTGTAAATGTAGAGTATTTTGTTGACCATTCAGGATATACGATATAGATTTGTGACCATACTATGTTAATAGAAATAAATAGCCCCGAGTGGCCTGACGGTCATCTCTTGAGGCTGTAGTTCAGACCTCTGCTGATTTTGGGGGACCCCCTGCGAGCCCCCGAACCCAAAATCGAAAAATCTAAGACTGAGCGATCCCGCAGACCATCAAGTAGAAGGGCTGCATCGGGTTTCAGAGCAATTGGTAAATAAGGGATGAGTGGGGATCCGAAGTTTTGGAGGGGTGGGGGTTAACTTCCCCCCCCCCCCCCCATCCCTCTCCACGAAAGCCCCTTGATCTGAAATCGAAAAATCTAAGGCTGAACCATCTTGTGGACCATCGGGTAGAAAGGTTGTATGGGGTTTCAGAACAATCTGTTGGTAGATAAGAGACAACTATGGATCCGAAGCTTCAGGGAGTAACTCCCCCCTCACTTCCTTGGGAGGCCCCATGATCCGAAATCGAAAAATCGAAGCCTGAGCGATTATGAGGGCTACTGTCTTGTATTCATGTGTCAAGTTTCAGAACTATCGGCCAGGTGATGAGGAGTATAAAAAATAGCAAAAAGTTACCGTGTGACCGGACAGACATCCGGACATCATGACCCATTTTATAAGTTCATCTCTTCGAGCATCAAGATGAGATAACCTAATAAATATATGTTTTGCATTTTATATCCTATTTCAGGTTGCCAATTTCAAAGTTGTTGTTTCGTATGCGGCTTGTGACTGCTGGTTGCATCATTTCTCTGGAAGCGCGTTTGTGCCGCTGATGCAGTGCCTCAATTACCAGTGAACTGGTACTCAATTTTAACGATCGACCGGGATTCAAACGCTGGATCATAGGATCCCAAGCCAGCACCCTAACCGTTAAGCCAACACCAGGCTTAATTTCGAAGTGACACCATGGTTTAAAATTCTGACAAATGAACACCCTATCAGATGAAATAGGGTGTTGCTTGCTGTGGAGGAGTCGGTGCATGCAATTGGGGGGGGGGGGGGGGGGGAGTGGTGTGAGAAATGGGGACATGTTAAACTCAACTAAAACTTTCTAGGTCCGTCTCACCGACTAGTGGCACATAACACTTACCTGAAATATATAGTACATTTTATTTGTTTAACTTGTCTGGTTTAACAGGTAACTGCAAAAGACTGTTGATCATGCAATCATCCTATGTCTGTGACATTATTTGTTTAGTTAATGAGGCAGTTACAAACATTATATGAGAGCATCACTTCTTACATTGAACATAAGAAGGAATAATTCTTCAAGAAACTCCTTTAAGCGATATCACAGCGATACCAACTGTATTTTTCATTATTATTAAGCACCAAACAATGAAACGACACACCTGCTTGTCTTACTACTCAAACTTAGCCATGCATGTATTGACATGAGTTGTGGAATTAACATAAAAAGAATGTGATTTTGCAGCAAAAATTGTTTATTGTACATTTCTTTTTTTAAAGGCGACAAATTCCATTACAAAGAAGGACTTGCTCACGGTGGATCCAGACACATCCGATGACCATATAGTGTATGAAATGACCTCTCAACCCAAACTGGGTTTCCTGGAGAATAAACTTCAGCCTGGAGTTGAAGTGAAGACATTTACGCAAGGTACATAGGCAAGCCTAAGGTCAATGGAAAGTATAAATGTTTTGCCTGTTAAAGAGCAACATAGGCCTGTCTTTATGATTCTGTTTAGCAAAAAGGGATGCAATAAAGGAAAACAAAAAGCAAAACTTTCAGAACTTCCATTTTACGGGACCATTAATTGGAACGAATTGGTTGACCATATTCCCCGTAACCGTAACCGATCATCCCATCATCCTCATGTGAATCTGTTCTTTTTTCAAAAATCTTGACAAATCATTCAATAAGTTCAAATTAAACAAAGATGAACAATTTGTATTAATGACAAGGATACAAGCTTTGCTGTTTACATCCTGACATTTGTCCTAATGCATAATGTGAGGTATACAGGTAAATTGTCGTGGTTATGCTAAAATAGGTGAAACGACACATGTGTATTCCTCAAACGATGTGGTGCGTAAACCGCTCAAAAAGCTCCACAGCTCTTAAATAGCAATATAAAATGAAGCTGCATGTTGGAAACAACTGAACTACACTGGAGGAATGGTGACAATCAGGTGATCGCATGGTTTATACCAAAACGTTGAGTAATATCCTACAATTTAATGATCTGTCAATGTTAAAACAAAGGGTTACTTTTTCAACCTGCCCATGCAAACTGTTACAGCATCCCCATCCTTGATCACTGAAATTATGGCCTGACCTCCTTCAAAGCGACAGGCAATATTTTAACTTGATGCTCGACAAGGAGCCCCAACTCCCAAAATTTACTGTTCAACGGAGTCAATGTCGTCATCTGCTCTGGAAAATAGCATTTTTTTAAAAAATAAAAATTTTTGTATACAAGATCGAGGCTCGTGCAAGAGATAACATTAATCACAAACAAAAAAAACGGACACAGAACATACAATATAGGGAGCGGGAGACAAGATGGGGAGAGAGAGGGAAGCACACAAGTACAACAGTAGAGAACAGGGACATTGGGAGATCTGTGGGAGGGAGGGGGCTTGGGGGGAGAGGGCATGGGAAAGGGATTTGGGGAGAAGGAATGTTGTGTGTATTTATACATGCAAATAAAACAAGTATTTTCCCATCTGCAGACCTTCCCTGATATTCAAATTGATAAACACTTGCATAGAAAGTGACAAGTGGAGAACGATGGCAATTGCTCATCATGACAATTTCTGTAGAGCATATGATGCTCATATAACTGAGTCATATAACCAGGAACTGAGTGGCGTGCTGATGAGGAGGGGAGTGTCGTTGAAGCTGAAGGGAAAGGTGTATGCTGCATGTGTGAGAAGTGTTATGCTTTATGGGAGCGAGACATGGGTAATGAACGGAGAGCAGCAACGAAGGCTGGAAAGGGTGGAAATGCGAATGGTTCGGTGGATGTGCGGAGTATCGTTGAGAGAGAGGAGAACAAATGATGAATTGCGAAAGATGATGGGAATAGAGCCTGTGATGGATGCTGTGAAGAGGAACAGGTTGAGATGGTTTGGTCATGTGTTGAGGAAGGATGAAAGTGACTGGTTGAGAAGAGTGATGGAAATGAATGTAGAAGGAAGTAGAGGACGGGGAAGATCGAGAAAGACTTGGCTAAAGATGGTGGAAGAAGAAATGCGGGCAAGGGGGTTAACAAGGAGAGATGCAGAAAATGGGGCAAAATGGAGAAGAATGGCATGGGGACCGCAAGGCTAACCCCCGCTCTAGCAGGGAAAATGGCCTTTAAAATGCCTGTTGTTGTTGTTGTTGTTGTTGTTGTATATGATGCTCATATAATCAATCACAGCCGTTAAAATTTACCACTTTTCTAACTGTCTCCAGTGTCTTAAATTTTGCTACCTTCTGATGTTATCTTCTATATCTACTTGTGATCTTTTCTACTCGTATTCACCCTGTACCCAAACCCACCTGCAATCTTCTTTTTCTCTCACCAACATCTCTTGTCTTCCTGCTTCCTGTCACCCTATATCATGTCTCTACATACTTGTTTTTGCCGATAAATGAAACATTCATATTTTGTTCGAGAGAACGTGAGTCTGTGCAAAGTTTCAGGTGGCATCGCATTCTCGAGTCATGACGTAACCTTGGCATGTCCATGTCATGTCAGAGGATGTGAACCTTGGGGTTCTACGCTACGTGCTGAGAGAGGACGCGGGCGACACAACACGAGACTCTTTCCAGTTCTTGGTGAAAGATAACAGCCAAGCGGTCGTTAATGGCAACACCTTTTACATTCAGTGGTCATTGATTAGCTTCCAAAAACCAATGTAAGTCACTTGATATCGAAGATATGTCTTTCATCTGTCGACTAATTCAATCTTAAAGAAATCTGATAATTTTCAATACTGTTAGGTTTTTGAGTGTTGATTATTTCATCAAAACTTTGGATGTTCATTATTTCATCAAAAACAATTATTATATTATCAGAAATCAAGTTGATTTATTTTTAGTACCGATGACTAGTGTCTATAAGCTAGGATAAAGCTCCAGGGCCAAATAATCTGCATCCAAGACTTTTGGTAGGAAAGTTTGACTTTTTTCACAACTCCGCATCCCTTTGCAATTCATCTTGTCTCCGTTTTCTCTTCTATCCTCCCTCGTCTCCTTTTTACAAAGTTATTTTTCTAAACCAACCATCTTCTACCATATTACCCATATTTTCCTACTCTCCGTCCCGTTTTTGCTCAGATTTTTTTTTTAAATCAGTTAACAGTGGTAGAGGTTGGCAGGAAGGCCCAGAGGTACGCAAACTCTCATTTAGCTGTCAGCTTGGGTTTGAATCTCGACCGAGCAAAGTGTCGTCCTAGTGTTTCACAGGCGGGTTGATTCATCAATGTGTGTGCCGTCCCATCAGAGGGATGTTAAACTGGGTGTCCTGTCTTCTGACATTGGTTAGTGGATGTTAAAGATGTCATGATGTCCTTCATGAAGAGTAGGTGAGCAATTGCTGGCACCCTGGAGAAATTACAAAATCCTGCCCTAACTACTGCTGGGAAGGCAATGGCAAACCACCCAGTACAACCCTTGCCGATAAACTGCTTCGGTAGCACCAACGCTCTGTAATAGAGTACATCAGTACATCACATCACATCATCAGTACATAATAGGGTATATCAGAATCAGAACACTGGCAGGCCTGGACTATTATAATAGATATACAGACTTGGCATTTAATATGGAATATTTTTTTGTGGGGGTGAACTTACTTTTCAAGATGTCTTAGAACCAAAAGTTCATTGGAATTATGTTGAAATTATTCTAGATTTTGTTGATGTGACCTTTAAAAGAAACAAAAACCACATTTGACATTTCGAAACAAATAAATTGATCCTTGAAAGTGATGTAAACTGATATCGAACTCAATTCATGGACAGTACTGTGTTAAACTTCTGTACGTTTTCCAGAAGTATCTCTTTATTTTGCACATTAGCCAAAATTTTTTTTAACAAAAACAAAAGTTAAGTTACGACTGGGATTGCAGACAGTAAAATTGCAGTTCAGTACTTCGTGTAACCCCCACAAGCATTCAGGAGAGCACGTACATGTTGAGGCATGCTGTTCACGAGATTTGCCAAGGTTTGGGCAGGAATCGCTTGCCATGCAGTGACAATAGCCTGCTGCAATTCACGCACAGAGGTAGGCTGCTGGTCCAAGTGGTCGATTTGACACGTTAATTCTGTCCACAAGTTCTCTATCGGATTCATATCCGGGGACATGGTAGGCCACTCCATATGCTCTACACCACGGTCAGCAAGAAAGTGTTGGATCATGCGAGCACGATGAGGCCGTGCATTGTCATCTTGGAAGACAAAGTTTCCTCGAAAGGCTGCACGAGCAAATGGAAGCAATGTTTCTTCCAGAATGGCCCTGTACTTGAACTGGTTCAGGTTTCCATTCAGAACAACCAGGTCAGTTTTGCCCCCTGCGTGAAAAGCAGCACAAACGGTCACCCCGCCACCTCCATCTTGGACTCTTGGCACTATACAATCTTCGTTGTGGGCTTCATGCACTTGTCTGTGCACTCGGACGCAGCCATCTTGACGATAGACCAGAAATCTAGACTCGTCACTGAAGATCACGTGATTCCGTTGTCCTGGCTGCCATTGACGGTGCTCTCTGGCCCACTGCAATCGGCGCTGGCGGTGTTGTCTGGTCAGGCGTGGCTTTCTCAGAGGACGCCTGGCACGATAGCCTGCTTGAACCAGTCGTTAGCTGACTAGCCTTCTGGATACAGGCACATTTGTCAGTTGCTGCCACTCAGCCCTGAGCCGATTAGCTGACTTGGTACGACCATTGCGGACTAACCGGTGCAGCTGGCGATCATCCCTCCTTGTGGTTCTGCGGGGACGTCCCGGCCTCGGTGTTGGAGTAGGGACACCCCTCTGAGCATTTCGTTTCAGGATCTTTGACACCTGACCTTGAGTGATGCCATACTGCCGAGCAATAGCACGCTGTTTCATGCCGTAATTTCGTAAAGCCACCACTCCATGACAAACAGCATTGTCGAGTTGATGGACCATCTCCAAAGGAAGCGGCAATAACTTTTGGAGACGTGCAGCAGTTGTTTTCCACTAATACAGAACGCAACAACCCTTGTATACCCGACTGTGAAGCCAATCATCAAATGCACCTGTCCGTACATTTTGCCACGCCACCTGTGATATAATCCTGTTGTTGACTTCTTGCTGCGACAGACAATCAGTGACATAGTTCTTTTAAGAAATAAATCACCAAAGTGCAAAAGAAACTCACCACATTTTTTTTTTTTTTTTTTTTGTATACAAGATAGAGGCTCGTGAAAGAGCTAACATTAATCACACAAAAAGACAAACCGACACACAAAACACAAAAAACCTGGGGAGCGGCAGACAAGATGGGGAGAGAGGGGGAAGGACACAAACACAACATTTGAGAGCAGGGACAGCGGGAGGACTTGGGGGGAGGTGGGAGAGGAATAAAACATATGAACACTGCAAGGACTCTGGGGTGAATTACCGGGGGTAGAAAAGATCAATGTTTTCGATGGGGGAAGATAAGAGATGGTGGTGAACAGCTGTTTTAAAGACCTGGAGGGAGGAGTGGGATTGAAGGGAGTGGGGGAGTTTGTTCCAGAGGCGGGAGAAAAGGGGAATGAAAGAGTGAAGGTGAGCAGAGAGCCTAGACTTTGGCAGTTTAACCATAAGAGGGTTGCAGGCAGATCTTGTGCGTCCTGAAGGAATATTGGGGGGACAGAGCACAGAGAGAGCTGGGGGAGCAAGGCCGGAGAGGAGTCGGTAGAAGACAGAAAGACCACCAACCTGCCTGCGGTGAGTGAGTGAAAGGCCCTCGGAGTTGACTACATCGCAGGAGATTCCAATGATTCTGAAAGCTTTGGCCCCAACAGCGTGAAGCCGAGCAAGGTGTGAGGCAGGAGCACCAGCCTAGAGGGGGGAACAGTATTCCATTGAGCTGCGGATGAAAGCCTTGTATGTGGTGAGGAGCTCAGGTGTGCCAAGGAAGGACTTCGCACGACGGAGGATGCCCAGTCGGCGACTGGCTTTGGAGGCCAGCTTGGAAATGTGGTTTTCCCAAGAAAGATCATGGCAGATAGTGAGACCCAAAAGCTTGAGCGATAGAACTTCTTGGAGAGGATTGTTGAGAAAGTAGATGGGAGGGTTGTCCAGTCGGTCCTTTCGGAGAGACATTGTAAGAGTGTGAGATTTGTCAGGATTGATATACTGAGTTAAGAAAGTAAACCCAAGTCAAGAAAAAAAAAATATTCCATATTAAATGCCAAGTCTGTAATTAAGGTAATGTGTGTACATGTAATGTTGAGATGTTTAGTAAGACTTATGGAGACTTAGCATTTCTGGGCAATTACACAAGTATGTGACCATGACTATCTCTGCACTTGATGCAGGTACCATGTTAACGAGACGGCAGGAATGGTGAGCATTGCGATAAAACGAACTGGAAATCTCAACCAGTACGCCATCATACTTTGCCGCACAGAGCCAGGCACAGCTACTTCAACAGCTGGCCCAGGGTCTCAACTAGGTGCTCAAGATTACGTGGAGTATGCTGGGCAGGTTTGTACTTTTCTACAGTGTGTTAACATCTATATATATAAAGTAGAGTTGGCCTCTGTGTCTGTATCCTGATGTATCTACGATCTCTAAGATCTCGAGAACCCGTGGACGGATTTGCGAGCGGAAAGTACTGTTCGACTCGGGATGGTCCCAGGAATGTCACGGAGACATAAACATTTAAAAAATTTCGGGTTTTAAAATTAGCGTATTATTAGCACTAGCAGAAGAGAGAGGGATTCGAAGGGAGGGAGCGCAGCGCTTCTAGCGCTTCTGACTACAGCACACCTTAAAATTAAAAAAACTTCGGGTTTTAAAATTAGTGTGTTACGCGTAATTAGCGCTAGCAGAAGAGGGAGGGAATCTAAGGGAGGGAGCGCAGTGCTCCCTCCAGCGCTTCTGTTAGCGTAATTAGCGTATTTCGGAACGTTAATTTTTCAACTTCATTATCTATATATATAAAGTAGAGTTGGCCTCTGTGTCTGTATCCTGATGTATCTACGATCTCTAAGATCTCGAGAACCCGTGGACGGATTTGCGAGCGGAAAGTACTGTTCGACTCGGGATGGTCCCAGGAATGTCACGGAGACATAAACATTTAAAAAATTTCGGGTTTTAAAATTAGCGTATTATTAGCACTAGCAGAAGAGAGAGGGATTCGAAGGGAGGGAGCGCAGCGCTTCTAGCGCTTCTGACTACAGCACACCTTAAAATTAAAAAAACTTCGGGTTTTAAAATTAGTGTGTTACGCGTAATTAGCGCGAGCAGAAGAGGGAGGGAATCTAAGGGAGGGAGCGCAGTGCTCCCTCCAGCGCTTCTGTTAGCGTAATTAGCGTATTTCGGAACGTTAATTTTTCAACTTCATTATTCGGAATCAGTACGTCCCAGAGAACCTTCGTAACGTTAATTTTTCAACTTCATCCGATTGACATGGGACCAACGGCATGTGACAAAGAGTGAAACATACAGGCTACATTTATTTGACGACAATGAGTTCCGACTTCCGACCTCGGTGGGATGACAGGCTGAGTCAACCCCCCTGGTGTGAAGGGGGAGGAGGAGGGGAGGGGGAAGAGAAGGGGAGGGGAACGAGGGGGAAGGGGATGGGAGGGGGGGAGGGGGAGGGGGAAGGGGGGAGGGGGAGGGGGAAAGGGGGGAGGGGAGGGGGGGGAGGGGAACGGGGGGGGGAGGGGGAGGGGAGGGGCCCTTCTTCCCCTGGGCACCCCCGCACCCTTCCCTCCCCCCCTTCCCCTCCCCCCTCCCCCCCCTTCCCCCTCCCCCCATTCCCCTCCCCTCCTCTTCCCCCTCCCCTCCTCCTCCCCCGCTTCCCCCTCCCCCCTCCCCCCCGTTCCCCTCCCCTCCTCTTCCCCCTCCCCTCCTCCTCCCACTCCCGTGCAAAGCCGGGTACCTCTGCTAGTCATTTATGTGTGATACAAGATCGAGGCTCGTGCAAGAGTGAAGTAACTCCTGACTAAATAAATAAACAATATTTGGGCCAAAAACCTTCACTGGCTGGCCATAAGATAAGGTGCAACTAATTGGGGCCTTCACCACCATCTCTTATCTTCCCCCATCCAAAACCTTGATCTCTTCTACCCCTGTTAATTCACCCCAGATCCACCACTTTTTTAAAAAATACCAACTTCTTCTCTGGATGTTCTAGCAGTGTCCATTTGGTTTATACCTCTCCTATCTCCCACCCCTCCCCCCGCCTTCCCATGCCTCCTCCCCCCCCCCGCAAGCCCTCTCCCTCCCACAGATCTTCCGATGTCCCTGTTCTCTGCTGTTGTTCTTATGTGCTTCCCTTTCTCTCCCCATCTTGTCTCCCGCTCCCTTTATTGTATGTTTTGTTTGTCCGATTGTTTTTTATGTGATTAATGTTAGCTCTTACACGAGCCTCGATCTTGTATACAAAACAAAAAAAAAAAGTAGTGGTAATAGTTTATCATTGTTGTTGTTCCTGTTGACATTGTTTTTCATATCAGAATAAGAAGAGCTTCATAATCTTTGGCTGTTATAAGGTTGTTATTGGTTGTGATTGCAGGTGCAGTTTGAGGAGCAGGAGGACAGCAAGACTTGCACAATTGGTATCAATGACGACTCGGTGTTTGAGGGCCTCGAACAATTTTCTGTGGAACTCAGCATGCCAGCGTATGCTCTATTTGGTGAGACCACAAGCACTGTTGTGGTAATTGCTGATGAAGAGGACGCCTCTGGCCTACAGTTTGACAGGAAATTGTATCGTGTCAAGGAAGGAGACGGACAACTTCATGCAATTATTCTTCGCAAAGGTAGGGCATTTCTTGCTGCGTATATATCTACAGACTACAGGGTTACAAATTAACTGTGGTTTTGACTGAATTTCAAAAAAGTATTTTAAATTTAAAATAAAAAATTTTAAAAAATCGTAGAAATCAACATGACAGGGAAATATAATTTAATATAAAATCCTCATTTATCACTCAAATGGCACAATTTTGGCACAGATTACCCTTAATAGGCCAAAACTGACTGTGCCTAAATGACGTGCTCCAGATGTCTGCCATGGCGCTGCAATCTCACTTGGATTTGACGGTAAAAATGGTTGATCGCTCTGATGCATTCTGTTCTAGGAATTGAGCACATTTTGTCGATAATTGTTGCTTTGTGTTCCTCAATGAATGGGGCCTTCACCTGTAGAAGCTGTTCTTCAGATAGCCCCAAATATAGAAATCTGGCGCTGACAGATCTGGTGAGTGCGGGTTCTATTCAACAGGAAGTCATCAACTGATGACTGTCACCAAAGTGCATATTGAGCCAGTTCAGTGAATCATTTGAAGTGTGCGGAGTGGCTTCATCCTGTTAAAACTAGTTTTCCTCTCTCAAACCTCCTTGCAACTGCTTAGGGCCCTCCAAAACCTCCAAATAACGTGGATGTAACATTTGTGTTGACAGTCAATGCCTTACCACTGTAGTCCTCAAACCAAAATGGGTCGATGATTCATGTTTACTGATTGTGATACAGGCAGTGATTTTTTTTCTGATGGAGAAGTCACTCGAGCAATAGATCGGGGAGGGGCAGGGGGAGGTGGGTGGGTGTCGATACCCAGTATATGCAGTTGTTGGAGTTGACATACCCATAAATAAGGAAATGGTCCTTGTCAAAAAACCAGACATTGTCAAGGAAATTAGGCTTTTCTTCAATCTTGTCTGCAAACTTTGTCACTTTAATGCATATGGGCTGCAGTCAGTTTGTGTTTAATCTGAATTCTGTATGGATCCAGTTTCACATCGTGGATGACGATTCTTCTTACCGATTCATGTGACATGCCAATGTCTTGACTCCAATGCCTGAGAAATTTATTCGGGCTTCTGCCCTCTGAATCATAAAGAAGGACAATGCTCTCAGGAGACCTTACATCTTGAGGACATCCCAAATGTAACTCTATTTGAGTCTTCTTGTAAGATAAAACTCCACCGAATGTCTTTTGCCTAATTGTCCATGGTATCTTCAAAAAGGGAAGAATCGTCGCCAACTTTCACTCTTCTTCAATCACCTGAAAAAACAAAAGGTACATTCGTACGACAGAAGATATTAGATAAAAGGTGGGTTCCTTTTTTTGGGGGTCACCCTGTATACGATACATAACCAAATAATATTGCTGCGGTCTTCTCAAATTCCCCTTTTTGTGATGAGGCCGACTGGACCTGAGCTGCTGCTCTGTTCACACACACTCCTCGACCATTCTCTATCCCCAGCAATGTCTCTCTCCACTCTCCATCCGCCTCCATCTTTTTGACATCCCTTTTCACACAATCCTCCCAATCGAGGTATACCATGGTTTATAAACCATGGTATACCTCGTTTTCTCCATCCTCGCTTTATCAACACATCCACATTCTCTGGAAGTATATCTTCCTCCATCCGCACCAGATTCCCTGCCCACTTCATCCAGCTCTTTATCAATCTTGCCCTCAAGCTGATCTGCACACCGATCTCCTCCCTCAGTTCGTCTAGCCTCCTTCTATCCACCCTCTCCACTCCCTCAATCCTACTGGCCCAGTTGTTCTTGCAGAACTGCAGCTTCTGCTTTTGCTCAGTCATTGCTGCTCTGTCATTGCCACCATCTCCAGACCATATTGGTATGCTGGTGTTGCACACGACCTCAAAATATTCTCTTTGAACTTCCTCGATCTTCTGTTCATCATCAAACTCTCCACTTTCCTCCATGCATTTGCTGCCACCTGTATCCTCCTTTGTAACACTGCCACTGAACTACCATCACCGGTCACCATTCCAACATAGAGTACATACCTCCGCCAGGTTGAACATTTTGTTTAGTATCCCAATGATAGGCCGGATCTGGATTCGGACCTGAACCAAAATCTAATCTGCTTGTTCTTGTCACCTAATCAACTCGTCCACCAAGTTTAGTCCTAACTCGTCCATAACTTTTTAAAATATCATGTTTCATATCACTTTTCGCCTGATCTCTCAATGGTGAAGAATCACTTAAAATTAAATCATTATCGTATCCGAATCCATATTCATATCTTTACCAAAATTGAATCGATGCGTCCTTGTCAGACACCCAATCGGTCCACCAAGTTTCGTCCAAATCAGTCAATAACTTTTTGAGATATTGTGCGATATCTCGGTTTTGGCCCTGTCACTCAATGAAGAATCACTTAAAAAATTAAATAATTATCGTATCTGAATCCATATTCAGATCTTCACCAAAATCTAATCGATTAGTCCTTGTCACACACACAACTTCTCTCTCAATTAACCACCAGGTTTCGTCCAAATCTGTCCACAACTTTTTGAGATATCCTGCTATGTATCGTTTTTGGCCCCATCTCTCAATGGTGAAGAATCAATTAAAAAATTCTACTAGCCGGATCCGAATCCGGATCTTCACCAAAATCTAATCATTTTGTCCTTGTGACATACGCTACTTCTCTGCCAAATTTCGTCCGAATCCGTCCACAACTTTTTGAGATATCTTGTTCACAGACAAACAAACAGACAGACAGGGGTGAAAACATAACATCCATCCACCTTTGGTGGCTGAGATAATAAAACAAGCCAATTAATGGGGGAATTGTCATACTGTTTGTGTGTGTGTTTTACTTCTACGCACTCCTGAACCGCTGGACGAAACTAGTTGAAAACTGGTGGTTGTGGACAACTCCACGGTGCACTGCGATGTTTTCAGTAGTTAAAGAAACTTTAATAGTCCTGGTGGTTCAGGAAGGAAGGAGGACCCCACTTCTTTCCATATAATTGTGTATCTTATCATATCATATGAATCATAAAAGTGAATATTATCAACAAAAAAGACATAAATTCCTACCTTTTGATGTGCAGTTAACATGGTTATATTAAAATGTTGTTTATTAACTTATCATCCTTCATCGTGAAGTCAATGATCGAGACCGGGGGCTTGGGGACCAGAAGTTGAGTTTGGAGTGGAAGCTTTGGAGACATACATGCTTATGAGGCACTCCACCTATTTTTTTACAAGAAGTGTGAAAAATCCAAACAAATGGAAAGAAAGCTCGATTGCTACTCGGCTTCAAATGCGAACATTTATGGAAAATGCATGGCACCCGGCAGCTACACAACACACAGGAACACCTGGCAAGCACACCTAAATTACCACTGATCTTACATGCTCCAAACTATTGTAATTTTACCAAAGTTAGTTTTTATTCTCATAATGTGGGTCATTTGTAATTTTACAAAAGTTCGTTTTTCTTTGTAGAGGAGAAAATGGGGAAATTACCCAGCCGCAGGGCATTCACAATAATTAGAGATAGCTTTCTGTCAAAAGTGGCGACAGAGACACAGCTAATTCAGAAACTTAAAAGCATGTGAAGACATCCTCATTACCCAGAACAGTACTCCAGCCTGGGTCCGAATAGGATGCGATAGCCAGAAGAAAGATAGATTCTCCTTCTATCAAATCTCTTCACAGCCATGCATGATAACTTGCCGTTTCGTGTTCCCATCTGAGCCCCTGGTGATCATGATGCAGGGGAACTCAGGTTCAAATCCCATACCCCATTTGTGTTTCTCCATTGTGCCAATGGATGTAAATCATGTAAAAGTACACTGATGTCTTTGTCCTTCCACATGACTTACTTACAAGCTCCTCTGAGAGCCTCAGTTCACTGTAATAATAAATAAATGCATTAACCAGAGTATGTCATGACTTAACAGAGTAACGAAAGGATTACATTGTACCATGAGATATGGAATGCCTCCTTGACTAGCTATGATTGGTTCAACAAATTATTGACAAAACCCCTTTGTCGTCTCATAGGTGACAGCAG
Organism: Myxine glutinosa; assembly: GCF_964187855.1. NCBI lineage: Eukaryota > Metazoa > Chordata > Myxini > Myxiniformes > Myxinidae > Myxine > Myxine glutinosa. The sequence goes on along the minus strand of NC_136268.1, from coordinate 61,390,965 downwards.
TGCAATGGTGTCTGTAATATGCTACACGCAATCCAGCTCAGCTCGAGGAAGCAGGAATGACCATCTGGCTTCGGGTTCCGATTTTGTGTCACGACCCCATGATGATTCTTCACGGGTCACGTTCCCTCCTGGCGTGACGTCGGCACCTTGCGATGTAAACATTGTGGATGACAGTGCGAGCGAACCCGAGGAGGCGTTCGAGTTGGTTCTTGCTCAGCCTTCGGAGGATGCACACATTGGCCGTCTGGCTCGAGCACGCGTAATTATTGCTGGACCCAATGATGCCTCCGTTGTGGCTTTCTCTGAGTTGAGCTTCACTGTACGTGAGGATGCAGGTACTCAGCTAGAGAAGATTTGATATTTATTTCCCATTTAACATTCTGATTTTGATGTGAGGTACCATACTCTGTTGAAAAAGCAGTTTCTTGGCAATGGTTATACTGCGTGGTTTTCCATTGCTTTGCCAGGAGTCGTTAGGGCAGGGATTTGGGATTTGACCAGGGTTCCGGTGATAGGTCACATACTATTTGCTAAGGACACCGTGGGGTCTTTAACATCCACTAACTAATACCAGCAGATGCGACACCAGTTTAATGGCACACACATTGATGAATTACCCTGCCTGTGAAACACCAGGATGACAGTTTATAGCTCGGTCGGGATTCAAACCCCAGCTATACAGCTCAGACGTGATTGTGCGCACCTCTTGGCCCTCCTGCCAGCAACCTATTTGAACACCCACGCACTCTAACAATTCCTAACTATAGGAGGCATGGGTGAGTTGGCAGGTACCTATGGACTATAGAGGAATTTATTAGTGTTTGTGTGCAGAGCTTTACATGCATTTTCCTCATGATTGCATTTGCCACATTCTAACACCCTCCTCCTTCCTCTGTTGTTTGTTTGAACCCATTTCCAATTCTTCTTACCGCTCCCTTTTTCACAACCACCTCTCCCCCACAAAAAGCCATTAAGTGCTGCAAGGTTGTTACGCATGTTGTTTTTGGCTATTTCATAGGATGTTGCATGATCATAGTCTATATCGATGGCGGGGTGTATTATTTCTTCTTGGAAGCCAGTATTCAGGTTATTATGAGAATAATTCAAGTGTTGGGCTAGATATACTGATCAGAGACTCAAACAGTATCAGGGCTACAACAGATGTTCAAACTCAACACATGTTGAGTATAGTTCCTCAGTCCTAGTTCTATTCGCATTATCTGAATGCCAGTCTGTGCCCAAACGCTCTCAAACTGATGGTATATTGGGCATTTCAAGTGAAAATGCATTCTGAATAAGAAGTGCATGGAGGATGTACTTTCTGAAATAGAGGGAGGAGGAAGGGAGAATGCATGTAATCATACCGATACTCCATTTTTTTCTGAATGAGAATCTGGCCTGGATCCATCACCTTACTCTTTCAGAAATGATGTAGCATCCATTCCATATAACAAGGAGAAAAAGACATGAAATGTCATAGCACCCGTGATATTAGTAATTTTGGTTGTACAGAGTTATTGGCCACCAGTCAGCCTTCTTTGGTTGGATTACAAAACAAAATCCTCTGTGTATATATACAGTCACGTGAAAAAGTAAGTACGCCCCATGTAAAGTTTTGACGTTTTCAACATATTTCAACATACAGCTATTTGATCTTCATTTCAGCAATATTGATAGATAAAGGTGATATAATATAACAAATATCATGAAACATTTACATTTTGTAGTCCATTGTATAATTTAAATAAACATAAATGCAAATTTCGCATGTGGAAAAAGTAAGTACACCCCTACATTTATCACGACTTCAAATAACTAAAACTAGAATCAGGTGCACCAGTTCAGGTGCAAATGATTAGAACATCGTTGGAGAGGATCTTGTAGGAACCTGTCTTATTTAAATCTCAGACATTAGTTTGGTTTGCTCTTTGTTGTTGAAGTGTGCGGCGTCACCATGCTAGATCAAAAGAGCTCTCCAGGGCCTTCAGAAAAAGGTTATAGATGCCTACGAGTCTGGAAGGGATTTAAAAAGATCTCCAAACAATTTGAAGTCAATCATTCGACTGTCCGGAAGATCATCTACAAGTGGAGAAGATTCCAAACAACTGCCAACTTGTTCAGGCCAGGCCGCCCCAGCAAGTTCAGCCCGAGAGCAGACCGCAAGATGCTGAAAGAAGTCTCTAAGAACCACAGAATATCATCATGGGACCGACAGGTAGCTCTTGCCACTGCAGTTGATGTCAAAGTGCACGAGTCTACCATTGAAAGATGTTGCACAAATTTGATCTACATGGGAGGTGTGCCAGGAGGAAACCTTTGCTGTCCAGAAAGAGCATCAGGGCAAGACTAAAGTTTTCCATTGAACACCTCGGCAAAGACCAGCACTTCTGGAACAATGTGCTCTGGACAGATGAGTCAAAGGTAGAGCTATTTGGCCACAGTACCAGAAGACATGTTTGGCTAAAACCAAAGACAGCATTTGACCACAGGAACCTGATACCAACTGTAAAGCATGGTGGTGGAAATATTATGGTTTGGGGCAGCTTTGCTGCATCAGGGCCTGGGCAGCTCACCATCATAGAATCCACTATGAATTCTTCATTGTACCAGAGGGTGCTTGAGGATAATGTGAGGCCATCTGTCGGAAAGTTGAAGCTCAACCGAAGGTGAACCCTGCAACATGACAATGACCCTAAACATACCAGTAAATCCACCAAGGAATGGCTGAAAAGAAAGAAATGGAGGGTTCTGGAATGGCCAAGTCAAAGCCCGGATCTAAATCCCATCGAGATGTTGTGGGGGGATTTGAAACGAGCTGTGCATGCAAGAAACCCCTCAAACATCGCACAGCTGAAAGAATTCTGCATGGAGGAGTGGGCAAAAATTTCTCCCAGTCGATGTCAGAGACTGGTAGACAGTTATAAGAAACGCCTACTTGAGGTTGTTTCTGCCAAAGGGGGCAATACCACCTATTAGAGCCGAAGGTGTACTTACTTTTTCCACATACGAAATTTGCATTTATGTTTATTTAAATTATACAATGGACTACAAAATGTAAATGTTTCATGATATTTGTTATGTTATATCACCTTTTATCTATCAATATTGTTGAAATGAAGATCAAATAGCTGTATGTTGAAATATGTTGAAAAAGTCAAAACTTTACATGGGGTGTACTTACTTTTTCACGTGACTGTATATATATATATATATATATATATATATATATATATATATATATATATATATATATATATATATATATATATATATATATATATATATATATATATATAATGGTATCTGTAATCTGGTTCTCCAACCTAATGAGCGGACAACATGACGTCATCGCCATGCACGTCCGCCTTGCCTGCAAAGTTCCAGAGGAACCATCCAGCAGTGCGTCATTACGGATTATAAAGTGCGGTTA